>NW_022111369.1:47502339-47520453 GCF_000313985.2 Echinops telfairi
TCATGAAGGCAAGTATCGCGCAGGGCCATGTTATTTAAGACCCCAGATGCTATATCCTTTGATAGCCGGGCGCCATCAGCTTACAGAAAACTTCTTGATGTGTATGTGGTAGTAATCACTTATGCAAACTAAATATGTCATGAAGCATTTTTACTGAAGAATAAAGAAGGACAGAGTCTATTTTGCTTTGCTATAACTCTTATCTGAAAGAAATCCCACCTAGGGGCTTAGCTGACAGTGTGACAAATTTTCACATTCAGTGGAAGTCCAGGTTCTGAGGCAGGTTTTGTGGGAAGGACAGTGTTTGAGTCTGAGCATGTTGACATGGAGGTGCCTAGACTGTCTGTGTTTCATTGGTAATATCAGGATGCAATGTAGGACTGGAACTCTATAAGGAAGTCTGGATTCAAAGGATGCATTATAATAACAGCTTATGCCCATTCCATAGTTACTGAATTTTCAGTGTTTCTTGGTCTACCAACAAATTTAATGTCCCAAATAACCCTCTGTGGTTCATTAACTTTTATTATCTTCATTTTGCAAGTGGTAAAGAACATTTTTAGCAGGTGAAGCTCAAAGAGGTAAAGTAAGTTAACGCAAAGCCTCCCAGTTAATATGAGATGACTTCCCAAAGTTTATGTAGTAAAGCTAAGATTCAAATGCAAAGTTGTCTGCCTCCAGAGCCCTGTTCTTGCACTTTATTATGTCTCAGGAGTCACAAATATTAAATCAAATTAAGCTCAACAAGATGGTAGATGGAAAGCACTTCACTTGTAGGCTTATTGAATGGAAGTGATTTTTGTCATCATCTTCATTATTAGAGCCTGGAGAGTTGGTAAATTTTGAAGCCATTGGGGAGAAGGATAGAGAGCGACAAGGAGCATTTGACTTAGAGGCAGAGTTTCAAGCTGCACTCTTTCTGCCTGTGAACCTGTGACCTCACAATCTTAATGGATCCCCAACCTAGGGAAAAGAAATGCTACGGAAAAGACAGATGGAGAAACTGGAGAGACAATATTAGCTAAACCAAGATTCATCAAGAGGGCAATGGCCAAAACAAAAAAAGAGTGGTGGTGGTGGTGAGGGTGTGTGTTTGAAAAGAGTGTCCTAGAATTTGACTTTTGTAAGGTCTTATTTTAACAAAACATGACAAATCATCTAAAAATGTCTTGGTTGCAAAAATAGGATGCATTTATGAGGAAGGTTATAAAATAGCACAGGTTAGGTGCATAGGGGAGATGCCTGTCTTTGGGGCAGGAGCTCAAGTTGGTGTAAAACAGAATAGCATAAACATTTCAAAATTTCTGACAGGGTGCTTACGTAGAGTGAAGCTTAGTTTTGTTCACTAGAAAATAGTACAAATCCTGAAGAATAAGAGAAACTTAATGATGTCATGGAACTTGTAGTGCTATAACGGTAATACCCCATCTGGGTGGCTTTCATGAAGAGAAATTTATTTCCTAGGAGACTTGAGTTCTGAACTTAGAGGCTTTCTCTCTTTGTGAACTCTGGAGGAGGACCTTTGCCTCTTCTGAGTTTCTACTCCTGGGAAATCTTCCTGTGGCGTGGCATCTCTCTTGCTCTATCTCTGCTTCTCTTGCTTACTTGTGTAACCTCTTTTGCATCTTAAAAGATATTGACTTGAGATAAACCCTACTGTCATAACAGACACAACCTTTCCCCCAATGGGATTAGAACCACAGACACCTAGGTTAGGATTGACATGTATGTTTTGGTGTGTGTGTGGGGGGGTGTGTGTGCTAGGGGGACACACAATTCAACCCATAAGAGATGACAAAGTGTTTACAAAGACCAGGAAGTGAACCTTTATTTTTTATGTCTAAAGCTTGATCTAAGTTCTACCACTATAAGTTGCCATCCTGACTGACTCCTAACAACGTGCACATGTCAGAGTACAACTATGCTCCACTGAAGTTTTAATGGCTGTTTTTTTTTTTAATTTTAAAGGAGATCATTATTTCTTTGAAGAACTTCTGGGTGGTCTCAAACCACCAACTTTTTTGTTAGTGACCAAGCACATTAACCATTTGCACCGTTCAGGGACTACCTGTCTAACACTTACCAAGACTTAACGAGTGGTGGTATCGCTCCTTTCTCTTTTCTACAACCCCCAAGTAACACCTACCTATGCTCTTGGGGTCTCTGAGATTATGGTCATGGAAACCATTGATTCAGGGATGAAGGGTGATCAATCCTATATTTGGTAAGTAGCAGGATGAAGTAATTGGCAAAAGCTCTCTCTCACAGAGCTGTCTCTGGGCATAGGATGAAAGACAGATTCTCACCATCCCTAGTTGGAAGCCAACATATTTTCTATCAGAATTATTTCTAACACTTATCTTTTAAGGTGCTAATGATCTAATAGAATATTTCTGATGTTTTATGGGGGAAATAATGCTAATAATTTAATCTCAATAACTCTATTGGTTATATCTCCCCAAGTGAAAAAAACCATTTCCAATTTAAAACCAACCATGGAATATTGGGTCTACCATCATTCTCTGACCATACCATAGAAAGAACATAGTATTTGAAAGCAGATTTATTTATTTATTTTTTAGTTTTATTGGCACATAATCCACATCATACAATTCAATCATTCAATCATGTCATGAAAATTTATACAATCATTACCGCAATCAACTTGAGAACATTTTCTTTCTTTTTTTCTCCCCATGACTGAATTGCCTTTAGAATGAGCTGTGTAATTACATTCTGTTCCAGTGCTCCCTCCCCCTCCCCCCTTCACTGATTACTTCCCAAACCCCTCTCTCTCCCCTCCTCCCCACCGGAAATCCCCTCACCCCCCCAACCACCCTACATCCCCTATAAACCCTTGTATCAGTTATTATCTCTATGCATCCACTCCTTCTGTGCTTTATATACTGTTAAACCCAGTGGAAACAGTCAAGTAAAAAATGAAATGAAGTGGTAAGGGCAAAACAATAGCAATATAAAGATAAAAATACCACAATGAGCAGGAAAGAAAAGACCTCCATCAATTTTGAAAATGCTAGGATCAAGCAAGATATTCCTGCACTTAGAACAAATTCAGGTTGGGTCTAGACTCTAGAGAGAGGTTAACTGGCCAAGTATCAAGTTTTATTCAGCCTAATTAGGATGACAATGATCTATGTATGATAGTAAGGCTGTTCCAGACCATTGCCTGTGGCGAGGGGGGGCTGTTCTGATAGCCCTTAATCTAACTAAATGCTCTGCAGATCATTTTTGGGCTTCCACTGTCCTCCACACCCTTCCACATATTGGGTGTTCACAATTTAAGCTCCGATACTTTTCCCTTTGTCATATTTGAATTTTGTACTTGTCATCTTTGGATCATACAAATTGGTGTGCTTCTTCCATTTGGACTTAGTTGACTCCTTGCTTAGATGGAGTCTTGTTTGTTTGAATATAAGCTTTTAAGAACCCAGACACCATTTCAATTGATAGCTGGGCACCCTCTGCTTTCTTCACCACACTTTGCTGCAGCACCCTTATCTTCAGGGATCACTTCATGAAGGCAAGTATCGCGCAGGGCCATGTTATCTGAACTAACTGTTCTCGGATTGGGGCTAGAGTTTAGTGGGCTCCCAGAATCCATCAAAACAGATTTCTATTAGTGGATCTGATTGGACTAAAAGGGTTTGATGTTTTAGTAGTTCTCTAATATTTTTGTAATATTTTGCACATACTAGGTTTCTTTATGAATACTCAAGGAGACATCAAGATCTGTCTACACCAGAGATTTTAAGAATTGGTGAAGTGTATGAGAATCTCCTGGATGATTGCTGCAAAAAAGAAAACCCTTCCGATTGTTACAGTCATGCGGTAGGTTCTGTGAGTACATGTTCAGAGAGTTAAAACCGCAAAAATAAGCAACGAACCCAAACCACAAAACATAAAAATTGACGTGAAAATTTCAGCCTAGGCTTTTGGTTATTCTGACTCCTAGTAATCCCGTGTATGGTAGAACTAAACCGCACCCAGCCTTGTGCCTTTCTTTCCTTACAATCTCCCCTAGGCCTGCCTTGCTGCTGTCACCGTGCCAGCCCAGCTCAGTGAGGCTCTTCCTCTTTTTTTGCTTACCCTTTACTCTCCCAAGCATGATGCCCTTTTCCAGGGAGGCACCTCCTGATAATATGTCCAAAGTACCTGAGAAGAAGTCTTACCATCCTTCCTTCTAAGGAACATTCTGGCTGTACTTCTTCCCAGAAAGATTTGTTTGTTTGTTTTTGGCATTGCAGGATAATTTCAATATTCTTCATCAACACCACAATTCTTGTTTGGTGTTCTTTATTTATTGTCCAGCTTTTCCACACTTGGAAGGTGAGTGAAAAGACCATGGATTGGCCCAGATGCTCTATAGTTCTCAAAATGATATCTTTGCTCTTTAACACTGTACAAAGGTCTTGTTCAGCAGATGTGCCCAATCCAACTATTTGAATTTTAAACTCCTGCTTCCATGAATAGTGATTATGGATTCCCAGTTAAATTAAATCCTTGATAATTTCTACCTTTTCCCCATATGTCATCATGTGAACTGGTCCCATGGTGAGGATTTTGTTTTGTTTCTTTATGCTGAATTGCAGCCCACACTGAAGGCTGCAGTCTTGCTCTTCATTAGTAAGTACTCCAAATAATCTTGTTATTCAGTAAGCAAAGTTATGTTATCTGCATATTGCAAGTTGTTAATAAGTCTGTGACCAAGCCTGATCCTACACTCATCTTCTTCCCCCCCGCCCCCTCATCATTTTATTGGGAGTCTTACAGCTCATCACATTACATACATCAATTGTATCAAGCATATTTGTACATATGTTGCCATCATCATTTCCAAGACATTTTCTGCTTGACTCCTTGATGTAAGCTCTTTTTTAAAACCCATTCCTACCCTCCTGTATCCTTGACCAATTATACGTTGTTATTTCATATCATATACGGTCTTTTGTCTCCCTTCACCCACATTTCCATTTTCATCACCTTCGTGTGTGTGGGGCCTATATATCCAATCTGTTGATGGGTTCCCATTTTCTCGCCCTTCCCCCTCCCTGGCCATCCCCCTACCCTCATGATATCATCACTCCAATTACTATTCCTGAGGAGTTTATCTTTCCTTAATTTCCTGTGTCCAGAGCGCTTATCTGTACCAATGTGTGTTCTCCAGTCTAGCCGGATTTGTAAGTTAGAACTGGGTCATGGTTGGGTGAGTGGGGGGAAGTATTTAGGAACTAGAGGAATATCCTTAGATAATTGGATATCCCCCAACAGAAGTGGTACAACCAAGCTGTAGGATAGCACCGATGAATTATACACTCTTCTTAGTCTAGCTTCTTGGATTGACAGATTTGATTGATCAATCTGAGTTCATTTTAAATTCCTATCGGTTAATCATTGAGAAGACTAGCATCATGAGTTTGGGTTATGCCTAGTGTTTTGAACTATACATTTATTGCATTGAGTGAAAAATGTCTTCTAATTGAACATTTTATATTTACATTTTTGTTTACTAATCTCTTTGATATTTAAGGGAACCGTAGGGGCACAGAGGGTTGGGTTTTGGGTTGTTAACCACAAAGTCAACAGTTCTTATCCCCTATCTAGTCTGTGGGAGAAAGATGAGGCCTCATGTTTCTGTAAAGATTTATCGTGGAAACACTATAAAGGGTTACTATAAGTCAGAATTCACTTGATAGTAGTGATTTATATGATATTTAGCCATATTGAAGTTTTAGATGGTAAAAAAGTATTAAAGGATTAGAAGTATTAATTTTCCAATATAAAACAGTATTTCTGATTCTATCAGTGAGAAATAGGTATGGCTAATATACTATTTCATTTTTATCTGCCTAAAAATAATATATGTACACACTTTTAAAAAGTAAAATCAGAATAGTACTTTCTGGGAAAACATCTGGAATGGTGTTAAAGTAGGTTAAGTGTTGGACTGCAAGGTCAGTAGTTCAAAGCTCCCAGCCACTCCTAGTGAGAAAGTTGAAATTATCTGCTTCTGTAAATATTTGCAGTCTCTGAGGGGGAGGAACAATAGAAACATGGGTGAAGGGAGACAGTGGATGGTGTAAGATATGAAAATAATAATAATTTATAATTTATCAAGGGGTCATGAGGGTCGGACAGTGGGGGTGGGGAAAAAGGAGCTGATAGCAAAGGCTCAAGTAGAAAGTATTTTGAAAAGGATGATGGCAACACATGTACAAATGTGCTTGATGCAATTGATGTATGCATTTTTTTTTGATGTATGGATTGTTATAAGATGTACGGATTGTTGTTGTTGGTAATGTTATCTTTACTTTATTAATTCTTTTATAAATCATATTATTGGTGGCTCATACAACTCTTATCACAATCCATACATGCATCAATTGTGTAAAGCACATTTGTACATTCGCTGCCCTCAACACTCTCAAAACATTTGCTCTTCACTTAAGCCCTTGGCATCAGTCCTCAATTTTCCCCTCCCTCCCCGCTCCCCAACGCTCATGAACCCTTGATAATTTATAAATTATTATTTTGTCATTTCTTACACTGCCCGATGTCTCCCTTCACCCACTTTTCTGTTGTCCACTCCCCAGGGAGGAGGTCACATGTAGATCCTTGCAATCAGTTCCCCCCTTTCCACCCACCTCCCCTCCATCCTCCCAGTATTTCCACTCTTTGCACTGAACCTAAAAGGATCATCCATCCTGGATTCCCCGTGTTTCCAGTTCCTATCTGTAGCAGTGTACATCCTCTGGTCTAGCCAAATTTGTACGGTAGAATTGGGGTCATGATAGTGTGGGAGGAGGAAGCATTTAGGAACTAGAGGAAAGTTGTATGTCTCATCATTGCTACATGGTACCCTGACTGGCTCACCTCTGCCCCACAACGCTTCTGTAAGGGGATGTCCAGTTGCCTACAGGTGGATCTTGGGTCCCAAATATGCACTCCCCCTCATTCACAATGATTTGATTTTTTGTTGATTTTTTGATGTCTGATACCTGATCCCTTCGACACCTTGTGATCACACAGGCTGGTGTGCTTCTTCCATGTGGGCTTTGTTGCTTATGAGCTAGATGGCCACTTGTTTACCTTCAAGCCTTTAAGACCCCAGATGCTATATCATTTGATAGCCGGGCACCATCAGCTTTCTTCACCACATTTGCTTGTGTACCCACTGTCTTCAGCAATTATGTTGGGAAGATGAGCATCATACAATGCCAGTTTAATAGAACAAAGTATTCTTGCATTGAGGGAGTATTTGATTGGAGGCCTAATGTCCATCTACTACCTTAATACTAAACCTATACATATATGCACATAGACCTATTCCCACATCCTCATATATAAATATATTTACATATGTACATGCCTGTATTTAGACCTCTATAAATGTCCTTTGCTTCCTAACTCTTTCCTCTATTTTCTTTTCCTTTCCTCTTGTCCCACTCTCATGTTCAGCCTTCATTTGGGATTCAGTAATTCTTTTCAGTTACATTACTCTTGATCATGCACTACTATGCCTCCCACAATCCCTCACCACCGATTTGGATCACTTGTTGTTCCCTTGTCCCTGGGTTTGTGGACACCACTTCCTTTCCCCCCACTTTCCCCTCTCCCATGTCCCCCAGAACTGTCGGTCCTATTGTTTTCTCCTCAAGATTGCTCACCCAGCCTATCGTATTTAGACAGACCTGCAGAGATAATAACATGCACAAAAACAAGACAGAGCAAAACAAAGCAACAAAAGAAAACAAAACAACAACAAAAAGCCAATGACAAACCACAACAATAACAACAACAACAACAAAGAAAAGCCTGTAGTTTGTTCAAGGACTGTTTGTTGGCCTTTAGGAGTATTTTCTGGTTGAGTCTGATGGGGTACCAAGCGCTGGCCCCAAAGCCTTATTTTTGGTATTCCCTGGGAACTTCGTTGCTCTGTTCCCCTTGCTATTCTGTTACACGCCCTGAGATTTATAATTCTTAATTTCTGACTTGTTACCCCTTTCTTTGAGAAGTGTTTGCTTTAGTTTAACTTTTCTTCCATTTGTCATAAAACCATTTTCATACCAGCTTACAATCATTCAAATTGGAACAATTGATTCAGAAGATTTGAATTTTTGTTTAGCTCTGTCACAGTACATAAGAAGGTTGTCTTTTAAAAGAATCACATTGATAGAGATATTTTGTCTACAATGAGGAAAAAATTGTTCAACATTATTTGTCCATTATCTGCAGTGTTCGCTTTGTGATTTATATGTAAATTCTTATGTTACACAAGAGAAAGTTCATAAAACATTTGAAGATAGCTATTAGAGGGCCTAAGTTACTTTCTAAAAGAGGAAGAAGAGGATACAATAAAGGCAACAATGATTTAAAACACCCTGTCATAATATGAGCTGAGTTGTTCTGGGTAAATTGCTTAACTTCACATGACCTGTTTACTTACAAATGGATATAACAGCTGTTCTGGCCCTTTCAAAGTGAAATCCCAAGTGACCAACCTAAGATCTGAAATTTCATGTCATCAACCTGAGATTTAACCATGTTTTGTAAACAGGTAAGCTCTAGACAAATATATGAAATCATGATAATGATGAAAAATTTAGACTTTAAATTTAAGCAAAACACCTATGTGTAAATATATATAATTGAAAAGATTCAAATTGCTGCACACACATATTAAACGTATCTTCAATTTAGTGGGTAATGTATGATAATGACTGCTTGAAAATATTATAGAAATAAAATGATTTGATGAGTCAGCATGAGTGGTAAGATGGAATATGAGAGAAAATGTTCAGCAGCATGATTGTGTTTATTTTCAGGAAGAAAAGTTCAATGAGACAACGGAGAAAAGCCTCAAGATGGTACAACATTCCTGTGAACAAGCTCAGAAATTGGGGAAAGATGGCTTCAAACATGAGTAGGTTGTTGATAAAGGCAGGTTAATATCTGTGTCCATGGTAACAGAGTCCTATCTAGGGAAGAACATTTAAACTGGTTATGGCCAATTTATAAGCTCTGAAAGGAAGGAAAAAGGGTGGAAGTCAAGAATGCACATTGTGGTGTCACATTAAATCTCCACCAGAAATGAGGCTCAAACAAAAGATTGTGCACCTGAGAGAAAATGAGGCCAAGACTCTGGACCATGGATTCTCTACTGCTTCGTGTGTGTTTGAGCCGCCCTTGCTCCCTTCTGTTGACAGCCAGTCTCCCTGGCTTCTGCCACCGCGGACTGAGATAAAGCAAGTGCGGCGGTGGGTCACAGCTTCACGAGAGCGAGGCGGGTGGAGAACTTCAGTTTCCGTTAACAAAAGTTTGGAAAAATAACTGGATGTGCTTAAATATTTGCATATTTAATCTATTAATGCTCTTGTGAGCATTGGTGAGTAATATACAGTTAATTTAACTTTTCTTTATTAATTATCATAACTAATGTAGTGTTTGATAACTGACCCCCCAAATTAAAAACTAAAAATCCAAACAAAAGAAGCAGCTTTAAAAACATGCTTCCACTGTTTCCTGCCATCGGAATTTAGTTTCCTTTTTCTCAGGTCATCTTTTTCTTACAGGAATGTATTATCTTCTCCTTAAACATTTATTCACTATGCCACGAAGCAAGATTTTACAAACCTTTTTTTTTTTTGCCAAGGAGTTCGTATGTTCACAAGTGAGACAGGACAGGCAAATATGAGCTTCAGAGATCACTATCGGGCTAGAGAGGAAGTGAAAACACAGTCACACAGGAGGCAGAGTTCAGGAAAATAAGGGAGGAGACATTCATTTCTCTATGATGTTAAAAACAGAGCTGAGGTCATGGTGGACCGTCATTTGCTATCTCTAATTGTGAAGAATTTGGGTCTCCAGGTTAAATTAGGGATCATGAATCTATTTTTAAAATAAAAACCACAGACAAATGTTCTCTCAGATGCCTTATCAGATTCACAAGGATGGCTCCCCAGCTCTCTACTGAAGAATTGACCTCTCTCAGCCAGGACACTGTGAAAGCCTTTAGTGTGTGCTGTGCACAGGAAGAACAGTTTTCCTGCCTTGACAATTCGGTGAGCATGTCCCTTGTGCCGTGTGTGTGTGTGTGTGTGTGTGTGTGTGTGTGTGTGTGTAAGAGAGAATATTTGTCTTTCTTGATTTATATGGATACATTATCTTCACCTTCCTTTTCTTGCTTTCTCTTTACATTGATTTCAACACCAATAGGCAAAGGGCATCAATTTTTCCTTTTGACTCACTATATCAAAACCTTCTGCTGAAGCAAGGAGGATGTCCTGAATATTTTCTTGGAGACCTTGAAACCACTGATTTCACTTCTTTTGTATATTAGAAGTGACTTCTTGGGTAAAATGATATAGGAATCTCTGCATGGCTTTAGAATGATATAAGAAACACTGTAATTTTAACTAACATTACAAAATCTTCCGCCTCCCTTACCACTTTGATAAAATTGTAGCTTCCAAGCCAATCAAATAGATTGGGGTCTGGATGGAGAGTATACTGGGGACATCCCAGGAGGATAGCCCAAGAGCTACAGTGTTTGGTTACCAAGTTCAGGTGACTTCAGCTCATAATTACAAGTTTAAGTATATGTTACTGAGAAATTAATCTGTAGGCATTTACATAGATATAGTTTGATTGTTTTTGGTCATGATGCCATTTAGAACTCTGGTCTCTAATTTACTGTGTACACAATGAGACATTATGAATGCATGTAAAATCATGTCTAAATTCTAACTCTCGTCTGTATAGGTGGATTTAGTCCTTGGAGAATTATGTGGCGTCAATCAAAAGCGAAGCATTAACCCTGCTGTGGAGAATTGCTGTCAATCTAGCTTTGCCTTCAGAAGGCACTGCTTCTACGATTTGAAAAGCGACGAAATCTACCTGCCTCAGTCAGCCTCCCAAGGCTTATTTACCTTCCACCCAGACTTATGTCAGGCTACCAATGAAGAACGCCAGAGAAGGCAAGAAAGGTACAGACCTTCTCTGCTTTCAGCTTTTCCTACAACCTGAAGACAAATGATGGTTTAGTGAGAAGCTTTATTGTAGCAGATATGCACAATTAGGGTTGTAAACCTATTCTTTTCTTCAAAGGGTCCCGAATATCCAACTGAAAAAGCAAAACAAAGCAAACAAAAACACCCCCTCCAAAACACTAGATAACATCTATCACCATTGTTTACGAGCAAATAGTTAGCTTGTCTTTCTTTGCTAACTACTCAACCATTTGGTAGACTGTGATTTGGAAAATCTTGTAAGGGCAGCCAGTATATTTGCTCATAAACAAGTTTATTATGATGTAAATTTTCCCTAAGGAATGATGTAGGTGTTTGCCTTGGTAATCTCTCTTATATTTGAACATGGAATCTCAGGCAATGCTATCTATACATACCAAGAAACAAACCATTTTGTATGGGAGGGGGTGGTTTAGGTAGTGTCTATCCTAAGTGGAATAGGAATAGTGTTCTGCTACTGAGGAAAGAGATTAGAGGTTGTTTTGAATCTTAATTTTCTAGTAAGATCAAATTCAGCCAAATATTCTATAATAACATGCATAATAGGGTCGTAATATATGGTCATATATTTATGTCATTTTGCTGTGATTATGTAACCCTCGAACGATCATTACCATGGGATCTATCTCATCATATTAAAAGCAATGTCTCAGGACATCCTTTCACATGTGTGATATATTAAATGTGTACCCTTGCCCAAATTGAAACCCCAAGGCATGTGATTTGGTGACCATCATTTTGGGGGCCTTTCTGAAGATGTTGCTAGTTGATTCTGTTTGTTGACACTTCTGGACCACAGGTTTCTTGTTGACTTAGTGAAGCTGAAGCCTCAACACGCGGATGTGAAGCTGCTTTCGCTGTTTGCAGATTTCACTCACCTGGTGGAGCAGTGCTGCCAAGCGGAGGGGCCTGAAGCCTGCTTCAACGAGGAGGTAGTGATACATGCTTACTGGGAAGGCAAACAAAACAGAGCTCCCTGTCCGAATGTGCTTTCTTCCTGCACTGTCTACAAAGTCTGTGCCTGCAACTGGGGTACCCACATCACTCATATGTCCTCTCTGGTAGGACTTGAGATGGCCTCTTTGGTAAAGTCATGGTGTAGGAAAAGATGTCATGTCGGCAAGACCTGGGTTCTAGTCTCAGAAGGCTTGCCCAAGTACCTTAAACTGAATTGCTGTCCACTCTTGGTTAATGAAGATGGTAATAACCGTTCTTCAATGATAGCATTTGTCCGCAGTGTTCTGCTTTGAATTACCCATTAATAAAACAAATTATCTAAGTAAAGCAAATTCTCAAGCTGACTTGAGTGAAGGAGTTCACAATTCTCAAGCTGACTTGAGTGAAGGAGTTCACAATCACTTGTAAAGGCAAGAGGATAGGAAGTGAAGGCCTTCAGAGTGTGACTGCTTCACCTTCTGGTGGCAGCATGCCTCAGATGGGAATACACGTGTGTGAAGTGGGAGACTGTAAGGGTAGCAGGGGTGAGGGAAGGGGAGCTTGTTCTCATTCCAGTGACTATGGAATCGAAGATCCAAGAATGCACAGTTGCTTCTGAATGTCGGCTCCAATGGGCTACCTGTTACTTGTTTTTCAACTTTCTTTTACATGGTTTCTTTTCTACCATCACCCACTGTCCTCTCAAACTCAGAATGCACAGACACGTATATGCACAAATACATATATGCACAATCCTACACATGCATTTCATGAATACTCATGTGCATGTACACACACATTGCAAACACTCACAGGAGGACACACAAACTGATTATGGTGGAGAGGACCTATCCCTGCTTAGTCTGTGGACATTTCCTTGAAAAATCTATCTATTCTTTGAAAATATGCTTTCACTTAATTAGAATTCAGTAGTTCCTACCTATTGTTCACCAAGTGCGCATGGACATCAGAGGTGGGTGTATGGGCAGTTCATAAAGTCCTTGGAAATTTCCTCAAGGACTTTCCTCAAGCTCACTTGAAGAAAGGGTTTTCAGGGTCTGCTATACAAAAGCGGGTGGTGTAATTGTCCTGTTCAAAACTCAGGATAACCTGTGACTCTAAATATATACATATTATCTTAAAATATTTCCCTATGCTTCTCTCCTTTCCATTCAGGGTCCCAAATTGGAAGCCAAAGCCCAGTAAGCTTCAGAAACATAGAGTACAAAACACCAAGGTAATACCTTCGATAATCAACCCAAACCAGGTGTATTTTCAGCGTCTCTGGTTGCCCTGCTTCACTGTCCCTAGTGCCTTATGGCTACTTGTCCTGCAGTACGAGTATCAGTTACTCCTGCTGGTTGTGCTGGGACTCTCTGTTCAGGCAGTTTCCTCAACAGTCAGAAAGTATCCGTTCCTTCGTAGTCTGCTGCTGCACTTGGCCGTCTGGTCCAGAAAGAGGGAAGGGTGATTCTGTGTGGGGAGGGAGGTGCACAGCTAACTCACAGTAATGCTGTCCCAGGAGACTTACCGCAGTGCTTACATGGCAAAGAAGCTATATGTTTGAGAATTCAAAAGATATGCTAAGTATGTCCCCTCCGATGCAGTCTACACACATGTAACACAAAGGTGAGGGACATCTGATGGTGTACAGAAAGCATAGGGAATGTGATGGCAGAGAAGACAGACCTGGGTACCAGTGGAAGGTAGCTTTGCAGCTGAAGCAGTGAAGCAGGATGACCACTAACAGTTTTTCAAATATATGTGATTTTCCCTCACCCACTTTGTAACACTGCATATTCTTCTTCTGCATAACATTATTTTCTTCTTTTCAGGTGGCCGAGAAAAAACACGCAGATCGACATATCTACTTCCTATCAACACTGAGGCGACTTTCACGTTATGAGAAGAACAAAGTGAAAGGATTCCTCTGTAGCCTTTACTTGAAATCATGTTATTGTAGCAAGTAATAAACTAAAAAAAAGTTCTTTCTCTAAGAGTGATGTCATATATTAATGTGATAATGAAATTAATTAAGCAATCATGCTTCATTGACTCCTTCAATATTTTATGCTCACTGTTTAAATTTGGTTTATTCCAGAGAAGTCAGGGGTCTACTGTAGGAAATGGGTGGGCAGAGTACTTAAGGATTCTATGCATTCCACCATCGGGAAGGATATGGGGAAGGGAAGGAATGCATCTTTACTTAATAATAATAATAATTAATATGTATTGGATATTTATAATGCACACAGCATTACTATAGGTATTGTTCCTTTAATCTGACTTTCATGAAGTAGTTATCATGGGGCTTTATTGTTGTTAGAAGCTGCTAAGTTGATTCCAACTTACACCGATCCCATGCACAACTGCACAAAGCACTGCAGCCAGTGTGTCAATCCACCTCATCAAGAATATTCTTTTTCTCTGCCCCTCTGCTTTACCAAGCATGATGTCTTTTTCCTGGTACTGGTCTCTCCTGATAGCATGTCTAAAGGAAGAGTCTAAGGAAGATTTTGTCTGTATTTCTTCCAGGATTGGTTTTTTTTTTTTTTTTTTTAAGTCCACGGTACTGGCAATGTTCTTTGCCAGCATCAAAATTCAACTATATCAATTCTTTCTTCCTTTTTCAATACCCAACTTTCATATCCATAAGAGGCAATTTAAAATACAAGGGCTTGAGCCAGATGCACCTTCGTTTTCAAAGTAACATTTTCATTTCTCAACACTTTCAAGAGGTCTTGTGTAGCAGATTTATCCAATAAAATGGGTCAATTGTCTCTTGTCTACTGCTTTTGTGAGCATTGATAGTGAATCCAAGCAAGATGAAATCCTTGACAACTTGTCATTCCCAGCATATAAACCATATGACTTTCTGATTCAAAATGGCTAATACCAGTCCATTTCAGCTCACTATTTCCTAGGATGTTGATCTTTGTGCATTTCATTTAAAAAAAAATAGTTTCACATCCCATGCTTGTGGATTGGAAGACTCAATATAGTAAAGATGTCAGTTCTGCCCAAGGCACTATATAAGTTTAATGCGATCCTGTTACAAATACCATCATCTTTCTTCAAAGAATTTGAAAAACTGATTACCAACCTCATATAAGAGGGAAGAAGCCCCAAATTAGCAGAGAACTCCTCAAGAGAAAGGACAAAGTGGGAGGGCTTGCTCTACCTGACTTTAGTACATATTATAGGGCCACAGTAGTCAAAACAGTGTGGTACTGGTATAATGACAGATATTCAGACCAATGGAAAAGAGCTAAAGACCCAGAAATAAAAACATCAGCATACAGGCAACTGATCTTTGATAAGGGATGAAAAAATATCCAATGGGAAGCAGATGCCCTCTTCAATAAATGGTGCTGGGAAAAATGGTTATCTCCCTGCGCAAAAATGAAGCAAGACCTTACCTCACTCCATGCACAAGAATAAACTCAAGGTGGATCACAGACTTTGAGATAAAAGCCCAAACAATTAGGGCTATTAATGAGGGAATTGGAACAAACCTGAGAACCTTGGCACAGGGAATACATAGGCTATTGAAAATAGGGAAGGAGTCAGAGGAGTCACACATAGACAAGTGGGATATACTGAAGATAAAACACCTGTGTACATTGAAAGAATTCACCAAGAGAGTAAGAAGAGTGCCCAGCGACTGGGAAAACATCTTTAGCAATGACACATCAGACAAAGGCCTTATTTCTAAAATCTACAATACTTTGCAAGCTTACAATAAGAGAAAAACTAACTGCTCACTGAGGAGGTGGGAAAAGGACCTGAAGTTTCACAGACTTTGAAATCCGAATGACCAGTAAACATATGGGAAAATGTTCCTGATCATTCGCCATAAGAAAAAAGCATATTAAAACAACTATGAGATATCACCTAACACCCTCAAAGATAGCCCAATTCAAAAAATCAGAAAGCAACAAGTGTTGGAGGGACTGTGGTGAGATAGGAACTCTCATCCACTGCTGGTAGACCTGTAGGTATGTACAGCCACTATGGAAATCAGTTTGGCAATTTCTAAAACAGATGGAAATTGAGCTACCATACCACCCAGCAATCTCCCTACTGGGCATATACCCAGAAGAGGCAAGAAACAACCTACGGCCAGACATCTATGCTCCAATGTTCATTGTGGCACAGTTCACAATTGCAAGGAGATGGAAACAACCCAAATTTCCATCAATAGACAAATGGATTAAAAAATTGTGGTACATACATATAATGGAGTACTATGCATTGCTAAAAAGTAGTGATGAACGCATGAAGCATATCACCACATGGGAAGAACTGGAGGAAATTATGGTAAGTGAAGTAAGCCAAGCACTAAAGGACAAGTACAACATGAGTCCGCTGAGGTAAGTTTATAAAAGAAAAGAAATGCAAAATGGGCACAGGGAAAAAGTTACTGTATACAAACACTCTAGGGGTGAGGTCCAGGTAGTATGGCAGGGGCCAGACCAAATCCAGGGTTACATATGGTAGCCAACTAAAAAGGAGTCGGGGAGGGGGGTGAGGAAAAAAAAAAACAAACGGGAACACAAAGGATAGAAATGTGTAGTAGGGGAATAGGGCACTAACCCACCCAAGGGGAGGGTATTGTTTATCTCTCCACAGGGAAGGAGGGACCAGACTTAAATCTGGTGTTCTGGGATGCGAATGCAGTGGGCCGGCATGGAAAGGGGAGACAGTGGAGGGGTCTAGGGGCCTGGCCCCAATCCCAGCTTCCTGGACAACTTACCCTCCCCACAGAAGAATTTACTATAGAGGACAGAACTGAAGCTGCAGCTCAAGGAGAGGGACATGTCTGATCAGAACACCCAGGAGCAAATGAATGGAGAAATAGAGAGTGGAGCACATCCTGGCCCACCAAGCGTGGAGGACGATATCCCCATTCAGAACAGCCAATGCACAGAGTGGACCATATGACCGATCCCACTATGAGACATGGCATCCCTTGCTGACCCATGGCCCTACGGGGGACAACACTGGAGACTCAGGGTGCGGATTGGCCTGGTCTGACCCCACACACCGAGGCAAAACACTAAGGGCGTGCAATAAAGCAGTGTGGGGAGCAAAGCAGGGAGCTCCCAAGGGAGTGCAAAGGATAGAATTTGGGGCCAGAGCCTGGCACCCTATTGGACTTGACTGGAGGACACGCCTAGAGGTCAAAAAGCAGACCTTGATATATTTACAGGTTTTTCTTTTTTTAAAAAAAATGTATTTATTTATTGTCATTGGTTTTCTTTGTTGTTGTCATCGTGTTCTCGTTTCTCGCTTTGTCTTGCTATGCCTTGTTTTTTTGATGCATATTATTATCGCTGCAGGTCTATCTAGATAAGATAGGCTGGATGAACAGTCTGGAGTAGACAACAACAGGACCGATGGTTCTGGGGGGACATGGGAGAGGGGAAGTGGGGGAAAGAGGGTGGTGTTGACCAACCCAGGGACAAGGGAACAACAAGTGATCCAAAGTTAGTGAAAAGGATGGTGTGAGAGGCCTGGTAGGGATTCATCAAAGGCAATGTAACCGAGAGAAATTACTGAAACCTAAATGAACACTGAGCATGATAATGGGACAAGAAGAAAGTAAAAGGAAATAGAGGAAAGAACTAGGAAGCAGAGGGCATTTATAGAGGTCTAAATACAGGCATGTGCATATGTAAATATATTTATGTAGGATGATGGGGAAAAAGATCTATGTGCATATATTTACAGGTTTAGTATTAAGGCAGCAGATGGACATTGGCCCTCCACTCAAGTACTTACTCAATGTAAGAACACTTTGTTCTATTAAATTGTCATTCCATGATATACACCTTCCAGACATGATCATTGAAGACAAATGTGTTCATAAGCAAATGTGGGGAAGAAAGCTGATGGTGCCTGCCTATCAAAAGATATAGCCTTTGGGGTCTTAAAGGCTTGCAGGTAAACAAGAAGCCATCTAACTGAGAAGCAACAAAGTCCACATCGAAGAAGCACACCAACCTGTGTGACCATGAGGTGTCGAAGGGATCAGGTATCAGGCATGAAAGAACAAAAAATCATATCATTGTGTGCCCAACTTCCCGATATGATCACTGAAGACAAATGTGTGCATAAGCAAATGTGGTGA
>NW_022111369.1:47521141-47523656 GCF_000313985.2 Echinops telfairi
AAAGAATGTACAAATGTGCTTGACACAATTGATGTATGTATGGATTATGATAACAGTTGTATGAGCTCCCAATAAAATGATTTAAAAATAATTATTTTCATTGCTACTTCATAACTGTTATGAATCATAATGTAAATATCTGATATTCAGGATGTATTTTCATTGTTACAAATCGAACATAATTAAAGCATAGTGATTAATCACAAAACAATATGTAATTATATATTGTGAAATATTTATTTCTAATTACAAGTAAATGGAATTTTGTCTTAAAAAATAGTTTCATTGGCATAGGTTATACAATTTCACCATTCAACTGTATTAAGAAGGGTTGTACAATAAGCGTCACAATCAATTTCAGAATATTTTCTTCTCATACTCATTGATGGTAGATCCCTATTTCTTCCCATTTTCTCTTTTCATTCCTACTCTCGCTCACTCACTGCTATCAAGTCAACTCAGACTCATGGCGACCATACAGGACCTGTTTCAGAGACTGTAATGTCCCCTAGGTAATTCGTAATCCAGTTACTGTCTTGATAGATTTGCCTATCTTGGATTTCATATACAGAAGTCATACAAAACAGAACAGGAAGCAAGCAAGCAAGCAAACAAACAAACAAACAAACAACAACAACAAAGAAAACATCAAAAATGACTATAAGAACATAGAATAACCTCAATCAAAAAGAAAGCATAGAATACTAAAAACCGAAACAACTTTAAAATAGGTCAAAAGGGAGATCAAATGATAAGAACCTACATTTTAACCAAACTCAAACCATAAGCCAAACTTATTGTTGACTCAATTCTGACTCATAGCGACCCAATAGGACACAGTAGAACTGCCCCTGTGAGTTTCTGAGACTAATTCTTCGCAGGAGTGGAAACCCCCCATATTTTCCCCACAGAGCAGCTGATAGTTTTTAGCTGCTGACCTTGTGGTTAGCAGCCCAACACATAATCACTACTCCACCAGAGTTCCTCTTAACCGAACTACATTTGCCATAACTGCCTTTACAATGCTGTCAATAGCAAGGCTATTCACATCCTTGGTCAGAAAGGATTCTCTGGGGGGCATAATCCACATGGGGGCTATGCAAGTGGATTTTGGGTTTCCACTGTTATCCATAGCTATGATACCATTCTCTCCTTCAGATTTGGATTTTATTATGTACAATCCTTGGATGACATAGGATAGTGTCCTTTTCCATGTGGACTTAGTTGGTGCCTCACTTACGTGGTTGCTTAATTTAAGACAAGCTTTTAAGACCCCAGAC
Source organism: Echinops telfairi (assembly GCF_000313985.2). Classification (NCBI taxonomy): domain Eukaryota; kingdom Metazoa; phylum Chordata; class Mammalia; order Afrosoricida; family Tenrecidae; genus Echinops; species Echinops telfairi. The sequence continues at coordinate 47,522,422 of NW_022111369.1, forward strand.
ACTATTCTTTCTGATATCTGGGCATCATCTGATTTCTTCACCACACTTTACTATAGCACCCATATGTTTAGGGATCTTTTCAGGAGAGGGAATATCAAATAAGGGCATGCTAAAAGAACTAATTGTTCTTATTTGGGGCTAGAATTAGTGTAACTCACTTCATTTTGATTATTCTAATTTTTCTAGATTCATACATCATAAGTGCCAAGTTCTAATTATTAACAGATATTTGCAGCTGTTTCTTCTCATTGTGAGTGGAATGAAGGTTATTAAGGCTTTACCCCTGAAAGCGTTACTTCATCAATGCAATTATGTTTGACTCCACTTTGAGAAGGCAGCTCTTTCTCAGTAATATTTTGACTGTCTTCTGCATGTAGGGCTCATCTTCTTGCACAATATGTGACAGTGCTCTATTGCTATTCATGAAGTTTTCAGTATCTGACAAGGATCCTCTGTTCTCTATAAGGTTTCCATGGCTAATTGCTCATACGTGGACAGCCTAGGCCATCCTTGTCATCTCTTCTTAGTCTGTAGGCTCTGCTGAAACGTGTTTACTTTGAGTGACAGAGCTTTTGTTCTACAGCAACCACAATCGGACAAACTGACAGACAAACGGTGAACATGAGGCTTAGGGAGATAAATAGCATGCAATGCAATTCAGTTAGTATCTGGCAAAACCAATTTTGAATTTGGTTCTCTAATTCGAGAATAAAAATCTTAATCACTAACTCCTAGGTCTATCCATGTTTTCCACCTTACTTTATTATTAATAATTAATTATTTTATCATAATAATAACCTTATTATTAAAAGAATGGGGAAACACCCAAGGAATCAGGAACATGGTTTTTCCTCCTTCTATTCCAATCCAAAATTGCTGGTTACAGTGGAGCTGTTCTTGTCTGAGACCCACTGGAGCCTGGACGGGTAGGCACTGTGAACCTATGGAAGAAGGTTGGCCATTGGCTCATGTTCTGTTCTCTGTACTTTGAAGGTTTTTAGCATTTCAGTGTCTGAAATCAAAGACAATGACCATTTAAAAAAACATTTAAGACTATGACCATGTAATAAATAATATATAAATATAGGAGTTTGGGGTGTCATGTTAAGAGCAAAGTCTTTGGAATTCTTTTCATTCACTCAGCCAATATTTGTTAGATTTCTAAGGTGTTTTAGAAATTATAGATTTAAAGGTGAGAAAGATGGATGTGTGTCTCACACAGCAGAGGAGATATA
>NW_022111369.1:47524424-47529602 GCF_000313985.2 Echinops telfairi
CTGCTGTTTGCTGTCTGTGGTCAGACTTCCTGCATTGTTCTAGAGAAGACTCAGCTGTCTGCTTCCTTGACCTTGGACCCAGCAGCCCTCATGAGTTGAAGGACTTCCAGTATATTGACTGTTCCACAGAAGTGAGTTGAACTGAGCCCTCTGTACTGCTGTGTGGACTGTTATATTCCTTCCTGCTCTATCTATCTATCCTATTTGTTTCTCTAGAGAACCCTGACACAATTGGTACCGGAGTGGTTCTAGAGAAACAGGATGATAAATATGGACTTGTCAAATTAGGCTTAACAGCGTTGATAATGCTATCAATACCCCTAAAATCAAGGCATGGATAAGTCTGCCATTCTTATTAGAGTGGGTGGTGTTAACCCCTGGTGTGAAGTCACAAAGCTAAGATTCACAGTATCATCACTAAAAGATGAAGTGCTGATGAGAGGAGAGGCTTTGGGTGATTGTGTGTTTGATGTTTTCCAGCAGTTTTATTAGGATGAGACGTATAGGGAAGCTGGTTGGCTGGTCCTCCTTACAATAGAAAATGTGATTAAGGAGAGGAATAATCTCAGAAGATCAGAAGCATGCCTCAAGTGCCAAATAACAGACCTAAAATCTTCTGCATGTGCTACAAAGGAGAGCTTTCTCTCCTCTAGTAATAGAGCTGACATTGCTAAAAACCAAATCTAGAGTCTCATCATACAAGTAGCTGAATTACATACAGCATCAGCTGAATTGCAGGTCTAAAACAGTGTCTGATATTAAAGTAAGGCCATTAGCAGAAAGAATTGGGACCTGAAACATGAGATGGGAACATATGGGCTGATGATCCTGAAGAGGAGGATATTGAGCCCCTACGGTCGATTGAGCTACCCCAATCAATAGATTCACCCCTTGCACCTGAGGGGGTTAATCCCCTATCAGTAAAATAACTCACACTTGAGCAGATTAACCAAACTGTTCAAGCTGAAATGCCAGGCGGGCCTGCATCGGTAGCATTGCCTGGGGGAGATGCCTTACAGGATATTGCCGAGAACCCCCAGGAAGCACCCACACCATCCATTATTTCTTCTGGAGTGGTAACTAGAATTAAGTCTTAGAAACTGCCTAAAGGTGAGGTTCCGATGAAGAATCAGGACGAATTGTGCTATACTCATAACGTTCTGCATGAGTTTTCAAATATATACAAGAAGAAGTCTGGGCAGTATCTCTGGGCATGGTTATTAAGGTTGTGGGATACTGGTGCAAGGAATATAACATTAGACCAGATGAGTTTCTTGATATGGGGTCCGTAATCACAGATTATCTCAGCAAGAGAGGTTAAGAGAGGATCTAATTGCTTACTTGGTTGGTTCACTGAAGCATGGGCTGCCAGATGACCTAGATTAGACCAACTTGAGGTACCTGACCTACCTTGATACACTGTAGAAGAAGGCATGCAAAAGCTTAGGGAAACTGATATGTTGGAATGGTTCTATCAGAATAATCCTCCCATAAACCCAAAAAGGGAGTGCCCCAAGGACATACATTTCACCACAACCATAAGGAACAAGCTTGTGAAGTGGGATCCAGAATCTCTCTCTTTTAAAAAAATCATTTATAGCTCTTATCACAATACACACATATATCCATTGCCTCAAGCACATTTGTACATTTGTTGCCATCATAATTTTCAAAACATTTTCTTTCTACTTGAGCCCCAGGTATCAGCTCCTCATTCCAGCTGCCCCCCTCCTTCACAGACCCTTGATAATTTATAAATTATCATTATTTTTTCATGTCTTACACTGACCGATGTCTCCCTTCCCCCACTTTTCTGTTGTCTGTGCCCCAGAGAGGGGGTTATATGTAGATCATTGTGATCAGTTGCTTCTTTCTGCCCCCCACCTTTCCCTTCCCCTCCTGGTATCACTTCTCTCGTTATTGGTTCTGAGGGGTTTATCTGTCCTGGGTTCCCTGTGTTTCCAGCTCTTATCTGTACCTGTGTACATGCTTTGGTCTAGCCTGATTTGTAAGGTGGAATTGGGATCATGATAGTGGGGGAGAAGGGGGAGCATTAAAGAATTAGAGGAAAGTTGTATGTTTCATTGGTGCTATACTGCACCCTAACTGGCTCATCTCTTCCTTGTGACCCTTCTGTAAGGGGATATCCAATTGTCTTTTGATGGGTTTTGGGTCTCCACTTGGCACTCCCCTCGCATTCACATTGATATGATTTTTTGTTCGGGGTCTTTGATGCCTGCTCCCTGATCCTCTCGACACCTCATGATCACACAGGCTGGTGTGCTTTTTCCATGTGGGCTTTGTTGCTTCTCAGCTAGATGGCTGCTTGTTTGTCTTCAAGACTTTAAGACCCTAGACATTATAGCTTTTGATAGCCAGGCACCATTAGCTTTCTTCACTACATTTGCTATGCACCCATTTTGTCTTCAGTGATCGTGTCAGGAAGGTGAGCATCACAGAATGTCAGGTTATTAGAACAAAGTGTTCTTGCATTGAGGGAGTACTTGAGTAGAGGCCCAATGTTCGTCTGCTACCTTAATACTTAACATATAAATATATGTAAATAGATCTATTTCCCTATAATTATATAAAAATATATTTACTTAGGCATATGCCTGTATTTAGACCTCTATAACTGTCCTTTGTCTCCTAGTTCTTTCATCTATTCCTTTTACTTTCCTCTTGTCCCACTATCATGTTCAGCCTTCATGTGGGTGTCAGTAATTCCTCTCAGTTACATTACCCTTGATCAAGCCCTACCAGGCATCCTATGCCCTCCTTGCCATCGATTTTAGATCGCTTGTTTTTCCCTTTTCCCTGGGTTTGTTAACACTCACTTTCTTTTCCCGCCTCCCCTCTCCCATGTCTCCCTGGAACTGTCCGTCCTGTTGTTTTCTCCTCTAGATTATTTATCGTGCCTATATTATCTAGATAGACATGCAGAGACAATAATAAGCATAAAAACAAGGTAAAGCAAAAGAAAACAACAAAAGAAAACCAAAAAACAAACAACAAAAAACTAATGACAAAAAAAAAGAAAAGAAAAGAAAAGCCTATAAATAGTTCCAGGTCTGTTTGTTGTCCTTTAAGAGGCCTCAAAGGACCACCAGAGGCAGTTTGCCTTCAGCTGGCAGGGGCACCAATACACTTTCACAATTCTCCCTCAGCGGTACATCAACTCTTCCTCCCTGTGCCATAATTTAGTCGGAAGGATCCTTGATCCTGTCTCGCCTGCAAAATGTCACACTAGTCCATTATATTGACGACATTTTGTTGATTGGACCCACCAAGGAGGATGTATCAAAGACTCTAGATTCATTGGTACAACATCTGCCTACAAGAGGTTGGGAAATCAACCCAAGGAAGATTCAGGTACCCTCCACCTCAGTAAAATTTCTAGGGGTCCAGTGGTGTGGGGCATCTCGAGATATTCTTACTAACATGAAGAATAAGCTATTGTATCTGGCCCCTGAAACAACTAAACAGGAGGCACAACACCTAGTGGGCCTCTTTGGAATTTGGAGACAGCATATCCCTCAACTGGGTGTTCTACTTTGCCCTATTTATCAACTGACATAAAAGGCCTCCAATTTTGAGTGGGGCCCAGAACAAGAAAAGGCTTTGCAATAGGTTCAGGCTGCCGTGCAAGCTGCTTTGCCACTGGGACCATATGATCCAGCTGACCCAATGCTGCTAGGGGTGTCAGTTGTAGATAAAGATGCACTGTAGAGTCCTTGGCAGACCCCTATTGGTGAATCACAGTGTAGACACTTGAGATTTTAGAGTAAAGTCCTGCCACCCTCTGCAAACAACTACGCCCCTTTTGTAAAACTGCTATTGACCTATTACTGGGCTTTATTGGAGACAGAAGGCTACACCATGGGCTACCAAGTCACCATGAGGCCTAATCTGCCCATCATGAGACGGGTATTGTCTGACCCACTGAGTCATAAAGTTGGATGTGAACAGCAACACTCCATTGTTAAATGGAAGTGGTATATACGAGATCAGGCCAAAAGCAGGACCTGAATGTACAATGCCCACAGTCTCTACTCCTGTCACAGTACCTTCCTTCTCCTGGTCTGCACCTATGACCTCCTGGGGAGTTCCTTATGATAATTTAACTGAACAACAGAAAATTCATGCTTGGTTTGCTGATGGCTCTCCACAACATGTGGGTGTCACTCAAAAGTGGACAGCAGCAACACTACAGCCCCTTTCTGGGATCTCCCTAAAGGACAGTGGTGAAGGGAAATCCTCCCAATGTGAAGAACTTCGAGCAGTGCACCTGGCCATTCAGTTTGCCTAGAAGAAGAAATGGTCAAATGTGAGATTGTATACTTATTCATGGGCTGTGGTTAATGGCTTGGCTGGATGGTCAGGGAATTGGAAGGAACATGATCAGAAAACTGGTGACAAGGAGGTGTGGAGAAGAGGTATGTGGATAGACCTCACTGAATGGGCCAAGAAAGTAAAGATAATCATGTCTCATGTGAATGCTCACCAATGGGTTGCCTCTGAAGAAGAGAACTTTAACACTCAAGTGGATAAGATGACAAGCATTGTGAAGACCAGTCCTCTTCTTTCCTCTGCCACTCCTGTAATTGCCCAATAGGCACATGAACAAAGTGGACATGGTGGCAGGGATGGAGGTTATGCGTGAGCACAGCAACATGGACTTCCACTCACCAAGGCTGGCTTGGCTACTGCCACTGCTGAATGGTCCATCTGCCAGCAGCAGAAGCCAAGATATGGGACCATTCCTAGGGGAGATCAACAGGCAACCTGGTGGCAGGTTGATTACATAGGACCACTTCTGTCATGGAGAGGGCAGCATTTTGTTCTTACTGGAATAGATGCCCACTCTGGATATGGATTGGCCTTCCCTGCATGCAATGCTTCCATCAAAACTACCGTATGTGGACTTACAGAATGCCTCATCCACCAGCACTGCATCCCAAAAAGCATTGCTTCAGATCAATGAAGTCACTTCACAGCAAATGAATTGTGGCAATGGGTCCATGCCCATGGAATCCACTGAATGTATCATGTTCCCCATCATCTTAAAGCAGCTGGCTTGAAAGAATGAAGGAATGGCCTCCAAAAGACACAATTATGGTGCCAGCTAGGTGGCAACAACTTGTGGGACTGGGGCAATGTTCTCCAGGAGGCTGTATA
>NW_022111369.1:47530988-47532308 GCF_000313985.2 Echinops telfairi
ATCTATCTATCTATCTATCTATCTATCTATCTATCTATCTATCTATCATCTATCAAATCATAAGTGTCCTGGTTTTATTTCTTTAGAGAACCCTTTCTAACACACACTTCTTCATTCAAGTTTTTAAAAATCTACTTAACTTCCTCTCCATTTGGAAGTTCTGTAACGACACTATTTTTCTCTTTTTACTTTGTGATTGTCTTGACTATAAATTGATATCTCTGGTTGCCTATTTGTATTCCTGAAGGTTTGTTTTACTTTGGATACTTTTGTGTTTGGATCAACTTTGGGTGGCATTGTTATGTATGCCCATCACAAGTGTTGCCTGACATTCTTGGTTTTCTGTCCAAAGAACTCTCATTAGAATCTCTGACAAGTTTGATCTGTTTTTTAGAAAGTATTATAATGCTGGTTTATTTATATGGAAATGTCCTAATTTTGCCATCATAATTGAGGGTCAGTTTTTCTGGGTATATGATTCTTGGCTGGCATTTTTTTTTCCTTTAGGAATTTTATTTATCTATGTCACCCTATTGGCTTTTTGCCAGCATAATCTCTGATGAGAAATAAGAACCTTTTAGCTATCTTTTGTAGGTAACTTTTTGTCTTTTCCAAATTGTCCATAGGATGCTTTTTATGTCTTTGGTTTTGGAAAGTTTGATTATGATATCTTATTGATCTCTTTTGTAGTCTATTCTGTTTGGAGTTTATTTGGCTTCTCTTATACTGATCTTCTTATCTTTCTTGATTAGGAAATATTTTATTTTACAAGTCTTAGACAATATCCTCTGTGCTTTTTGTTGTTTTTGCCTGCTCTGGAATTCTGATTACACATAAATTATTCTTCTTTATGATAAGCCACATAAATCTTAGCCTTTATTTGAACTTTATTATATAATGTTCTGAGTGTTCCTCTAGTAGTTTAAAATTGAGGGATTTTTCTTTGAACATATGAATTCTATTTCCATTGTTTCAATTCTATACCCTTGTCTTTTCACTGGATTATCTATTTTTGAACTCTGAGTATTAATCTTCTGGATTTCTATTCACTGTTTTTTAAAAATTGTTTTATTAGGGGCTCATACAACTCTTATCACAATCCATACATACACCAATTGTGTAAAGCACATTTGTACATTCACTGCCCTCATTATTCTCAAAACATTTGCTCTCCACTTAAGCTCCTGGCACCAGGTCCTCATTTTTTCCCCTCCCTCCTTGCTTCCCCCCTCCCTCATCAACCCTGGATAATTTATAAATTATTATTTTGTCATATCTTGCCCTGTCCGACGTCTCCCTTCACCTACTTTTCTGTTGTCC
>NW_022111369.1:47533669-47537256 GCF_000313985.2 Echinops telfairi
GAAACTCACAGAGGCAGTTTTGCTCTGACCTATAAGATCATTATGAGTTAAAACCAACTTGATACCAGTGAATTTGGTTTGGTTTTGGAGGGCTGAGTGAAAAAGAAAAGAGTATAGTACAGAAAAAAGTTAAATTAAAAATGATGGTAAGGATTAAAAAAGTGGAACAGACGAAAAGAAAGAAAAAAGGAAAGTGGAAGAAAGGCTAAAAGAACATGAGAAGGGAACAAAAAGGAAGAACAAAACAACAGAAAAGCTAATTTTTTTAAAAAGGAGGAAACTAGAGAGCAGGGTGAGCGCTAGGTGTGGTTTGGCATCCTCTGTGAACCACAGAGCTCTTTGGGATGGGGATGAGGTGTGTGGGACCTGATCCCGCAAGGATAGACCCTCCCCCTGGTACAGAATGTGTGGTCAGGTCACCTGATGTGGAAGTAGTGCCTACTGGCTCGAACTGCGGCTAACGTCAGAGTCCTGGCTCTCTGAAGGGATTTTTCAGGCCTTTGGGTCGTTAGGTGTAGATCCTCTGGTTGTGGAAGGAATGCTTTCCCATTCTGGAGTGACCAGGGACACAGTACTGTGAGTCCTGCTGGTCTGATGAGGGGATTTTTACTGGCTTCAGGATGTGTGGCTGGTGCACTCCGCTCCTGTCTATCAGGGCGTGACTCTGAACTCAAGCAGAAGTACAAACTCCGTGGTGGGCTGTCATTGGTCATTGGATGCATGAGGGTGGGGGCTGACCGTATGTCTGGTCAGAGTCAGGTGTGGAGAACAAGAGTTTTCTGCCTTTCTTATTGCTAACCACCAGCTTGCCAGGCTGCGTCTTGATTAACTGCTGTTTGCAGAAGTTCAAGATGGCTACATCTTGTCAGGCTGACAATTCATCTGTCTCCTTCCTGGCTGCTTTTGTTCAGATGCTAATCAATCTACTCTATGCATTCCTCTGAAACTCCGGGTCCCATTGGCGTCTGTTTGTTTTTCTCTCATGTCTTTATGATGAGAGGGTCTGTGTAGCACTCTTGCCTGGCTCTTCATTTTGCTGAGGTCCTCTCTTTTAAATGCCCTTTTATTGTTATTTTTCATGTATGAAGTTTAGCATTCTATCCAATAACTCACCTCAGTGTATCAGCTCTATTCTTGAGATGGGTTCTAAATTCAGCTGGGTTATGCTCAAGAGCCTGTTCCTAGTTTGGCTCTTGTAGACCTGTTTGAATTTCCTTCATCATCTTCCTGAAGTCGCACATGAGCAATCCATGTCTGTGTCATCCTTGGCCCCTGGCCTTGTCCTGACTGAGAATATTGAACTTCTTTATTATTTATTTCCAAAGGTGTAGTCTATTCAATTACATTGTATTCTATCTGGTGAGGTTCACGTGTATAGTCACTGTCTATGTTGTTGAAAAAAATATTTTTGATAAGTCACTGGTCTTGCAAAATTCTGTCATGTGATAGTCAACATAATTTTTATCCCAAAGGCCATATTTTCTGTTAATCCTTCTTTATTTCCCCCTTTCCCAAATGACATATAGTTAAACACACAGTATGTAGCCTTTTCAGCTAGCTACTTTCACCTTGCAGTTATATTTACATTACCTTACAGTTAAATTTTAAAAGTTTAATTTAAATTTAAATTAAAAAAGTTAAATTACCTTAAATTTTCACCCCCACCATTTGTCTGTCAGTTTGTCCTACTATGGTGGCTTTTGTTTTACTGTGATGCTGGAAGCTATGCCACTGGTATTTCAAATGCCACCAGAATCACCCAAATTGACCAGGTTGCAGCAGGGCTTCCAGACTAAGAACAGACTCTGAAGAAGGAATCAGCTGTCTACTTCTGAGGAATTAGGCACTGAAAAACTTACGGACAGAAACAAAACATTGTCAGGTACTAAACACCTCCATGAGAACCTCAAGTTAAAAGACACTCAAAGTATGACTTAAAGCTGTCTTCTCAAAGTATAGTTGATCATAGTGATGCGAATGGAGTAAAGCCTGTGAAAATAAAGCCGTTGGGACCTTCGTTTGCTGATCTTGACTGAAAGCACAGAAAATCAGAAAGATATCGATTTGTGTTTCATTGACTATACTAAGGCATTCGACTGTGTGGCCCTTAACCAACGATGGCAAGCCTTGAGAGGACTGGGGATCCACGTGCTCCTGCCGAACTTCTGCAGGGATCAAGAGGCAGTTGTGCCAATAAGACAAGGGTCTACTGCACAGTTTTAAAATCTGGAAAGGTGTGCATCAAACGTACTTATCAAACATTACACAGTACATTTGAATATAAACAATTCACTTATTGAGTACAATTTAAATGATTATTAAGCTGCACTTTGGTAACTTGTTGTAGTTTACTTATGTTAAATAAAAGTAGGTCTGGAAATTTATGAGTGCCTCAGGACTCGTTGCAGATTGTAAAATGGGACTGCAATTCCAAAAATGCCTCTTATCCAAATAAAGCTTCCTGTTGATAAGCCAGGCAGCACCTTAATAGCCAGAATCACTTACAGAAGATCCTTAGAAATATGTGAGCATATTACCAATGAGATTTTATCTAAAAGTAAATAGCACATTACCAATTTCCTTGTGGCAGTGAGGCAAATATCTGTGCTCAAAAGCTCATGTGTTATGTTTCAGTATTCACACTGTGGTTGCTCTCTCTAACCACCTCTCTGTCTCTTTTCCAGAAAATTTCGTAGAAAGCACAAAATATAACTTAAAGAGCTGTTAGGTCTTGCCAAGAAGTACAAGGACTTGGACCTGACCGTCACTCTCAGAATGCGCTCATCTACTGGATTGAAACATGCTCTGTCTTCCTCTCTTTAGCGAAAAGAAAATTGTAACCAACTATGTTTTTAAGGGGACGACTAGAAGAATGATTACGCAGACAATTCAAAGGCAGTGATAGGCAGTCACACTCATGATATAATCTTTGTAAGTTTGGTGTTGGGTACCACTGAGTCCATACAACAGAATGAAACACTGTTGATCCTGTTCCATCCTTACAATTGTTATTCTGCTAAAGCCCTTTGTTACAGTCGATCCATTTTATTGATCCATTTATCCATTTTATAAAAGTCTTACACTTTTCCCCAGATCCTCTTCTTTCCTAAGCTTAGTGTCCTTTCTAGTCTCTCCTGATAACTCGGCAAACCCGGTGAGACCAAGTCTGCCCGCCTTGCTGCCAAGGAGGATTGTCATGCTTCTGGTTGTACTTTCTCCAAAACAGATTCATTTGTTCTTCTGGCAGTCCATGGTGCTTCTATATATTTTTGCCGTAATCCAAATTCCTCCATTTTTCTCCAGTCTTCCTTACTTATTGTCCAGATTTCACACACATATAAGATTGAAAAAAACACATCCTGGCTTGGATCAGGTGCACCTGAGTGTTCAATGTGACCTCTTTGCTTTCTAACACTTTAAAGGGGTTTGGTGTAGCGTATTTGTCCAATGCAGTAGGTCCTTTGATTTCCTGACTGCGGCTTCCATGAGCATTGATTGTGGATCTGAAGGAAATCCTTGACAACTTCAATCTTTTCTCTGCTTTTCATGATATTACTTTATGGTCCAGGTGTGAGGATTTTGGCTTT
>NW_022111369.1:47537720-47541635 GCF_000313985.2 Echinops telfairi
GCTTTCTTTACATTGAGTTGTAACCCATATTGAACTACAGTCTTTGATTTTCATCAGCAAGTGCTGCAAGTCTTCCTTGCTTTCAGCAAGCAAGGATGTGTCATCTGCACATCTGTATATCAAAAGCAATTAAGTCCTCTTCCAGTCTTTTCCCATATAGCCCAGCTTCTCTGATGGTTTGCTCAGCCTCCACATTGCACCAGTATGGTGAAAGGATACAACCCTGATGCACATTTTCCCTGAATTTAAAACATGCATTATTCCTTTGTTCAGTTTGAACAACTGCATCTTGGTCTTTGTCTAGGAATCACATGGGTAAAATTAAGTGTTCTAACATTATAACCTTTACAATTATGTTTATAGTTTGTTACGATCCACGCCATTGAATGCCTTTGTATAGCCAATAAAACACAAGTAAATATCTTTTTGGTCTTATGTGTTTTTAGTCAAGACCTATCTGACATCAGCAATGCTATTCCTTTTCCCAGGTCCTCTCATGAATCTGTGTTGAATTTCTGGTAGAATTATTGTTGCAAATATTTAATAATCATTTTTAGCAATATTTTATTTGTCTGTGATATTAATATTTTCCAAAATTTTGCACATTCTTTTGGGTTCCTTTCTTTGAAATGGACACAGATATGGATCTCCTGGCCAGGTAGCTGTCTTCCAAATGTCTTGGTAGAGACTAGTGAGTGTTTCAAGAGGGGCATTAGTTTGTTGAAATATTTCAATTACTATCCTATCAATTCCTGGAATTTTGTTTCTTGCTAATGCCTTTGTAGATTCATAAACTTATATTTTAGCAATTCACTTCTGGTAATCCAGTAATCATATATTGAACTACAACCTACAATATCAGTTGTTAATTTAAGTGGATTGTTTGTCACTGTCCTTAGGATACTCTTTTCAGACATCCTCTTAAAAAATTCTTGGGGACTTGAACTATGAATTTTAAATAGTTTTTTAAAGAATGTGAAAGAGAGAGAAAGAAAGAAAGAGGATAAGGAGATAAATATTATAATATTGTTATGGGCCATTTTTTTTAGTCAGTAGAAAATCTTGGCACATTATTCATGTTTCATAAAGTATATCTAGCTTGTAATGAGCAAATTACATTAAAATAGTAACTCTTTTGGAAATTTTTAGATAAACACTAACAATTTTATACTCACATATTTTTAGATCAATTAATTTGATGCCAAGCAATTGGAAGTCAAAATAAGTAGGGTTTTTGTTTCCACTTGTACACATTGCACTCCATTTTTCTAGGACTAAAAGTTGGCTTGTTTTGACTAGACCCTGAGAAAAGATAGAAAAATCATCTGTCTCATAGAAGCATATTTAAGTGAAGCGCTTCCCCCAATGGGCAGTCTTACTTTTGTTTTATTGATTCCCACTGACTTTCAACTCGGAAGATGGTCCCTTTCTGCTCTTATCCTTGAATCTGAAAATGCGTTGTTTGGGGTCGACAGTGTCCCACACATTTATTGCCACTGAGAGGTATTTGAAACTGTTATTACATTTCTATTTGGATATTTGACGCAGAATGCGCATAGCTTCAGAGTTCAATTCTTAAAATAAGTTCCCATGGAAACCACACTGAAAACAAATCAGAGGGAAGAAAACAGATGACCACCTCTGTCTCGGAGCATGGTTGTCAGCACAAATACCTTCCTTTCTTTAAGCCCTGAGCATTTTGGCTTATGTTCATTTCAGTAACCCTCAACCGCATGAAAAGCAAGCAATTAGATAGTAGGAGAAAATGATAAGTTCCACTTGGTCAATGCCTCAAAAAAGCTATCTGTGTAGGCACCATGGGATACAAAATTTTATATTATGCATTTAATTGTCTTAATTTTCCTATGTACAGAATGTAGACCACCAACATTTTTCATTTAAACTCTCTTTTCCTTATGCCATCACATCCTTACTTGACTGTAAGTAATTAACCTATAGATGATTATTTTCATAGAGCACACAGGTAGCCACTAAAGAGTGGTTGACAAATGTGGACTTTCTGACTGCTGCAATAGAATTAGCTCTGCAAGAAACAAGCAAGAACATCCCGCAATATAAAGATGATGCAAGTTACAGGGAAACATTCCAAACTCCAAATCCTAAGCAGATCTCTGAGATGGACAAAGAGAATCAAGTGTCAGGGACATATATCTGAGCCCTTTCTCTTTGCCATTGAGTTTGAAGAAGAGTATTATTCAATTTTAAGACCAAAGTTATTTATACAGAAATCTATGATAAAACAGTGCTTTATTACATGAGGTGAAAGTGAAAATTTGAGAGTGAGTCAAAAAGAATTTCTTACAGGATTCTAGTTCACACATGCATGGGATTATTCCAAACAAAATGTGTTTAAACATGTGTCTGCAGTCAGTGGATTGGTATAGAAAAGTTATATCAGTGATACATTTGTCTTAGTCTTGTTAAGATGAGTTCAAGACACAAATCCAATTTAAATAGTGACTTCTAAAGGAATCTTCTGGGCTAGTTAAATTAAAATCAGAGAAGTCAGCACAGAGGTAATAGCAACTGTTTTTGTTTTTCTTTTTGGCCTTAAAAGGAGTAATCTTGATAGATTTTCTTGAAGGACACAGGTGGATCATCAGAGCATATTATGGAAAGTTTTTTTAAAAATTGAAAACTACAGTAGTTTGAAAACTTTGTGCCAAATAATTATTTTCCATCATGACAATGTATCTGTTCACTTTTTGAGGGTGACAAGGGTTAACCTATGAGAATTTCATGGGCAAAGGATTAGCAGGGAGAAGGTTTAATAAATTAGCATGCAAATGGACTCATTGGAAATCTGGAAGTGAGAAAGAATTGTAGATCTGACAAAGATAAATTTCCATTGAAGAACACTGACTCTAATCATTGAAAGTGTTGCCTATTGCCAATCCCTATTGTTTGTGTAAACAGTGTGCAGCTACTTTTGCATTTAATCTGTACAAGTCAATAATGTGTGTACTATGGTTTGTAGCCAGGTTATATTTGTATAATCCCCTTTTCTCAATTGTGCTTTAAATTCTATACCATTGGCTAAATTAATGACACAAACAATGGACTTACCTTCTGCCCCAGTGGGTTGATAATGACCTCTAACATAAAATAGCAATGATGTCTCTAGGGTGAACCAATAACACATATAGCCATGGATATATGAATGGATTTGGGGCTTGCACTTAATTCTAATTCCAATCTAAGAAAAATTAGTTCATATGGTACAGTTTTGCTTGATATTGACCTTCATGAAGAGATCACTGAAGACGTGGATGCTATTGCAAAGTGTGGTGAAGAAACTAGATGATGGCTGGCTATCAGAAAGAATAGCATCTGGGGCTCCCAAAATCTTGTCTTCAAAGAAGCAGCCACTGAAGTGAAGTGTCAGCTAAATCCACATGGAAGAAGCACACCACCAACCTGTGTGATCTAAGGATTATAAATAATGTGATTTAAATCTGAAGGATGGAATGGTATCAGAGTTTAAATTATAGTCCCCAGGTTTGAAGAAGGCTATGGATGGCAGTGGAAGTCCAAGTCCATATGTGGCATCCACACAGAGATTCAGCCTCCAGTGAATACCCTCTGACCAGAGTTGAGGGAGTTGAACCATCTGGTTTTCTGAGAGCATTGTAGAGATGATTAGAGTAGATGTAGTTCAAATGTAACATCTTACTTGATTACCCTTTTGATGTATTTAAATGTTTAAAAAATAAAGTGGAGAAATACACGTGGATGTGAATAGTCTTGCTAGCATGCAGAGTGCATTGGAAAGTGGATTATGGCAGATGTAATTGGTTAAAATTTAATACCTTATAATTGAACTCTTTTTGAACCATTAAAAAAATCATTTTATTGGGGCTTGTACAATTCTTATCACAATCCGTACATACATCC
>NW_022111369.1:47542647-47547895 GCF_000313985.2 Echinops telfairi
GGAAGGTGTGCATCATGGAATGCCAATTTAATAGAACAACATGTTCTTGCATTGAGTAAGCAGTCAGTGGAGGTCCAATGGTACTTGAGTGGAGGTCCAATGCCTTTTAACCCGTTTTAAAGTATTTCCCTTTTCTCAATAGCACTTTAAATTCTATACCATTTGCCATAATAATGATACTGTTATTAGAATGACTAAATTCCTCATTGTGGCTATTTAAATTATTTCTCAACAAGCTGATAAACCCCTAAAGTGGGCTGGGGATATATAAATAGATTTTAGATATATGAAAGGATTCTGGGCTTGCACTTAATTGCCAGCTTTAATGTAAGGACAATTAGTTCTTACAGTGTGGTCCTGCTCAATCCTTGACCTCATAAAGTGATCACTGAAGATATGGATGTGATCGCAAAGTCACAGTGATGAAGAAACCAGATAGCTCCTGGCTATCAGAAAGCAGTTTCTGGAGTCTTAAAGGCTTGTCTTAAAAGAAGCAGTGTTATAAGTGAGGTGTCAGCTAATTACACACAGAAGGAGCACACTAACCCATGTGATCCAAGGATTTCAAATAACAATATCCAAAATCAGAGGACAGATTGTATTGGAATTTTAATTGCAGAAGGTTATGGATAACAGTAAAACCCCCAAATCCATTTTCAGAGCCCACACTTAGACTAAACTTCCATTGAATTCCTCACCTCAATGATCAAGAATGTGAATAGTCTTATCCTCCGACAGAATACATTGGAAAGTGGATTACTCCAGTTACAGTTAGGTTAAAATTTAACACGATCATTTGTTTTCCCTTTTGATCCATTTTTGATTTGTTCTAGTGTCTATTATCTTCTGCTTTCTCTTTGATGTAGGTTTTCCTGTGTTTTGTTTTGTTTTTGTTCTTGTTGTTGTTGGTTTTTAAAAAATGATTTTCTTATATGAAATTCTACATAGGTAATCTATAGACACAGTAACTAGACTATAGTTATTTAGGGCTATAGTAGTGAATATTGGGGGTTAATGTGGAGCTAATATTAATGAGTACAAGAATGAGGAAATGTTCTAAAATGAATTTTGGCAATTATTATGCAGCTCTTTTAAATTCATTAAAACCATGAAATTGTATGGCATGAATTATATATCAATAACATTGTTTTTTTTAAAAAAACATCATATATAAAGGAAGCACAAAATCACTAAAAATAAGAAGGAAAGATAAGATCCAAGTGGATGTAAAAAGAGACTCTGAAATTTGCTCTTGAACATAGAGCAACTAAAGCAAATGGAAGAAATAATAAAGAAAAAGAATTGAACAGAAAATTCCTAGGGCAGCTTTACGTATAATGAAATATGTAAAGACCTAGAGTCAGAAATCCAAAAGGGAATAATGCATGCAGCAATAATCAAGTTGAAAGAACTGAATAAAAAATTCAAGCCTCAAATGGCAACATTCAGATTCTGAGCAAACTCTTGCATGATGCCAGGAGCAGCAACGATGATGGCAGACACAGTAACTGTGCCAAAGAGAATGACTCCATGCTCAGTAATTTGAAGAGGTAGCATATGATGGAGAACCGTAGACACAGATGTGAGCAGTGCAAGCTGCACAGAATGCAATGACAAGAAACAAGTCTCCAGGAGCTGACCGGATAGCCATTGAAATGTTTCAACAAGCTGATAAAGCACTGAAAGTACTCGCTCATCTGTGCCAAGAAATCTTGAAAAGAGTTGCATATTTGCACGAATTCCAAAGAAAGATGACCCAACAGAATGTGGACATTATTGAACAATATCATTAATATCACATGCAAGTAAGTTTTGATGAGGACCATTCAACAACTGTTGCAGCAGTATATTGACAGGGAGCTGCCAGAAATTTATGTTGGATTCAGAAGAAAATGTGGAGCATGGGATATCATGCTGATATTGGATGGATCTTGGATACCAGAGAGATATTTGCTGTTTTATTGACTATGGAAAGATATCCAACTATTTGATTCAAATCCAACTATGCATATCCTTGAGAAGAATGGGAATTCCTGAACACATGATTGTGCTCATGTGGCACCTGTACATGGATCAAGAGGCAGTTGTTTGAACAGAACAAGGGAATACCATGGTTTAAAATCAGGGAAGTTGTGCATTAGGGTTGCATCTTTTTACCATACTTATCTACCTATGTTCTGAGCAAAGCATCAGAGAAGCTGACTTATATCAAAAAGAATGAACTATTTGGGTTGGAGGAAGGATTATTGATAACCTGTACTATGCAGGTAAGACAGCCTTTCTTGTTGGAAGTGAGGATGACTTGATGCACTTGCAGTTGAAGATCAAGGATTGCATCTTTTAGTATGGATTACAACTCAATGTAAAGAAAACAAAATTGGACTGGTAAATAACACCATAATATACAGAGAAAAGATTGAAGTTCTCAGGATTTCATCTTGCTTGGATCCAAAATCAATGTTCCTGAAAGCAGCAGCCAAGAAATGAAATGATGCATTGCACTGGGTAAATTTGATGTACAAGAAAGATCCATTTAAAGAGATGAAGTGGAAATGGGTTAATAAGGACTCAGGTGAGCCCGAGTCAAGCCATGGTATTTTCAATCGTTCTGTGTGTAGGTGAAAGTTGAACATTGAAGAAGGAAGACAAAAAAAGAACCAATGCATTTGAATTGTGGTGTTAGCAAAGACTATTGAAAGTACCTTGGGATTCCAGAGGAACAAATCAATCTGTCTTGGAAAAAGTGCAGCCAGAATGCTCCTGAGAAGTGAGAGTGGTGAGACCCTGTCTTATGTACTTTGGACATGTTGTCAAGAAGAACAAGTTTCTGGAAAAGCACACCATTCTTGGTAAAGTAGAAAGACCGTGAAAACAGAAACAGATCCGTAATGAGATGGAATGACCCAGTGACTACCTCAATGAGCTCAAACATAATAATTGTGAAGCTGGCGCAAGGTTGGGAAGTATTTTTTTCTGTTGTACATAGCGTTGCAGAACTGACTTGACGGCACCTAACAACAAGAAGAAGGGAAAAATAATCTTTACCTCAGAATTAGCGCTAACAGGGGCTTGCGTGTGTCTGTAGTCTTCACGAACAAGCGTTCTAGTAGACAAGGTGGACATTGCATGGTTTAACCTTGGAAGTTACATAGTCCCTTGACTCATTAAAACACCATAAAACCTCACTCAATTGGAAGAGGAATGTATATATACCCCAGCTTTTGTTGGAAATATTGTCAGTTACATTTTAAGAAGAGGATGGGATGGGGAATATTGTTATATTGGAATAATTGGAAAATAGAATTTGTCACCGTGGGATTTTACCATGTGGCATTTTGTCTTTTATTGGGTAGATATAAATCATCCTCAGTTCCATGACTAAAGTACCTTTTATGCAATGCTCATTAAAGTTTCAAAATATCAGCATAAAATAATGATCTTTATTTTACTATCGGAGACGCCCAGGATTTCCAGAGGTTGAGCTGAAAATAAGTGGCAGTTTGAAAATCATTCTGCTAAACTTCTCAATGCATAAGTGCAAATAAATACAAATAAATGCCAACATCTGCTTTTCTGTTTTCTTGATCTTCTTATTGGGAAATAATCTCATTGTTGTAGTTACATAATATGTTGTCTATTTGAGAGGATTAAGAGTGAAGGGGTGGAGTTTAGCCTGTCAATCAGGTGGGAGCTTGATGACCTCATTTGGAGGCACTAAGGAGATAAATGGCTCACTTGAAGTGGGACACACACTGATTCCCTGGGAGATATTGCAGCTGACAAGACACATGGAGTTATGCTGGTGCCCTAAGCTGGAGGAGCTATGTGGAGACCACTGCCAGCTCTGAGATGCTTACAACACCACTAGATCCACAAGGCTTCCCACCCACTGGCCTGTGATCTTCCTGCATTCGGCATCATTGTATGTGTTTCGTGAGTCTGAAGAGGATTTTATAGATTGGTATCGGACATATGGCTTAATATCAGACTTATGGACTTGATCTGGACTGCTCTGGGATGTTTTCTCAATCTTCAACTGCTTTTGTATATAAAGCTCTTTTTTATACACATATGAGTCTTCCTGGATTTGTTTCTCTAGTCTGCCCAGACTAACACACTCATCTCTCCTTAAACCCCATTAGAATTTCACCTACTGCTCCCATTGAGCTTTCTCATTGTCCATTTTGAAGTAAATATCTAGAGTTGCTGGGATTTAAGTACCATATGCAAATTGTAGTTGTTATTATTAAAACTATTTATATGTAATCCCTGCATCCCTCTTCATCCTTTTCATTGTTATTGTGTGCTCTTGAGTTGTTTCCAACTCATAGTAACCCATAAGATAAAGCAGTATTGCCCCACAGTGTTTCTAAGGCTGTATTCTATATGGAAGCAAATTGCATGGTGATTCTCCTGTGGAGTGACTGGTGGTTTTCTAGCGAGCTCCAATTCCTTTAGGAAATAAGTCTCAATTCCCAAATGAGATTGTTATCCATTCATTTATTGGTTCATTACATTAAAAGCTAAAACCAGTGATCATGATGTTTATTACCTGACATTTTTTAAAAGTGAGTTTTTCATTGGATGAAGTTTTTTTTCAAGGAATTTGAGCTTATTATAAGTTATTAGGCTTTCATATTTTAATCCTTTTTGGCAGAAAATTTACCTAAATATATGATATGTATTTCCAATGTTAAGCATATTTTTCTTCCTTTTAGTTTTTTGAAATTACAGTGCCAGCTCCACAAACTGTGCTCTATTTGAATGGCAATGTACTCTACAGCCCTCAAAGCCTAGAGGGTCACTATTAGTTGAAGTCAATTTGATGGCAGTAGGTTTCCAAAAATTGAGAATCATATATCCAATCCTTATACAGGACAATAGGGACTGAGTAAAACATAACAGAAAAGTAACAAACCACTTCTGAAACATTTTTTTCTGAGACTAGAATACTTTTTCTGAGTTCACTATCACAGGCATTTGATATAAGTTGGAATCAATTTTATGGCAGTGGGTTTCCAACGTTTGAGAATCATATCACTAAACCTTACACAGGACATTAGCAACTGAGCAAAACATAACAGAAAAGTAATAAGCCATTTTGGAAACATTTTTTTTTCTGAGACAAGAAGACTTTTTTTAGGGGGAGAAAGATTGGATATATAGACCCCCTCCTGAACGGGATGAAAAACAGAAATGTGGGTGAAGGGAGACAATGGATCGTGTGAGATATGGAATAACAATAACA
>NW_022111369.1:47548173-47555298 GCF_000313985.2 Echinops telfairi
AATAAATGATGCATTGGGCTGCTAACTACAAGTTCAGTTCAACTACAAATTCTGCAACTCTACAGGAGGCAGGTGAGACTGTCTGGTCTCATGCATATTTACAACCTTGGAGACTCAATTTAAACAGTTTTACTTTTTCCTATAGGGTCACAGTGAGTTGGAATCAATTCCATGGGAGTAAGGTGGTTGGTTTTGGTTCTATAAAGCTAAACTCTTCCTCAATTCTTTGCTCAGAAATAAGTGATTACACATAAAATCTTAAAGCTGACGAAGACTTGCTGGCAAGTAACTAAGTTATACATTTATCTCTTGTCTGCATCGCAAAAATGCTGTTTGCTATATGAGCCTGATTTGAAAAGATAATGGCATCATAGATTAGATCATGGTCACAGCTTTAGCACAAAATCATAGCTAACTCCATAAATCAGTGCTCCGGATTTGAATGTACAGGAGGGGCGCTGTGTGCTTGTAGGAGGTATTGGGGGACCTATTCACCAAGGACCTATTCTGCTTCAGAGCCTCTGAGCCTGGACTGGAATCCGAGAATCTGAGCCTGGACTGGATGTGGAGAATATTGTAGAAATACCCAAGGTTATGTATACATCTATCTTATCAAGACAAAGAGAGCTAGGCTAATTACAAACTGACTTTTCCTTGGCCCCTGCGATTAGCAAAGAGAAAGACAGTTAGTGTTTGTCTGTGATTCCAGCAACATAGGAAGATTGGGAAATTCCTTTCTGATAGTTTAATTGAACTGTTTATACTAAATCAATGATTTATTTACTTTGTGGGTTTGGAAATCTTAGACGTAAACTCTAGGCAATTTTCAAAATCGGAAGTTTACTAGAACTCAATCATAACAAGCATCAACAGAATATCTTTGAGTCACGTCTGTTGTAGAAATAGCTATCTCCTGTTAAGCCCAGTGAATTTTTACATGTTCATGCTTTTCTCGGAAGTAAGGGTGGCAACACTTTATCTTCTGTACTTTGCACATATTATCAGGGGAGACAACAGTTGCAGTTCCTAGAAAAGAGCACTGTCCTTGGTCCAGTAGAAGGGCAGTGACCCAGAGCAAGAGCCTCGATGAGATGGAGGGCCACAGTGGCCACGCAGTGGGTTCAAGCACGACAGCGATGGTGAGGGTGGCGCAGCCCCAGAAGCGGTCTTTCTGGGGTATGTGGGGCTGTTACGACTTGATGGAGCCTACCCATGACAGCAGCCTGGAGTTCTTGATCCATTTGGGGGGACATTTCTTTCTGAAAAAAAAAAGACAGTCAGTGTTTGTCTGTGATTGCAACAACAGAGGAAGATTGCAAAATTACTTTGGGTGATAGTTTAATTGAACAGTTTAACTAAATCAAAGATGTATTTACTTTGTGGGTTTGCAAATCTTAAAAATATGTTTTGCTTCAAAAGGAACTGCTATGGACTTTGTAGAGAAGATTTGCTCATTTGTGGCTTTAAATGGCGTATTTGACACACTTAAGGAGAATCATTCTTTAAACTGGAAATACCTAAAAACCGTTTTATTATGATTTTGGTGAAGTAGCTTACATAGTAGTTTAGGTTTTCATGGAATCATTTCTACAGAAATTGTTCTGTGGGTTTGGTTGTAGTCTTCACAATGAGTAATCATTCTCAATGTTTCATTTCAATTAATCTAGGTTTCTTGCCTTTTTACATTCTTATTTTTATTTAAAGCAACTGCTCCCCATTTGGTCTCATACAGATAATGGAAAGAGAATGAAAGAAATGACAGGTCTTAGGTTTGAGTCATCATTGTATGTGTTGGTCATTACTAATATCCATAGCCTTCCTCATAAATTGTATGCACCTGAGGGTATTGAACTATAGATACATAATAATAAGTAATGGTTTAGTAAAAACACTTACCAGCTGTGAATAACACAAGTACTTCACATATAATAAATGTAACTTGCATAGTTACAAGGCAAATTCGAAGAGTTCTTGAACCAGGAGAACAAAATTCTATTAGGATAAGACCAGTGACCTTGCAGGCTTAGCTCTTTCGTAGGAGAACTGGTTATCTTCATAACTAATTGGCCCAGCCCACCCAATCCTAATAAGCAGTGCTTGTGTTAGTGAACACTTCATCAGTTTTATACTTGACTTAGATTTAATATGGGCCTGCTTTTGTTGCTTGCATGACATTGAACAAGTCACGTGAACCTTCTGAATCTCAGCACTGTTGTCTCTAAAATGTGGTTATTTAATGGCCCGACCAACCACTGTGTGTTAGAGACCCATAGGACAGAGCAGCAATGTGAGAATGTACACAAGCAGACTGTCCCTTCCTCCTCCTGTGGAGGATGGGTTAGAACCACTGACTTTCTGGTTAGCACTTTTCACCACAGCACCACCATGGCACCTTGATGATCAACTTTCCCTATTTTACCAGGCTATTAAAGATGGATTAAACAGATCCCTGGTTGTGAATCTGTTTTGTAAAATAGAAAACATCAAGCTTTTATAAGGTGCTATCACCATCATTATCAGTCTCTTGGAGGACAGAAGTGATGGCAAGAGACGGTAACTACTTACAGGAAAGTAAACGACACTCACTAATCCTTCTCTCTGGGAATAGAACGTCTAAGCAGGTACCGTAGAGCAACTTTGCTACTCATCGAATGGCTAGGCACGATGATTAACGTTAATGGAAAACGTCTTCCAACAGGACGACTAATGACCCACATCCTCCAAGAGTGAAGATTTGGATCCAGGCAAAGAACCACGACCAAATGCTTCCTGAGGGCACAGAAAGGGAGTTCTCCAAACCAGCTGGAGCCCATGACCAACTGTAGGAGACTATAATTGCTCTCAATATTTCTCCTTTGTTGTGTTATATGTATATGCGATTACACACACGCACTTATGTGCTTCGAAGTTTTCTATTATCTTTGAATTCCATTTTGCATGAACATTTGAAGTCCCTTTGCATATATAAAATATTTTTGTTTTTTATTTCCTCTTTATTTCTTTACTTATTATAAAATATTAGATGTAAATAGAGAAGGGGAATTTTCAGCCACATTCACATTAATCTGTCATATTAAGCACAGGTGTTACTTTACAATGGTCTTTATTTAGAGATTACGTGTGATTTAAGGAGATGTGTCAGGTGTCCACTCAACACGGCATGGACAGTGACAGGTTATTCATCGCCTTGGCGAGGTCATGACTCTCAGTGGTGTGCCAGATCTGTAGTTAGCCATCATTTTGTGGTTGGATATGAGCAGCCAAAATGGAGGTTTCCTTTGGGGTATGTTCTCCATCCAAATATATCTGATTTTTTAAAATCATGTGACCTCTGGTTTTATGGATATGACCTAGCAGCCTTCCATGTGACCTGCCAATTTTGGATTTGACAGCCCCTGAAACCACATGAGTTAGAAGAAGGCTCTAGTCTCATGACACATACATGTATTTGAGAGTTGCTTGCCTCTAGAACTGCATGAGCAATTTCCTTGACACAAATTTTCTTTCTATCTATCTATCTATCTATCTATCTATCTATCTATCTATCTATCTATCTATCATCTATCTATCTATTTTCCCCTGGTTTTGCTCTTCTACAGTATCCAGCTTAAGGCAGTCACTAAGAGTTGGAATGAACTCAATGGCACCTAACAGCAAAAAGTAAAATCTTATTTTCTATTAAAATTAAAATAAATAAAATAAAATCATGAACCCTAAGAGTTTAAATTTTCTTCGGGGAAAGGAAAAACTAATCTTTAGAGTTTTATGCAGAAGACATAAAGCCAATCTCAACAATTTTGGAGTGAGTAATTGCTGTGACGACTCCTGTGCCTTCAAATAGCCATTCTTTGATGAGGTGCTGGTTTATGAAACTTAGGCTGCTTCATCCCAATCCTGTGGCCAAATCATTGGCCTTAAAGTGAACTTGTGTAAAGTTTAGGAGGAGGAACACTGAACTTAAAAGCAAAGGTTAGGATATTTATTTAATTTTGCTCTATCATGTCAGCAGGTGAGCTGTAAAAAGAACTTTAAACTGTGCACAGACATAAGTATTGCATAATGGATGCAACAGCTGAATGTTAGGTTTAAGGTCAAATGGACCTGAGAATATTCTGCAGTTTTGTAATGAATGCTATCATGGTTGCTATCCCAATTTGATCAGTTAATGAAACTGAAGTATATTGATGGAAAAAATACTGAGAGTTGAATACATTATCTAATGTATTTTCACTAATGTGTAAACTATGGAGTAACCAACTTATACCGTGTTCCATGCAAAAAAGGTTTTGCGATCAAATACCTTTGGGAATAAAGGTATTTCTTTTCTCACCCTAGAAATCCACACTTTCCATTAACAACAGATGGCACGTGTTGTTGTTAGGTGCTAGTCAGTCGGTTCTGACTCAGAGCAACCAGATGTACAACAGCAAGAAACACTTTCCAGTTCTGCACCCCCCTCACAAGGGTTCTTATATTTGAGACCCATCTTGCAGCCACTCTGTCAATTTATCTTGCCAAAGGTCTTCCTCTTGTTGGCTGTCCCTTGACTTTACCAAGCATAACCTCCCTCTCCAGGGACCAGTCTCTCCTTAAAAACATGTCCAAAGTCCTTGAGACAAAGTCTCGCCATCTTTGCCTCTAAGGAACATTCTTATTGAACTTCTTCCAAGGCATATCTGTTTGTTGTTTTGGCAGTCAATATTACTTTCAACATTCTTTACCAACACCATAGTTCAAATGCATCTTATTTTTTCTTGTCTTCCTTATTCAATGCACAACTTTCACATGTGTATGAGGTGATTGAAAATACCATGGTTTAAGTCAGGCTCACCTTAGTCCTCAAAGAAACATCTTTCTATTTCGTCACTTGAAAGAGGTCTTGTGCAGCAGATTTACCCAATGTGATATGTCATTTGATCTCTTGACCGCTTGTTTCAGAGCATTGATTGTGGATCTGTTTATCATGTTACCGTTGGCCCAATTATGAGGAGTTTTTTCTTTCTCTTTCTTTTCTTTACATTAATTTGAAATTCTTCCTGAAGGCTACAATCCTTGATCTTCATCAGCAATGGCTTCAAATCCTCCGCATCTTCAGCAATCGAGGTGGTCTCATCTGCATATCTCATGTTGCTAATAAGTCTTAGAAGTCCTATGGAGCAAGCAGTGCTACTCTGTCTCCTATAGGTTTACAACGAGTCAGAACCAACTGAATGACAGTTGAGTAGTGATGGTAACCATCACACTAAAGATTATAATACATTTGGTGCATATAGGTAAGGATAGGATTTATGGGGGTATTGGAAAAATGATTGTCTATTCATTTTATCTATAAACATCTTATTTTGTACCAAGGTCTGAGCACTCAAAAATCTTGGTGACATAGAGAGAAGACAGAGATGAGAGGTTCAAATGCTTCCTGAAGAATACATGCCTTGCAAGCGATTGGAATTTAAGCTGATCTGTGTCTTGAGAGAGCTGCGTGAGAAGGGACGTGGGAGCACAAATGAGAGCGCGTAGGTCCGAGGACTAATGGAGATGTATTTACTACACCAGACGTTAACATCTGTACTAAAGATGAGTAGAACTTTGATGGAAATACAGCAGTAGAGCATTTGGGGGAAGGAGATCTATTTGCAAAGAAGTGAGAAGGAGCATGGAGTGTTTGGTTTGACAGTTCAAGCCCCCTTTGTGGTACCATAGAGAAGTGGCAATTGTTAAGCCTGTGAGAGAGGACAGGGCCTGACAGAAAAGTTGTGCGTGCTTCCTTATCTTGCAGGAGACAGCAGGGCTTGATGTATGAGAAAAAGCAAGTGAAATGCCCCGTCCCAAAGCTTCTTTTTCTATATCTCCAGGGGAAAGAGAAGGGAAGCGGATAAAATATACAGAAGTGAGTGTGTATATTTTTCGTCTATTATTTAGGAGTGACAAAAAAGGAATGATAAGACATACTGATATTTCTATTTAATAAAGGTTTCTATGATTGCCTTGGGTCTCAAAAGTCTGTCCTCCCCCTGTCTTTGGGCTCCAAGGAATGCTTAGATTGGCATGGCCATGCTGGGCACACTTGGGCAGAGGGCAGAAGGCGGCAGTGACAGTGGTGGGTAAGGTGGGGACTAAACAAGGATTAACGCCTCATGAGCGTGTGCTTCTGAGGACCACATGCCACATAGCCAAGTGGGGTCTGCCCATCGCTGCTATCCATGACATGGAAATGTCTCGAGCGATCATCGGTGGTGGAGTGGAATGATATTTGCACATTGCCATTATTTTCTGACATTCATAAGTGTCACCTAGAAGTTCCTGTCTCAGAAGTGCCAGGAGACTAACAAGGCCCAATTCATCAAGGAACGTAAGTTCATCAGATATGAGGTGCTCTACGAGCATTGAGGGCCTGTTTATTGGATGGGAGTAATTCCTGACACTGTTGCCAACACTGTTGTCCATGTCATAAACAGGATTGCTGAGGGAAAATAAGCCATGTGCTTCTTGTACTACCCAGGTCATTTTTTCTAGAAATACCCAAACCAACTCCCTGCTACCTTAGAGGTATAGAACATTTCACTTCTCTCCAGAATGAGTAACTCAAACTAAGCAAGTAATTTAATCTCCAATGAAGGTTTTAGTTGCAGTGATAAGATCACTGAGAATTTACTTAACGAAAAACCAATGAGAATATTTGTCACTATTGGCTCTGAATTTTTAAAAAAAAACCTTTTTTCTTGGAGATTCTGAGACATTCAATGTCTCCCCAAACACCTACAGCCTTTGTTCCCAGTATTTGAAAAAACAATCTATGTATTCCCATACAAACTATCTATTGAAATACTGTGACCTAGGACAGTCTTTCACTCACTGCCAGTGAGTCAATGCTGACTTATAGTGACCCATCTGTGGGGTTTCTGAGACTGTAACTGTTCATAGGAGTGGAAAGAACAGTCTTTCTCCCACAGAGCTCCTGGTGGTTTCAAACTGCCAATCATGTGGGTCATCGCCCAATGCATGATCACTACGCCACCAGGACTCCTTTTAAGGACAATAAATGATTATACATATTTTAAAGGTTTCTGTGATTTTTTTTACTATTATTTTTAACTTTCTCTTGTACAGATCCAGTGTAGGAAATAC
>NW_022111369.1:47579195-47580676 GCF_000313985.2 Echinops telfairi
TTCATTATAAACAACACATATGACATATTTGCTTATAATGATATCAAACTGTCAAACACCCGAAGCAGCAACAACAAAGTTCCTCAGACTCTTAACAGCTCATTTGCATTCTTCAAACATGATCTTTTCTACATGTACTATTTTCCTTCTCTTGGGTGGTATACATTTTCTAAGGTAGTTGTAACAAAGTAACAGAAATTGGGGTATTTAGAAAAACAAAAAATTTGTCTCAAAAGGGGTGCACAAGCAAATGTGGTGATTAAAGCCGATGGTGCCTGTCTATTAAAAGATATAGCATCTGGGGTCTCAAAGGCTTGAAGTGAAACAAGCAGCCATCTAGCAGGGAAGCAACAAAGGCTACATAGAAGAAGCATACCAGCTTTTGTGATCACGAGGTGTCACAGGATCAGGTATCAGGCATCAGAAAACACGAAACAAACAATCATATCAATACGAACAAATTGCACATCCCCTCACAGAAGGGTCACAAGGAAGGGGCGAGTCAGCCAGGGTGCAGTATAGCACTGACGAAACACACAACATTCTTCTAGTTCTTTAATGCTTCTTTCCCCCAACTATCATAGCCCCAGTTCTACCTTACCAATCTGGCTAGACCAGAGCATGTACAGTTGTATAGATAAGAGTTCTTGATACATGGAATCCAGGAAAGACAAACCCCTCAGGAACAGTAATGGGAATAGCAATACCCTGAAGGTAGTGTGAAGATGGAGGGAGGAGGGGAGAAAGCAGGAAGCGATTGCAATGATCAACGTATAACACCCCACCCCACACCCCACACCCTGAGTGATGAACAACGGAAATGTGGGTGAAGGGAGGCAGTGGACTGTGTAAGATATGAAAATGACAATAATTTCTAATTTATCAAGGATTTGTGAAAGTGGTAGAGTAGGGGAGGGAGGGCAAAAGGAAGAGCTGATACCAAGGACTCAAGTAGAAAGAAAATGTTTTGAAAATGATGATGGCAACATATAGACAAATGTGCTTGATACAATTGATGCATGGATTGTTATAAGAGCTGTAAGAGCCCCAATAAAATGATTTATATATAAAAAAAATTGCCTCCTACTTCTGGAAACTGGAAGTCCAACTCAGGTATTGAATACCGATGGTGTTGGTTCTTTCTTTGGGCTCTGAGAGAGAATCTGTTCATGCCTCTTGCCTCGTTTTTGGCAGCTTCCTGAGTGCCTTACCTGACAGCTGAGGCGTGATGGACAGAGAGAGGTCCTATAGGATTAGAATCTACCCTATTCTTGAAAAAGAGCCTTGGTGCAATGGTTGAGTGCTCAACAATTAATCAAAGGGTTTGCTGCCCGTTCAAACCCACCCAGTGGCTCTGTGAGAGAAAGATGTGTCAATCTGCTTTCCATAAAGATTCTTTATAAGGAAACCTCTGGAGATGTTCTATTCTGTCATGTGGGGTAGCGATGAGTCAGCCTCAACTTGACCACAGCCAACGCAGC
>NW_022111369.1:47580776-47582230 GCF_000313985.2 Echinops telfairi
ACTGCAGAGAAGCTCACATAAACCTGCTAACATCTTCCGAGACCCTGTTTTCACACAAGGGCACTTCTCTAGGTACAGGGGCACAGGACTTCACTGTATGTTTTTTGGGGGAACGCAATTCAATCCAAAGCATGGGCAGGAGTTATAACAGTTTATTTACTTTGTAACTTAGGAAGAGACTGAGATGTACTCTACCGGACAAGAAACATAGGAATGAGACATTTAATAATATTTTTTAATCTAAAAAGATCTAACAACAGTCATGACCTTTTGGAAGCAGATCTCCACGCTTTGAGCTGCCAAAATTTTAAGTTAGTAGCCCAGATTTAAATCATCTGAGCTACACTTATGCTAAGTTTAAAGCTATGAAAATTCTTCTATACAAAGAAGATGTCATGTTAATTCCAGTGTTCGCAACCCAAATTGAAATCGTCACCCATGCTTTCCTAAAACGTTGTCTTAGATTCAACCTACCAATAACTATGTCTAACCTATGGGATAAATTATTATCTTGAGAATATAAGGGCAATTCAAAAAGTATTCCTACAAAATAATGGAAACCCTTATTAAACAAAACTATAAAATACAGGTAGCTATTATTTCTAAACATATTTTCTATCTATGCCTACGCACTTCTGAAGGCTATGCTTCTGTTTTCCATCCCTTTCTTCAACAACTCTATGTTTGCTGACCTACATCCCATCAAAAGGGGCAGCTTGGGCACCATTGCAGTGCTGAGAACATGCTTCTTTTGCATGTTCTTTGTGTGTGAGAAACAAAAAGACGCCTGACAGGGCAAGATGAGGTTGTAGGGTGGATGGGACAAGTTTTCACAACAGAATTCAAGTAGCATATCCCTGACCATCCTTGTTCTGAGGGAAGAAAATTCCTCATCACAAGTTTTCTGGCCTCTTACCCCCAATGCAGTTCTCAATTCTCTTAAAACTTCTTTATAGTAGGTCCACGTGATCCTCCTGTTTCCATCAAGAAAATCTATCAAGATGACCCCTTGGCAAACCTCCAAAACACTCAATATAACCTCTGACCTGACCGCTTTTCCTTGAATTTAACTGGCCCATCAGATCCCCTAACAAGTCACTGTTTCAATTGGACCTTTTTAATGAAGCCACTCTCATGAGACTAATACAGTTATATTATTGAGAGAACCATCTATAGCTATCTACTAAGTGCAAGACTTGTTCAACGTGCTGTGTTTAAAGTAAACGTGCCTGTATTTGAACTAGGACTCGTGCAGAGTAATTTCTGGCTTACCTTGTATTATCACTATCCATATAAAAGAACTAACATTTTTTCTGGAACAGCATTTTTCTTTTCTTTTTTAATTCTAAGGATCACACAGCTATATTAAACACTAGTCTTTCCAAGCTCACTCATCCTTTCCTCTTCTCAAGCTTCCCTTAAAACAATTAAGAAATATTCTTTTTTTTTTCTAT
>NW_022111369.1:47582407-47594659 GCF_000313985.2 Echinops telfairi
TGCGCCACCCTCACAGCTATTGTTGTGTTGGGGCCTGTTGCTCGAGCCGATGTGTCAGTCCAATTCATCAATGATCTTCCTCTTTTTGTGCTGACTCTTCACCAACCATGATGTCCTCCGGGGATTGGTCCTTCCTGTGAGCATGTCCAAAGTACATGAAGTAAAGTCTTGCCATACTGAATTTTAGCTGTGCTTTTTTAAGACAGGCTTGACTCATCTGGCAGTTCATGGTACTTTCCATCTCCTTTATCAACACCATAATTCAAATGCATCAATCATTCTCTTGTCTTCTTTACTGGTTGTACAGCTTTTACAAGCATATTTCTGAAAACTGGTCAATTAAAATCCTGTCGGTTTGATATCAAAACATTTATGATATCTATGATGCTAATTCCAAAGCTCAGCTCCTGACTGACCCCCTTATGGAGTTGCCTCCATTGTGTTAGGTCAGTTCGTGAAGATTATTAGTCTGAGATGCCAAACCACTGAGAATCCTGACCCTGCCAAGTTGGCACAAAACCTAGTTATCACAGTCAGGTATTTTGAAATGAACATTCTTTAGTTATCACGTAGCACGTAGGCATAAAACAGTTCATATATTTTGCTCAGTAACCTCAAGGATGTCTGAACTCTGCCCTTTTAGATCCCCTGACCACTTCATTATAAGAACAATTTGCTTAAGGAATGTACATTAGTCAAGAGGTAAATAGAACCCCTTTAATCCAATGACTGGAAACAGAACCTTTAGGGATGAAGACTAAGCATTACCATATGGGTGTAGCTTGAAGGGTTCCTCAGACTGGCTCATGGAGGATTAGGAAAATCTTTTAGCTAACCCACCGATCTTTAATGTCTTCATCCTATTGCTAACATTCTTCTTATTCAAGAGTGATGAATATAACTCACTGGTGGTTCACGGGTAGAATTCTAGTTTATCATGGGTGAGACCTATGTTCACTACCTGGCCAATGCATCTCATGTGCAGCCATCACTTATTTGTCTGTCACTGAAGGCTTGCTTGTTGCTAGAATGTTGAACAGGTTTCAGTTACTCTTACGCAGGAAGATACTCCAGGAAGAAAGGCCTGGATATTAACTTTTGAAAATCAGTCAATGAAAATCCTGTGGAGCAGTTCCACCTGCAGCCATTAAGACCTCCTGTGCATAGAGTCATTATTAATTAGAGCTCAACTGCTGCAACAAACATAAATAAAATCCAAAATGTTTCTGGTACCTACTTCGCCAATGACAAAGGCTAGTTGTTGACTGAGATATGGCTGATCAAAATGCATGCAGTGGCCATGTCTGGGGGCTGTTATGTTGCTCTTGTTAGCTGCTGTCGAGTTGGTAGCCATTCTTCAATAATTTTTGCAGACAATCCCTGGAGTCTATATGTTATAGTTGATGCTTACAGTAACTATATTTTATATTTCAGTTGATGCTTTAACCAACTGACACATGTAATCCAACACTATTTCTGAACTATTTTAAAGAAAAATTATAAGTATCATATCACATTTCTAGATTTTTAGTTTCTTTGATGGGAAGGAAAGTAAATATCATATAATTTATCTCTCGGTTCTAAATAGGAGTTACACTTAAAGTGTTTGCATATATGATAGATTATGTGTCCACTGGCTGGCCCTGGGTTTTTAGTGGTTTGGCAAACTGCCATCACATGATCTAGTACAATGTAATCAACTCCATGATGGACCCTAATGTAACATAATCAATTCTGTGAGTTTCCTGTGGTCGAATGCAGCTCCCTTGATTATGTCCTCGTCTTGAGACAATTGGAAGAAATATTCCTCGGGCCGGGACATGCTCTTTTGTAAGCAGACCACGTGAAAGCTTCATTTTTTGCTGTATCTGGTTCATCCATCTCCTGTCATATTTCCTACCAATCCCAGGAACATAAGCAGACTGTCAAACTTGGATTTGACATTGCATTCACCAGCCTGAGGTCATCCTGATTCCTGGTTCTTTAGTTCCTACAGCTACAGGAGTCAGGAGAAGCCTCCAGTTTATTATCTGACCCATGAACTTAAACCAAACTGGATTTACCTGCTTTTACACTGTGTGAGCCATTTCTTGATATAAATCCTTTTCTATATACATATGTAAATTCTTTTCAATGGCCTCAAAGGTATGTGAAAGTTGTACATTGAATAAAGAAGACCTAACAATTGCTGCATTTGAATTCTCATGCCGGAGAAGGATATTGAATGTACCTTGGACTGCTAAAAGGACAAATTGATCTTTCTTGGAAGAAGTCAGGCCAGAGTGCTCTTTAAAGGCAAGGATGGCGAGACTTCATCTTACATACTTTGGGCATGTTGTCAAGAGAGATGGGTCCCTGGAGAAAGTCATTATGTTGGGTAAAAGAGAGGTGCATTGAAGGAGAGGAAGTCCCTCGGGCAGAAGGATTGACGTCATAGCTGAAACAAAAGGCTGAAGCACAGGAACAATTGTGAAGATGGCCCAGGATTGGGCACTGGTTTGTTTTGTTGTGCGGAAGGTTGCTATGGGCCAGGACTGACTCAATGGTGTCTGACAACAACGACAATAGATACATGTAAGCATTGCTATTTTTGCTTCTCTGGAAAATCCAGTCTAACAAAACACATGCAGATCGTTGCCCTATTCTTCAATTCAGTGAATACTGTGGGGAAAAAGGAGGCTTTGTTAGTGAGTTGATGGATTTTATGTTCTAATTCTTTTGCTATTTCTCATGTTGAGAGGGAAAAAAGTTCCAGTTTTCATAACTGCAAAGTAATGATTAATTAAGAAATATGATTTACATCGCTTAGAACATATGGTTATAATGCAATCAATCATAATGAAAAACTAGCACTCAGATATAGTGATGAAAGATGTTGCTTGCGGCAACTTTTCTGACTGCCTTTGAGATATTTTCATCATAGTAATGAGTAAAAACAATGATAAGAATCTAAGAAATATTATTTTAATCATAGTGCTGAAATGTAAAAGCCAAACCTTTCTTGATTTCTTAATTATCATGAGTTAATTATTTTACTTATAGTCATGGACTTAGAGTCTTTAAAAAGTCAACTTTATTACTGAAATTCCTATAGAAAAAAGAAGTTTGCTATTATGAGTTTGAAACTCTTTAGTTTTAAACTGCTTGTTCTCCACTGAAATAACTATTTTTAAAGCGTGATTTTGGTTAACTAAGATTTCTTAGGAACATAAGGATTACATTATAACAGAAGAGTTGGCATTTAATACCATATTAATAGTCTATAAACCCACTGAGTAGAACTGTTCAGTAGAGTTTCCGAGGCCATAGCTCTGTATGGGAGCCAAAGATCTGTTGCCTCCCAGGGAGCAGCTGGTTCCGAGTGCTAATCGGGTGGTTTGCAGCACTCCGTTCAGTCACCTGCACACCAGATCTTCTCTAGGAGGGAAGATATAAACAGTATTGCTTAACAAAGCCCTAAAACCTTTATTAAATAAAAATATCAACGTGTGAGGCTATTGTTTCTTGGCATACCCTCCATTGAGGCCTATCTACTTCTGAGGCAGTGTTTCCATCTCTCAGCACTAGTGGGGTTGTCTGGTAAGGGCTGAGTTGTGAACCACAAGGGGCAGACAGAAGAGGCAGTCTGCTCCAGAGAAGATCCAAAGAAGCGTTGGGAGTGCTGCCGCGGGACATTATGGTTGGAATGAGTGGGTTTGGGGTTTGGGTAGGTGCTCTCTGATTGACTCCATGCCAAACGTGGCAGTGTGCACGTGGGTACAAAGGTAGGACAGAAATCGGGCTCCTTTTAGACATTCTTTGAGGTTTTGGAACAAAAATAACTAGTTAGGCTGTAGGGTAGATGAGACAAGGTTTCCAAAGAAAAGCTTATCAGCCAGTCCTGTGATGCCAAAGAATGAGGAGGTGCATTATCCTGATGGAAAAAAAAATCTCAGCACATATTTCCTGACCTTTTTCCCCCACGAATGCAGCTTTCAATTTTTAAAATTCTGCTTTGTAAGTCCCCACAATCAACTTGTGTCCTTTGAGAAAAAAATCTACCAAGACTGCCCTTTGGGAATTTCAATAAGAGTGACCATAACCTTCGGTGTTGACCTCTCTGCCTTGACTTTAACTGGCACAGCATATCCTCCTGGAAGCCACTCTTTTGACTAGCCATTTGCTTTTCAGGCACTCAAATGGGACCAATATCTGTCAGTTTGTTCTACTATAGTGACTTACCTGTTGCAGTGATGCTGGAGTGATATCACCAGTATTTTCAATTCCAGTAGGGCGACCGAAAGTGAACAGGTTTCAGCAAAACTTCCAGACTAAGAACAGACTACTGAGAATGAAGACAGTCCACTTCTGAGAAATTAGCCACTGAAACTCTTATGAATAGCATCAGAACATAGCCAGGTATAGTGTCAAAAGGTGAAGTAGGCCATCCATTTATGAGGGATTAGCTACTGAAAACATCATGAACTGCAATGAAATATTGTCAGATACAGTGACAGAGATGCTATCCTCCGGCTGGAAGACACTCAAAGCACGACTGAGGAAGAGCTGCCTTTGTAGAGCTGTGCTGACCATAATGACATGGATAGAGTAAAGCATCCAGGACCTTCATTGACTAGGGGCATGATTCAAAATGAAAAGAAACAGCTGTAAACATTTTTAAAATCTATGAAGTGAAATTCTGAAATTTCATTCTAAAATTCTGAAATGAAAATCAAAAGAAGCAAAAATGAGGCTAGAGGCCATAAGTTGCAATATTGAAACAATCTACTGGCAAAATATTGCAGCATGCAGGAAGCATCAGAAGATGCTAGAAGGAATACGCAGTCACTGGACCAAAAAGAACTGGGTGAAATGAATCTTGCTCGGTCATGCTGTACATAAAGTCGCTATGAGATGAAATCAACTCGATGATGCCCAACAGCAATACCCTTTCAGGACTCCCTGGTGGGTGCCGGTGGTCAATGGAGGTTTGCGTCCACACACTGCTGTCTGAGAAGAACAGTCTGCCGGGCTTTCTGAATATTTGGCTATTGCAATTATGATAGACAGTTCTACTCTGATAGGCACGAGGTTATCATAAATTGTAATCAACTCACTGCCAACTGGGTTTTATACTTGTACATATATATTACATTTACTTCTATACATCTTAATAACTGAATACATATTTACTTACATTCCCACATATATCAACTATAAATGTTCTCCTTCCAAGAGTTCTCCCTTCACCTCTTCAAAATATATTCATCTTAGCATTTCTTTTGTTCGTCTTCTCAACATCAGCACTGCAGTTGGCAGATGGATATGTTTGGGAGCATGTATAAAAATACAGTTGGTAAAGGCACAGGGGGGGAAAAATGAAAATAATTCTGTTAGAGGGAGGGATATTTTACAACCAGGAATTATAGAAAGTAATAAGATGTTGGACAGCATTTCTCCATCATTTGAAGGAATCTCATAATGTGTTAATCATTAAGAGAGCCAAACCCTTTTTTGATACTTCATTCATACGCTGTCTTTAAGGAAATCTGAAGCTGGTGAAGCATGGTTTCCTGTTTGCAATGGGGTGTAAAGTTCTATTTTTAGGTCTATTATAGCAAAAGCCTGGTTAGTGGAGCATCTTACTTTTATTTGAGAAGCATTTTGCAGATTTTGTCCCAGGTAATGTGAAAACCCCACCATATCAGCTCTGATGTGCTTTAAGTGAAGTGAGGCACAGATTCGACAAAATGGGTCTTTCTTTTTCTTTTTTAATTTTTAGTGCTTGATAAAAAGGGTTTTGAATGCTACCTCTAGTCAAAGAATCCCAGGAACTCTGATATATGTTTTCTTTAATATTCCTAAACAGAATAGGGAAATAATAGAGTTACATTTATCCTTATGGCTTGAAAATATAAAGATGCAGAGGCCCAAGATTTTAAACAAACTTTCAGTTCATTGTTAGATTAAACCCAATATATATATATAGCTTTTGTTTACCTTTAGATTTTATATAATAAATTTATAAAATAAATTTATTTACAGTACTTTATCCAAATATATGCCCTGAAAAATTCTGGCTCTAAATGCAATTGGCAGAGTCATTTGTAGGATTATTGTCATCTCCAATGTAGGTTTATAGGTGTTCTACTGAAGAATCTGGTGGCCATTAAGCTAACAATTTAATAATAGCACTTATAAGGAGAGGACCAATGTGTGAGCTCCGAGAAAGCACGACCACCATGTCACTGCTATTTTTGTATTCCTAGCCCTTAGGGTGGGCGCAAGCGCCCTGGTGACTGAGACAATTACATCCTCACCTACTAGCTGGAACGACATGAGTTTGGACACATTCAGAGGTTCTGTGGGAGAACTATCTGGGGAATCTGCTTCTTCAAAGATTGTAGCGGCGAAAACCCTAGAAGAGTAGCCATTGGCGTGACGTCACCTCACAACAACTGTAGGTACTTGAAATGCAAGAAATGGTTGATTGCTGAATAACTGGAAAAGGAGTTATACACAAAGACTTTGATATCTATAATGCATTCTTTTATTTGCCTCTCAAACCCTGGGTAGTGTATACCATTTTTATATCTGTTTTATCAAAGAAGGAATCTTGACAAGTGATTTTATGTAACTTACCCAATGTTGCATTACATCGTAAATGGAGGAGGTGGAATTTGAAGGAAAATTCTTCCACCTTCTGCTATACTAACGTTTACCACATTGTTCTGAACAGTTTAGCTTTCTTAGAAGGACACCAGACTTTCAAAATGTGCAGCGAGTGTGTCTTGAAAAAGAAGTGATTTTGCTGTTGTATCTGTAGGCGGATGGTTATAAAGGCAAAGTTTGAACAAATGTTGGAGTACTCTGGAATTTCTATTTGAAATGGATACACACACACACAACAGTTTTATTGGCATTTAATTTACATGTCACATCAAGAAGGGTTGTACAATCATCACCACAGTGAGTTTGAGAACATTTTCTTCATTCTTTTATTCATTGTGAACTGTCCGTTTTCCCCCGATTTCCCCTTCCATAGCCCCAAGGAATTATTTATCCAGTTACTGTCTCCATAGGTGTATCCATCCTGGATTCCATACACAGAAAAACATTTTAAAAAACCCCAGAAAACAAAAATAACAAAGCAGAGCAGATGAAAGTCAGGAGCTACTTTAAAAAATTGAATATTTCTAATAGCAAAGAAAAACAATAACAGCAACAAATAAACAGCTTGAAAATCTTTATTGTCTTTTACAAAGCCTCTTGAATACAGGGGATGAAAATCGCAGCTTCGTGGGGCAGGGACTCAGCATGGATGTTGGTGACTGTTGACAGGTCCAATTACACCATTTATTCTAGTGATGACACCAACTTATTTTCTTTTAATTTTCTTCTCAGTTTTCTGTTCTAAGTTTAGAGTTTTTCGTAACATTAAACTCTCTCTGAAGCAGTTTCTAAGGAAATCTCTCAGGAAAGTCATTTAAGTCAATAATTAGAAAGTCATTGTGTAGTGAAGTGAACCAGACTGTGTGCCTCGAGGCACAGATGGAGAGAGAGGGCCGTTTCAGAGACAGCAGCTTGGAGTGGCCGATGTGTTTCATGCCTTTTCCAAGAGCCATCTGGGAAATATGCTTTCCTCAACCACCAAGGACATTCAAGGTTAAATTGTAAGAACAATTGTGTTGCATAATCAAAATCGATGCGCAACAACCGTTATCTCTGACACCCATTGATCTGAGAGCCCCACCTCACCCTAGAACTTGGCCCCATCCCTGATCCCTTCCCTTTCTGCCACCCATTGCACATGGGGTGAGTTTAATTAGCATTGGGAATAGGGAGGATGTTCATGCTTGGATTATTTTATTGTTTCGATTTCATTGAGATGGTTGCAGCTTGCTTCCACTCACCTAGCATCATGTGTTTGTAATTTCAACCTTTTTACATGGACAACTCAGTGACATTCGTTACATTTAGATTGTTGTACTGTCATTACCACTGTTCAAAATTTTCTATCACTTAAAAAAATATTTTATTGGGACCTCTGATGGCTCTTATCACAATCCATACATCTATCCATTGTGTCAAACATATCTGTACATATGTTGCCAACATCTTTTTCAAAACATTTTCTTTCTGCTTGAACCCTTGGTATCAGCTCCTCATTTTTTTCCTCCCTCCTCCACTCTCCCTACCCCATGTCCCCTTGATAATTTATAAATTCTTCTCTTTTTTTCTTTCCTGTCTTACACCAACCATTATCTCCTTTCACCCACTTTTCTGCTGTCTGTCCCCCTGGGGAGTGGGGCCATACGTTGATTATTGTGATCGGTTCCCCATTACTCCCCCACATTCCCTTACCCTCTTAGTATGCCTACTCCCCTTAATGGTCTTGAGGGGTTTATCTCTCCGGGATTCCCTGTGTTCCATTACTCTTAACAGAAGTTCAGTGTCTTCTGAATAGTGATTTTTTTTGCCTTTGTTTTGCTTATTCCTCAAGTTTCTTGTTTCCAGGTAGTGTGATGCCTCATGGAATAACGGGTTGTAGGTCGGAGCCATTGAATTTATCCTGATCCATAGCGACCCTGTGCACAACAGAATGAAACCTCGCCCAGTCCTGCGCTAGCCTCACAAGTGTTCCAATACTAGAGCCCAGTATCACAGCCACTCTGTCAATTCATGTCAATATCTAGAAAATCGCTCATGAAGAAAGCAAAAGGTTATTACAAATCAAGCAAGACAGAGAAAATCTAAGTGAGTTTCAGAAGAGATTGATTGAAGAACGGATTTGGCCTCTTATTTTTGCCTCCATTCAATGTTTCCTGGTGGTGCCCGGGCTCCTGCACTAGGCTGCTAATGGCGGGGTCAGCAGGTTCTAACCAGCAACTGCTTATTGCCAGGTAGTGTGGCATTTAATGGAATAACATATTTGGCCTCTTTTTGCCTCCTTTCAAGTATCACTGGTTCTAGCCCACCAGCTGCTCATTGGGAGCTGGAATTGGTGGTAGCAGGTTTGTTTTTTGTGTGCGTGTTTTCATTATGAACTTCGTGAATCTGGGACAAGAAAGTAGGCAAGTGGTTCAAATCCTTTCTCCACTTGCATCTAAATTGTTGCCTACCTAGAAGGAAGGCCCATCCGGTACTGCTTTGTCTTGATCTAAATGTTAAGGGTCATGTTTTTCTCATTCGGAAGACCTGAGGTTTTCCAGAGCTGTATGTAACTTGAAGGGTAAGTCAAATTCGAAGTTTAAGGATTTGGTATTACAGAGCCTGTCCTCTATAAGTCCATAAAGCAAGTCCTCCAACAGTTCCCCAAATAATAAATTGGCTATTTTAATCACCGTTGATGTGATAATTACATATCTACCCCCAATTGTTTAAAAACTATAACAAGAAAAACTGAAAAGTCACTGCCATTGAATCAATTCCAACTCACAATGACCCTAAGTTTTTGAGCCTGTAAGTCTTTATGGAGCAGAAAGCTTTGTCTTTCTTCTATGGAGTGGGAGAGAGGTTCAAACTGCTGCCATTAATCAATTACACCACTATATAGCTCCTTACACATAGAGGAAGGAGGTGCTAGTTGTGGGTTTACCCAAACCCCATGAACTTTAAGTTGCACCTCTCCCCTCAGAAATATCATGTTTAGAGTTTAACCAACATCTGAAATCCCTTAATCCTCCAACTCTTAGAAGACAATTTAGCCTCCTATTGCACAGAGAAAAATCAAGCCAACTATCTTACTTCCCCTTAAATTACCAACCATCTTTCCTCCTGCCTCAGAGAAAGGGGTGTTTCAATTGTTGAGGTAACCATTACTTTTTGTGGTAAATCTCCTTCCCCGTGCCATCAACGGGACAGTGTTCTGACAAGATTGGGCGAGTTCAGCGTGATATGGTCATAGACATTGCTCTGTCTGTAAGCACCTTCTCCTCATCAACTTCTCTCTTGCCATTTGCTTTTGCTGACTACAAGCATGCCTAGGTTTCCTCCATCCTAGAAATATTTCATAAACATTTCACTCATGCCAATGTGCTGATCTGGATCGTTTTTCTTCCTTTCACAAATAAATACCTTTAGAGAATTATCTGCACTCATTGATTACTTCCTGATGTCCATTTTCTTTCTTCTTGTCGTTAAGTGCCAAGTCAGCTCCAACTCCTAGTGCCCGCCATGTGCAACAGAGAAAACAGTGCCTTGTCCGGTGTCATCCTCAAAACGGTTATATCAAAGGCAATTTTTGTCACCACTGTGTGAATCCGTGTCATTGAGTGTCTTCCTCTTTCTTGGCTGTCCAGTTGTTTTTAAATTAAGTTGTAATGCACATGGGAA
Organism: Echinops telfairi; assembly: GCF_000313985.2. Classification (NCBI taxonomy): domain Eukaryota; kingdom Metazoa; phylum Chordata; class Mammalia; order Afrosoricida; family Tenrecidae; genus Echinops; species Echinops telfairi. Next base: position 47,592,722 of record NW_022111369.1, read on the forward strand.
GCTGCAATCTTGCATCTCTCTTCATCTGCAGATGCTTCGAGTTCTCCTGGTTTGCAGCAAGCACGTTTGCGTCATCTGCAACCCACAGGTTAATACATTTTCTTCTCATCCTGATGCCACCGTTCTCTTCCTAGAGCCCAGCTTCTTGGATTATTTGATCAGCATACAGATTGAGTAAGTATGATGAAAAGATACCACCGCAACACACACCTTTACTGATTTTAAGCCTTGCCATAGTCCCTTGTTCTCTTCCTATGACAGAGGTTTTGCATGAGCAAAGTCAAAGGTTTGGGAATTCCCATTTTTCTCTCCATGTTGTCCATAGTTTTTTTTATGACCCACAACAGTCAAAAGTCTTTGTATATTCAATAAAATACAAGTAAATATCTTCCTGTACTTTCTGTTTTCAGTCAAGACCATCGGATGTCAGCACTGCTACCATTCATTTCAGACCTTCTTCGGAATCCGCCTTGAACTTCTGGCTGCTCTCAATGTGCTACTGCAGCCATTGTTGAATTACCTTCCACACAATTTCACTTTCATTGGATGCTAATGCTATTGTGTTATAATTTGTGTATTCTGTTAGGTCACCTTTCTTTGGAAGGGCACAGATATGGATCTCTTCCAGTCAATTAGCCAGGTAGCTAGCATCCAACATTTTTGGCAGACAACTGCACTTCCAGTGCTTCAACTTATTGAAACATTGTATTTGATAGTCTGTCATTCCTGGGTCCTGGCTTTTCACTAATGCCTTCAGTGTAGCTTGGACTTCTCTCTCACTACCACTGGCTCTTGATCATATGCTCAAAAGAATTCTATCTGTCTTCAATCTCACCAGTCTATGGGGTTTATTTTGATGATAACTTTCATTGACTTCCTAATTGTTAAATCCAATGAACCATTTTATGAATGGTTTATCACTTAAATTTACTCCCGGAATGATGAAACACCAGTTACCACTTTGTTCCTTGAAATATTTTTCTTCTTTTTTTTAATGCATTCTATACCATTACTCCATAGTGCTTCTTAAATTTCTTCTTATTGCGAGTTTACAGAATAGACCTCAGCTTCACATTCAACAATTCATGCACATTTTGTTTCATGCTACAATGAACATTTATTCACTTTTCCCTGTGTTTCCTGTTTCCTTCCCTCCTTCTTTCCTAATACTTCTGAACTTTATCCTTTGGCAAAGGATCCTGCCCTTTGGACCTCAAATGTTGATGATTCTACGGTGTGTCTATCTCCCTTATAGGACTATCTGTTGTTTGGCTGAAAAGTAGGCCATGATGGTGAGTTTCCTTCCAGGCCTGAAGGCTGAGCAGAGGCTATTTCTTGGGCCTTCCACCAGTCTCTATCTTGGCAGAAAGCTTGGTTTCTTTTAAGATTTTTGGTAGAATCTAGGAGAGCAGGGTCTGAATGCTTCATCTACTACTTATTAACTGTGAGACTTTGGGTAGGGCTCTTAATCTCTGAAATTCTTAGTTTTATCATCTACAAAATAATGAAGAGCTGATAGCATAAATAGAAAACCATGCATGCTAGCCTCTTACCCTATTCTTGGACACTAGAAACCTGCAGTCCCCTTTGATCCACTGAAATGACTCTCTCAGAAATTTGCAGACCTTAGTATTATTAAATCCCAAACATTTGTTTTCTCTGTTGGATTCTCACACTACTCCAAAATTTTGACTACCCTGTCCTTTTCTTTCAGTCTCTCAGATACTATATTCTTTTGGTTTTTCTTGTATCTTTTGGGCCACCCCTTTTTACTCACCTTTCTGGATTCACCCTTCTCTACTTAATATGAGTGGGCTTCAAAAAGTTCATAGAAAAATTCCATTATCTTGTATTTGCAGGAATTTTTTTAGGCCTCTTAGAATTTAAGTGGCAAGAGTTTTTTGGAAACCCTTTTATCATCTCACTTTCTCCTCTTTT
>NW_022111369.1:47595901-47597402 GCF_000313985.2 Echinops telfairi
CTGTCCGATGTTTCCATTCACCCACTTTTCTGTTGTCTGTCCCCCAGGGAGGGGGTAACTCTTAAAGGGATTAGAAAACCCCTTCTTTCTCCCAGGGAGGGGCTAGTGGTTTTAAACTGCTGACCTTGCAGTTAGCAGCCCAACACATAACTATGCCACCAAGGCTCCAGAAAACTAGTAGTTCTGAAAAAGCTGTGCTATAAGTCACTAAGCTTGAGGCATCTGAAACTTACATTCTGCTTAAACCCCTTATGTTTGCTGAAGCTCCACTCTCTATGATTTTCTGTCACTGGACTGAGATTCTGGCTCCAGGTTCTAACATTCATGCAGATTATTCATTTAACTGTAGTATTTCTTCAAAATGTTAGGAGAAAAAAAATCCATCCCACTCACCATCACTGATATGTATGTCTCTTGGTTGCATGTGTTTGTATGTGTGCGTGTTTCTCTGTGTGCAGGAATATATACATATACAGGTGTACACACACACACACACACACACACACACACACACACACACGGGGTATCCCCCAACACAGGAAAAAGCTCCGCTGGGTGGAACATTCATAGCATGCATTTTTCCCTAGTGCACCCAGCGGCATCGCCTGGGAAGGTTTGCTTCCATGTTTTTTGTCATGGCCAATTTAATCCTATAACGACAAGCGTGATGTTTTCGTAACATTTAATTGAAACGTCTGGTACAGAAATTATGAAGCTTTTGGAGCCGACGACAATGTCGACGAAATTGTTGCACTTTACTAGTCCAAATGCATACCACAAGTCACGCATTTTAGCAGCACAATGCTTGAATGGTGGCACATGTTTTGACCGATTGTACATTGGAGGTTAAGTGGCGTTCAGTGCATTTTACGGTAATTTTCAATCTAGTAAGTTTTAGTGTTGATATTTTTTGTATATGTTCATAAAACTGTAGTTTTTATGTCAAAGGTGTAATACTCATAAAAAACATTATATTTATTATATATTTCCGCTTTTTAAAAACGTAACGATTTGTTACGTTTGTCCTTTGAATCGATGGTGACAAAAATTACCACAGCATGGACTGTGATTTGTTTTATGGAAAACGGCGAATTTTTGACCTAGATGGAAGCCGTACAGACTCAGACAAGGAACCAGATGCTAATATGGATGAAATTGGTAAATAAAATGTGTATTACATTAAATTTTTTTGATTTTACAATATAAAATTTTAATTATATTGCTATTTAAACTATTTTGATAACAATATTTATTTTTTCTCATGATAGGAAGTGAATATATGTCCGGTTATTCTGATTTGGATGAATTAGAAGACTTTGTAGTTAGTAATGATAATACTAGTGAAGATGAGTTAGAAACTTCAGTTGTTGAAGTTGAAGAATCAATTCCAATAACTACAAGTTCAAAGCCATCTACATCTAGAAATTGAAGAATTCCTCTTTGGCGGCACATTTCTGGAGACGGTACAGCTAGACCTATGCCTGAATGGTTAAGACAAATA
>NW_022111369.1:47598437-47599866 GCF_000313985.2 Echinops telfairi
TGGAACACAGCTTACAAAGACTATGGGAAAAAACTCAAGCGTATGAATGGTTTTCTCGTTTCAAAGAAAGGCAAATTGTCAATTGATGACAAACCTCATTCTATACATCCATCAACTTCCTGAATGGATGAAAATGTTGACTGGTAGTACATTTAGAGTGTTTATTCATTTTTAAGTTTTACTTGGAGGAAAAAATTTAAATACATAGCTTTGAAAACAAATTCCATTTCTTTTGGTTTTGGTTTTGGTAAGCATACATACACACACATGTGGAAACACACATCTTTAGATATAAAGATATGTAAACATAAAATGAAGTGTGGAAGATTCTTCATCAAATGACAATTATAAAGCTTTTTTTTCCTCCAAGTAAAACTTAAAAATGAATAAACACATAAAAATCATCCCAGGGACCACCATTTTGAGATAACATTCCATTTTTATCAAGAGATAATTTTTAAGTACAAACCTCACCTCACTGTCATTGAGTTGATGAAGACTCATAACAACTGCATAGGGTAATGTAGAACTTCCCCTTGGAGTTTTGGAAAACCCATTCTTTCTAGGAGTAGAAAGCCCCATCTTTCTCCTGCAGAGCAGTGGTGGTTTTGAACTGCTAACCTTGTAGTTAACAGCACCAAACATAACCACTAGGACTCCAAATGTATGCCAAATGGCTTTCTGGCCAAATTAAATGTACTTCCATATTTTTTCCCCACTTAGAACATTAGACTCAAAAATAAAAAATAAAAAAGAAACAACATTAGACTCACTTCCAGTAATTTATACCGTGTTTGAATCTAGTCATTTTCCTCGGCATTTATTGCTTCTGCTCTACTGAGATTTCCTTGAGAGGAATGCTCAAATTCTTTATCTCCATAATGTTGATTTCTCAAAAACAAAACAAAACAACTGATCTATCAGAAAAATCTGTTGCTTGGTACTTTAAATGAGGCTATTTTTATCTTATCTCTGTATCTTTATTTCCGTAATATTGGTCTATCAACAGAGTGGTCTATCCACAACTTCTGTTTTTGTTTTGTTTTTTACTTGAGTCAATCGCCTGCCCTGTTGCCTATAGATTTTAGGAATCATTAGCAGCCTGACTTCTAACCTGCCAACCTTGGTTTCATTGTCTGTAGCCACAAATGTGTTGTCTTCCTGCCAATCTTTCATTCATCAACCCCTAAAGCTTCTCTAGTCAACAGAAGCCCAAAGTTCTGGGTCCACATTCAGTTCATTTCCTATCTTTCCTCTTTAAGGATTTAAACATTAAGTTATGAGATAGAGAAGTTAAAAATAATTTTTGTTTTATCCTCCTATATCGAGTTGCTTCACCTTTCCTTAATCAAAAGGTTCACTTAAGTGTTTTTCTACTCTCTGTAGAAAAATCTCTCCTGGAGAAACCTCTTACATCATAGTCAAATTT
>NW_022111369.1:47601833-47603746 GCF_000313985.2 Echinops telfairi
GAGTGAAGGGGTGGAGTCTAGTCTGTCAATCAGGTAATAGCTGGATAACCTCATTTGGAGGCTCTAAGTAGATAAATAGCTCACTGGAGGTGGACACTGGCTCACACCCTGTGAGACATCCCTGTGGAGAAGACACATGGAGAGAGGTAGATGGAGCCGAAGAAGTTACAGGGAGACCCCTGTCAGTCTTGAGATGCTTGCAACACTACTGGATCCATAGGACTTCTCACCTACTGACCTGTGATCTTCCTGAATTTGGTGTCATTGCATGTGTTTCGTGAGTCTGAAGAGGACTTTATAGATTAGTATTGGACATATTGGTTAATATTGGACTTATGCACTTGATCTGGACTGGGCTGGGATGTATTCTCAATATTCAACTGCTCTTGTATATAAAACTCTTTCTTAAACACATGTGAGTGTCCATGGATTTATTTCTCTAGTCAACCCAGACTAACACACTGACCATGGCAATGAATTACTCAAGTCAGCTGAGAAGTAAGGAGAGTGCTGTGGAAAGGATTATTGGCTTCAGAACTTTAAAGATGATTGGAAGTTGTCTTATGTCTGCTTCACAGGAATCAGTTTTGAGCTGATGCTAAGTTTGAGTCTCCTTCCCTCTTGTGAAGTCATTGGAGGCTCAGACACTATTATCCTCATGCCATTCTTACAACCTGGCATATGGCTAGTCCTTATGTTAATCTGGATTGATTAGAGAAACAAATTTATTGACATTCATGCATGTGTGAGAATGAGCATTATATTGATATTAGCCCATATGTCTGATACTAGTCCATAAATTCCTCTTCAGGATCATGTAGCCACTCACAGTGATGCCAAATGCAGGAAGATCACTTGCCGGTGGGTGAAAAGTCTGTGGATTCAGTGGTGGTGGAAGAATCTTAGTGCTGGCGCAGGTTTCCACGTGGCTCCTCCAGCTCTCTGAGTACGGCTCCACACAGCTTGCCAACAGGAAGGTGAAACAGAGAGGAAGTTCCCAGAATCCTCATGAGAAGGCCATGCCCAAAAGGAGGCATTATCAGAATGTGACCTGATTGACAGGCTAAACTCTACCCTTTCACTCTTAATATCCTCAAGTTAACATGAGATTTTATAGCTACCACAATCCCCAAATGTTCACTACTATTATGTTTCAGGGAAATAACACAATTTAAACTTGTTGCTTTATGCGTGTTTGATACATTTGTTTTTGTCAGTCATTATAAGAGGCCCCATAGCACATTTAAACATATTCAGGTGAATATTTATTGAATTGCATGTGAAAGGTACGATTTCATGTTTGGAAACTGATTGTGGTAGCAATTGTACAATGCTGCTTGATGTGATTGAACTATAGAATGATAAGATATATGTATTAACTCTCAAGTAATAAATAAAAATAAATATTAAAAATAAAGTACTATTTCTATTTAAAAAAAAATCATTTTATTGGGGGCTCATACAACTCGTATCACAATCCAAACATCCATACACTGTGTCAAGCACATTTGCACATTTGTTGCCGTCATCATTCTCAAAACATTTTCTTTCTACTTGAGACATTGTTATTAGGTCCTCATTTTTCCCCTCCCTCCACCATCCTCCTTCTGTCACAAACCCTTGATAATTTATAAATTATTATTATTTTTTCATGTCTTACACTGTCCTATGTCTCACTTCACCCATTTTTCTGTTGTCTGTTCCCCAGGGAGGGGTTTATATATAGATCCTTGTGATCCATCCTCCCTTTCTCCCCCACCTTCCTCTCCTGCTATGGCTACTCTCATTATTGGTATTTATCTGTCCTGGATTCTCTGTGTTTCTATCTCTTATCTGTACTCATGTACATCATCTGGTCTAGCTGGATTTGTAAGGTAGAATTGGGATCATGATCGTGGTGGGTAGGAAGCATT
>NW_022111369.1:47604522-47606973 GCF_000313985.2 Echinops telfairi
TATCTAGATAGACCTGCAAAGATAATAATATGCACAAAAAAACAAGGCAGAGCAAAACAAAACAACAAAAGAAAACAAAACAACAACAAAATCAATGAAAAAAATAAAAGAAAAGCCTGTAAATAGTTCAAGGTCTATTTGTTGACTGTTAGGAGTGTTTTATGGTTGACTCTGATGGGGCACCACACCCTGGCCCAAAAGTTTTTGGGTATTTTTGGTATTCCCTTGGGACTTTGTTGCTCTGTCCACCTTGCTGTTCTGTCAGATTGGGCACAATTCCTGCACTGTGTATCCAGTGTTGTCCCTGTTAGTGCTATGGTCAGTAAGGGATGTCATGTCTTGTAGTGGTGCTGCCTCTATGGTCCTCTCTGTGCATTGGCTGTTCTGAGCAGGAATATTGTTCTAAGGCTTAGTGGACCAGGATGTGCTCCACTCTCTCTTCCTCCCCTTCATTTGCTCTCATGTGCTCTGATCAGACATGTCCCTCTCCCTGAGCTGTAGCTTCCGTCCTGTTCTCTGAAGTAAATTCTTCTGTGGGGAGGGGGTCCATGTAGTTGGGATTGGGCCAGCCCATCAATAAAGTACTATTTCATGACCTTAAAAAAATTATGGATCATATTATATTCATTAAATCAATGAAAAGCTATTTAACTTGATAACTTTTTCTACCAAAAACTTGGCATTTATAGTTGGCAATTTCCAAGTTATGAAGAAATATATTGTGAAAAATTTATTTCCTGCTCAAAAATCTCTGTACTTCTACTTCTCTCATCTATTTGGTCATTGCGGGAGCCTAGAACTGACACTTGGTTTCTCTGGCCCTCACAACTTCCACAATGTATATATTGTCTCTAAATTTTTGTCCACTCTATTCTCTGAATGTGTATCAAATCTTGGTACTTTTCTTCATCTTAATTACAAGCCATTACCACTTTTTACATTAACTCTTATTTGGTTTCCTCCCATCTAGATCTGCTTGGATTCCTTATTTAGCAAACAAGGAGAGAATAAAAAATGTTAGAATCTGTTCTATGTCTTGTGGAAGAGACAGTGGTGCTAACAAAAATGCTTCTGCTCCCTCACATTTACTAGCTTCTTTGAGTGAAGTGCAGCTGTCTGACTAGTTCTGGCCAATTGATCATCAGTAAAAGCGATATGTTTCTGAATCCTGGAATAGGATTCACTAATTCCTTTCCTCTCTATGGCAGGTGCACATTCTAAATAAATAAGTGACAAGACAGTAGCATTTTCTCATCTGGTTTTTTAGTTACTTTATGTAGAAGACTCTCTGTCAACTCATAATGAACATGTGGCATGAGTGAGCAATAGACTTATTTTCTTAAACCACAGGGATTTAAGTCATGTATTAGATTGAAGTGTCACAAACTGTTATTTTTCTTTGCTACTACAGAAGCAATCTCTTTTTCTCTTTGTTTTTTCTTATTTAATCTTTTTCTCATTCTCTATTTTTAATTCCTTATCTCCATTATCTCTCTTTTTAAAATTATACTTCCTCCTATAAACATATGCATACATAAATCTTCTTCTGACCTGAATATTTGCTTACAATTTTCTTCTACCCCAACCATTATCTCTTTCTTTTCTCTTTTTACTTATGAAATATATTTTCACAAAATTTATTACTTCTGATTACTCCTCTTACAATACATTTTCCCATTATTTTATAAGTCTTATGGCCTCCCCAGACAGCCATTTATTATTACTATCATTACTTTTGTTTTATTATCACTGCTTTCTCCTGAAATTTCCCCACTTACTTATTTCTCTTCCATTTTCTCAATTTTATCACTATATATTTTACAACTCCTATTAGACCTTTCCCACATCATTAGACAGTCAAACAATTCCTACATAACCCAGCAGTTCACACAACATTAATAGCTGCACTATGATACCAAGAAAACAGCAGTCAACCACAATAAACCTAAAAATTAAAAAAAAAGAAAAAGAAAAACAAACACAAGCAATGAAAAATCAGCAAACCCAATGTGGAACTATGAAGAAAGGGTCCAGAACTACCAGAAATAGAATTCAGAAGGATAATGATTACCAGTAGATCCCTTCAAGAGATATGAAGAACACTCAGGTGAACAATGGAAGAAACTGAAAATAACCCAACATACCAAAACCTTTGGGACACAGCTAAAACAGTTATTGAAAGGCAATTTATAGCAATGAACACACACAGGAGAAAAGAAGAGAAATCCAAAAGTAACACCTTAACACAACACTGGTATCAACTAGAACAAGGGAAACAACATAAGCTCTTTAGACATGAATGAATGAACTGGAAAATAGAAAAACAATGGAAAAAAATCAACAAGACAAGAAGAAGGTTATTTGAAAGGATGAACAAAATTGACAAAACCCTGGTAAACTTAGCAAATGAAAAGAAAGAGAAGATGCAAATAACTATAATTAGAGATGAAG
>NW_022111369.1:47607319-47609230 GCF_000313985.2 Echinops telfairi
CATTACTCAGTCCACCATCATTCTCACAATTATTCTTATGTTTGAGCCTATTGTTGCAGCCACTGTGTCAATCCATCTTGTCAAAGGCCTATCTCTTTTTTGCTGTCTCTCTATTTTACCAAGCTGTCCTTCTTCAGGGACTGTCTCACAGATTATTCCAGAATATAGATAACTCATTCTATGAAACAATCAGAACCTTGATACCCAAACCAGGCAAAGACTGCACAAAGATAGAAAAGTTCTGACCAATATCCCTTATGAAAATTGGCCTAAAAATTCTCAACAAAACTTTAGCCAATAGAATTTAGCCAATTGTTAAAAAATACTTCCATCGTGACCAAGTGGGTTTCATACCAAGGATGCAGGAGTGGTTGAATACTCAGAAAACAATCAATGTAACCTACCATCTAAACAAAATAATGGCTAAGAATCACATTATCATATTAATAGATATATAAAAAGTATTTGATAATATCCAACATTCGGTTCTGGTAAAAACACTCAATAAAATTGGAATAGAAGGGACACAGATCAACATGATAAAGGACACATACAAAAATCCAATGACCAATATCACACTCAATAAGGAAAACTGAAAATATTTCCTCTGGAAATAGGAAAAAGACAAGGCTGCTACATATTACCACTCATATTCAGCATTACACTGGAAGTTTTAACCAGAACCATTAGACAACAGAAAGAAATCAAAATAATACAATTGGGCAAAGAAATGATACTCTTATTATTTGCTGATGGTTTGACTTTACGTAAAGAACCCCAATGATCTCACAAAACAATTTAGAAACAATTGAGGGACTGGGTAAAATAGTTTACAAGATTGACAAATAGAAATTAGGTGGATTCCTATACACAAGTGAAGAGAGCTCTAAAGTAGACTATGTTAGTCTGGGTAGACTAGCGGAACAAATCCAGAGGCACTCATATGTGTATAAGAAAGAGCTTTATATAAAAGAGTAATTGTATATTAAGAAAACATCCCAGCCCAGTCCTGATCAAGTCCATAAGTCTGATATTAACTCATATGTTCAATACCAGTCTGTAAATTCCTCTTTAGACTCATGCAACACATGCAATGACAAGTGCAGGAAGTTCAAAGGCCAGTGGGTAGAAAGTCTTGTGGATCCAGTGGTGGTGGAAGCATCTTAGCACTGGCATGGGTCTCCACATGGCTCCTCCAGCTCCAAGGTTCTGGCTGCCATCAGTATCACTGGTGTGTCAATAGGAATGTGTAGCAGAGAGAGTGTGTCTGGCCTCCAGTGAGCTATTTATCCAAATGTGGTCATCAAACTGCAACTTGATTGACAGGCTAAACTCCACACCTTCACTCTTAATAGTCCATCAGACTTTGTAACTAGCAGAAAGACACTAAGAAAAACAATACCATTTCCAATAGCCACAAAAAAGATGAAATACTTAGTAATAAACCAAACCAAAGAAGCCAATGACCTGTAAGAAGAAAACCATAGAACATTATTAAAAGAAACCCAAAGGGACCTACACAAATAGAAGAACGTTCTGTTTTATAGATAGGAAGGCTTAATATTGTGAAAATGTCAATACTACCTAAAGTAATCTATAAATACAATGTCATTTCAATTAAATTCCAACTCCTTTTTTTAAGGAAATGAAAAACTAATGGCCAACTTCATATAGAGTGGGAAGAAGCCCCGAATAAACAAAGAACTTCTGAAAAAAAGAACATGATAGTGGTACAAGAGGAAACTAAAAGGAAATAGAGGAAATAACTAGAAGACATAGGGCATTTATAGAGGTCTAAACACAGGCATGTACATATGTAAATATATTTATATATGATGATGGGAAAATAGCTCTACATGCATATATTTATAGGCTTAGTATTAAGGTAGCAGATGGACATTGGGCCTCTAC
>NW_022111369.1:47611842-47612856 GCF_000313985.2 Echinops telfairi
GATGTCTTGCAGGAAGTGAGCCTTGCCAGCTGAAGCAGGGAATTGGCTAAAGCAGCTGCACCCTGGTCCGACCATCACAAAGCAAGAGACCTGAAAACTAGAAAAGTGAGGCTTACCGAGCCATTTATCCCTCTGCCCTTCAATTAACCTTACATGTGTTTATTGACCAGGTTGGCACAATAAACTACCTCTCAAGGGTATGGGGTTATTGTTGATTAGACTTTGGTTTGGATCTCTTTTTTGAGGGTGTTCAATGAATGTTGACCCAGGACTACCATAAATTTACTAATTTAATGCTCTCCTTGCTTAATTATGACATGTATTAAACTGAGTGGCATGATTCTGCCTTTGCGAATGAGTTTCATTAAATGTTCGTTAGACTGACAACCTGTTTTGTTTGTGTAAATAGTGTCCAATCACTTCAGAGTTTTAATCTTTCATGTAAGAGTGTAATCTGTTCAAGTCAGCAATTCATGTATTGCGGTCAGAAAAGTGAAAAAGTATAAGGCACTCATGAGATGGATTGACACGTGGCTGAACCAGTGGGCTCAAACATAATAACAATTGTGAAGATTAAATTGTCTGATATGTGAATTTTATGCCAATAAATAATTTAAGTTTATTTAGAGAAAAGCACAAAATTACAAATCCAGAAACAAAGTTTATTTAATAAACAGAGGAATTTTCAACATAGTAAAGACATTAATAGAGTATGAGATATAGCATGCATTTTGCTTAATTTCCATGACTTATATTGGTTAGCCAAATGTTTATTGTGAATGAGCTAAAAGAGTTAAAATTTGTGGTACATAGGAATCATTGGTTCCAACTCTCCTTCTACTATTCTCAACCTTGAGGTCATCTTAAAGGAATTGAATAATGCTGGCAGAGTTATTGCTTAGATAGATAGATAAAGACAAAGAAAGAATTAAAATACCTTCTAAGTTTCTGAAAAAAATTAAAGGAATCTCAAAGAGAAAGAGAATGTTGTGGAGGTGAAGATGAGCCTTGATA
>NW_022111369.1:47613247-47614433 GCF_000313985.2 Echinops telfairi
TGTATCACAGACTCTACAAGCACACTTCCCGGATTTCTTTCTCTGAGCGGTGCAAATGGGTAACATGCTCAGCTGTGAATTTAAAAGTGGAGGTTTAAGTCTATCCAGAGGCGCCTAGGAAGCTCTACAAACCTACTCCAAAAAATCAACATTGGTAAACCTGTTGCCGTCAGTTGGTATCAACTGACTAAATGGCACCTGGTGTCTATACCAACTACCTACTTGACTTTCTCTGCATGCGTAACCTTTCTGGCCTCATCTGTAAATGAGAAGGACAACTAGGGATTAGTTCATGTATGGTTTTAGGATAAATTAAGTCATACATGCGTGGTGCTTGGAAGTGTTTTTGACACATAAAAATGCTTGCAACATTTATGATCCTGACTGACGACCGGAGATTGTAGAGCATGGAAGAGTTGAAAGAGGTACCTTTCTTCATTTGTTCAGACATATCTCACTAAATGGAATTCAGACAGGTTACATAATTTAGTTTAAAAATATTTTTGGCATATAATTCACATATGCAATAATTCAATCACATTAAGAAGAATTGTACAGTCTTCACCACATTCAATTTCAGAACATTTTCTTCTTTCTCGTACTTGTTGGTGTTAGCTCCCCCTTTCCCTACAACTTTCCCTTCCGTGGTAGGTAATCATTAGTCCAGTTACTGTCTCTAGATTTACCTATCCTGGATTTCCTATGTAGAAAAACATACAAAACAAACATAAGGAATAAACAAAGAAACTAAAACCAACACCAATGACAAAACAAAACAGAGAAAAGCCTCAATCAAAAAGAAAGAAAATATTAAAAGCAGAAACAGCTTTAAAATGAGTCAAAAGGGCGATCAAAAGATAAAATGTAACATTTTAACCCAATTATATCAGCCACAATATACTTTGTCTATTATGTTCTCTGTCTGATAGCTAGTCACATCCCAGCACTATGTCTATTAGGTTCTCTGTCTGATAGCTGGTCACATCCCAGCACTATGTCTATTAGGTTCTCTGTCTGATAGCTGGTCACATCCCAACACTATGTCTATTAGGTTCTCTGTCTGATAGCTGGTCACATCCCAGCACTATGTCTATTATGTTCTCTGTCTGATAGCTAGTCACATCCCAGCACTATGTCTATTATGTTCTCTGTCTGATAGCTAGTCACATCCCAGCACTATGTCTAT
>NW_022111369.1:47614533-47623397 GCF_000313985.2 Echinops telfairi
TATTATGTTCTCTGTCTGATAGCTAGTCACATCCCAGCACTATGTCTATTATGTTCTCTGTCTGATAGCTAGTCACATCCCAGCACTATGTCTATAATGTTCTCTGTCTGATAGCTGGTCGCATCCCAGCACTATGTCTACTAGGTTCTCTGTCTGATAGCTGGTCGCATCCCAGCACTATGGTCAGGGGGTATTCCCCAGAGGCCTAATACATATGGGGACCTGAAAATGAATTTGGGGCTTCCACTGTCATCCATAGTCTGAGCAAACAGGCTGTTCAGAGTTAAAGGTTGATATAGTTCCCCTCTTCAGATTTGGATTTTAATATTTACAATCCTTAGATCATACAGTCTGGTATCCTTCTTGTTTGTGGACTTAATTGTCTGGAAGTGAGTTTAGTTTTGGTTTTGGTAGCATAAGATATACATAGACCAATGGAACAGAATAGAAAACCCAGAAATAAAAACAGCATTTAATTTTAATGAGAACAGGAAGTTATTATTTTTATAATTGGAAACAAGTTAACACTTTATTCTAAGTAAACTTATTAGAATAAAAACTACTTTTACTCTTAAAATAATTTTCTCAATCAAAATGATTGTCTCCATGCTATAGGTAAAGCTATTCATAGCTTCATTAATTGAGGTATATTTTAAGGTATTAAATATAATGCAAGAAAACTGACCAGAAAAGATTGAAATCACATCATTATTGAATTGAATTCTTGGATCAGGTATCAGAAGAGGGATGGAGTCTTAACAAGTTGTTGTGCTGTGTGTGTGTGTCGGGGTGCGGTGGGGTGGGGTGTGGGAGGACAGGGTGTGGGCAAGTGGTTCAAATGAAAAAAAAAAGACAGCATTTTTGCTGGGAAAATGTAAAAACAGACTCCCAAAGTGAGATGTGTGGAACTCATCTTTGTAATTTTCAAGAGGACTTGCAAAGACTGTTTTGTGTGCGTGGGAAATGTGGTACGGATTATGGAAACGCCATAAAGGATGAACACGATCCTCCATTCAAGGAACCTTTGCACAGGGGATGGCTGTGGAGGTGTCACCGTGGTATAGATGGGTGGGGTGAAAGAATTCTGTAAAATCCTGGAAAGTATTTTTACATGGTTTCCTAAGATTAAGAAGCGGGAAGGTCATCTTGGGTTGTTATCCCTGGGTAGCCCCTTCCACTTTCTTTCAATGTGCATGTATGCAGTTGGTGAGAACTGGGTCCTTAGGAAACAGACGACTCAGGGAATTTTTCAAATGTCAGTAGTATTAGATCAGGAAAAATGGACCCATTTACTTGCTTAGTCAAGACACACTTAGAAAAATTGTATTCCGTTGGAAGATCTAAAAAAGAAAGAAAAGCCAGAAAACAGAGTAGTTTTGACTCTTGAGTAGAGAACCCCTAAAGTAACCCACTTTTAATGTTAAGATTGCATTTCCTTTGATATTAAGGAAACCATAATTGAATTTTGGATTGTTATAATTATCTATAAGAGCTCCCAATAAAATGATTAACAAAAAGTAAGATACAATAAAATAAATGCTTAAGAAAAAGAACACCAGAAAGCCTGTGTAAAAGGTTATAGAGTATACTGATTAATTAGGAAAATAAAAGTAAAATAAGCATCAATGAATTCTGCATGAATATAGGAAGCAAGTGCTTCTTTTAATATAACAGCCTATTCTTCAGAATTACACCTTTTGATGGATTTTATGGAATTGAATTGTTACATTCAAAATAATACTGAATAGTTTGCATTTTTTAAATTTTAAAATCATCAATGAATCCCGAGTTTCACCATTCACCTAACATTATGGTCCTGTTGTTTGTTTGCCAGCACTACCATAATGAAATTTCTTAAGTGGGTGGCTTTAAAGATACGGTTTTAAATATATGGTATCATGGTTTTAGAGGCTAGGAGTCTGAATTGTGAGTGCCTGGCCCAGCTAGCATACTCGGGTGGTATAATGAGCTACATGTTGAGCTGCTAACACAAAGTCGGCAGTTCAAAACCACCCACTGCTCTGAGGGAGAAAGATGAGGCTTTTTTTTTTTTTTAAACATTTTATTAGGGGCTCATACAACTGTTATCGCAATCCATGCACACATCAATTGTGTAAAGTGCATTTGTACATTCATTGCCCTCATCATTCTCAAAACATTTTCTCTCCACTTAAGCCCCCAGCATTAGGTCCTCATTTTTCCCCCCTCTCCCCGCTTCCCCCTCCCTCATGAGCCCTTGATAGTTTATAAATTGGTATTTTGTCATATCTTGCCCTGTCCGACGTCTCCCTTCACCCACTTTTCAGTTGTCTGTCCCCCAGGGAGGAGGTCACATATAGTTCCTTAAGATGAAGCTTTTTACTCTCAAAGAGGTACCATCTTGGAAACCCATAGGGGAGTTCTACTCCATCCTTTGAGTCAGAATGGCTTCCACGGCAGTGTTGCTGCTTGGTTGTTGGTTTGCAGAGAGAAGTGCACCCCTTTTCCTTTCTTCTTGTCTGTCTCTGTGAGCTCTAAGGAAAGGGAGTGTATTGGCTCCATGAGATGCGACTCCACTGAGAACTGCTTCCATGAAACGACACAGAAAGGATTCTGCTCAGGACCTCCCCCTACTATGGTATTACCTCAACGACATAACAAAAGAAACCTTCATTTCCAAACAGGGACATGTTGACAGGTGACAGGATCAGGACTTCAACAGAAGGTTTTTGAAACACACTTGTGCAGTTCAGGAACTGCGTGTGTCCAGAGAGGCAGTTAAGATGATGGCCCTCAAACTTTTAAAACGGGGCCAGTTCACTGTCCCTCAGACCTGTTGGAGGGCCGGACGATAGTTTAAAAAAAAACTATGAACAAATCCCTATGCACACAGCACATATCTTATTTTGAAGTAAAAAACAAAATGGGGGCAAAAACACCCGGCGGGCCGGATAAATGTCCTCCGTGGGCCGCATGTGACCCGTGGACCATAGTTTGAGGACGCCTTCTGGGAGTAGAAGAGAAGCCCCAAGGCTTCTACCTTCTCTCCCTTTTCTATGGGCAAAGTGGTCTGGGTTTAATGAGAATCTTTTTTTGCCCTAAAACCTTGGGAAATAGTCACTAGCACTGAACCTCATGAAAGCTTAGAGCTGAAGAAAGAAGGAAAAAAGATGCATTTCTTTCATCCACGTGAAAGGAAGCAAACATTTAATAAGTCCTCAAAAGCCCTATACTGCAGGTTAGCATGAATTCTGTTATCTGGCTTCAAGGAGAACTTGGGGTACTGTCTTGACAAGCAAGCAGGCAATGGTACTGGAGAAGCTGATGTTTGTGGGCCCTAAACTCCATCTGGCTTCTCCCGTCTGCACACACTGTGGCTTTCCCACCCATCTCAGGTATGCTTGTAAGAGTCGGAGATTCTGGAAAAGATTTCCTCTGCTTCATGTAGACAAAAGCAAAATAGTATTCACAGTTCATTCCTGGTTTCGCCGCAAATCTGAGGTCTTGCCAACTACTCCAATACCTGAATCCAGGATTTATTCCTTACAGACTTTGCTTTCTCATAAGGTGTTATTTTCATGAATATTTTTAGATTCCAAACCAAACGTGCTGCTGTCGAATCGAGTGGAGCTGCCCCGCAGTTTCCCAGGCTGAAGGAACAGACTGCAGCCTCCCAACCGCCAATCTCTGAGTTGGCAGCCGAGTGCTTCACCAACGGTGTCACCGGAGTGCCCTTGTTTGTTTAAATGGGATCACATTAATTTTAACTTCGACAAGAAACCATCACAAGGCACTGGATGCTACTTGGGAGGCCGTGCCTATAGGAGAACAGTGGTCTTTTCAGGCAGAACTAGACATTCGTATGTGAGGATGGACTGCCAATTCCTGACAATAAAATCGGCCCTCTTGGCAAAAGAGGGGTCGGTAATATGTAGCTCACAATGCCCTTTCACTTGCCAATTGAAGGCTTCCAGCTGGTCTTCCTGCTGATACACTACATTCCTTTTGAATAATAAGGAAAATAAATCCAAGGATGGTGTAGTGGGAGGGGTATTCCTACTATTGTCTCCTAGTTGGCAATATTACTAGTTGCCAGTTGCCAAGGGGAATGCAAAACGCTGAGAGGTACTTTTGATTCTCTGTAGGACTAAGAGAGGAAGGTTAGGTAAGGTATTTTGTATAACAGAGATTAAAATTTAATAAGTGAGACAAAAGTCTGATGGGGGAAAGAGCTGCCAGGGCTTGCAATGTTATTTGATCTAAAGAATTCCTATCCTGTTTTTAAAGACATGATGGTATGGAGGAAGAAATAAAGTCAATGGTTAAAATGGGGAATTGATGGGGATGGGGGAAAGAAAGGGGAAACTCATCACAAGGTTGGATATATAACTCCCCATATTCGAGGGGGATGATGAACGGAAATGTGGGTGAGGGGAGACAATGGCCAGTGTAAGACACGAAATAACAATAACAATAATATATCATTGATCAAGGATTCACAAGGGTGGGAGTGTGTGGGAGGGAGGGAAAAAAGAGGAGCTGATACCAAGGACTCAAGTAGAAAGAAAATGTTTTGGAAATGTTGATGGCAACCTATGTTACAAGTAGGCTTAATGCAATTGCAGTGATGGGTTTTTCTAAGATTTGTAATCGCCCCCCCTCTAAATGATTAATAAAAAAAGAAAAAACAAACAAACCGTGTGGAATTGGTCAAATCATTCTTTGAAGCCTCTTCTCTCCTCTTTTAGCAAGTTCTCTCCTCCTTACCTCATTGCCCACGCTGATCACGCTTCACCGTCACGCCCTTCGCTGGGCTTTAGTCTCTGAAGCCCTGCAGACTCTAATCACAAGACAACACGAAACAAATTATGGCAGTATCAATGACTCATTACTCTTCCATTTGCTATGCCACTTAGGCAATATCGGGAGTTTTAACAATCGTTTTCGGAACCATCTCCACAGGAGTTTCTCGTGATTAACATTTTAGGCCTCTTTCTGGTGTAACGCTAAATAACAACACCTTGATCCTGATCAGCAGACAAATGAAAGCATTCCTCTTGGCCAGCAATTCTCAACCTGTGGGTCATGACCCCCTTAGGGGCTCAAATGACTCTTTCACAGGGGTCACCAGATTCATAACAGTAGTAAAATTACTGTGAGGAAGTAGCAACAAAATAATTTTATGGTTGGGGGGTCACTACAACATGAGGAACTGTATGAAAGGGTGTGGCATTAGGAAGGTTGAGAATCACTGCTCTAGGTGCTATAATTAATACCAAAATAATTAAGAACAGATCATTAAAACCTGTTATTTCCAGGGACTATTCTAGTCACCTGAGCTTGGTGTCATAGTGACTTCCCCTTTGGCCGCTCATCACAAGTTTAGCAGTTCAGAACAAGCAGCTGCTCTGAGGAAGAAAGATGAGGCTGCTACTCCCATCGAGAGTCACAGTCTCGGAACCGCCAGGGGCAGTTCTGCCTTGTCCAGAGGGCCCTAGGAGTTGAAATCAATCTGATGACTGAGTGATCCTAGGCACAGAGCAGCCCTCATGGCACGTTGTTAAGCACTGGGCTGCTACTCAGGAGGATAATGGTTCAAACCTGCTAGCTGATCTGTAGGGAAAGATGCAGCAGTCTGCTCCTGTAAAGACTGCAAGCTCGACAATGCGGTGGGGCAGGTCCACGCTGCGCATCCTGGGCATGGCGGTGAGTTGCTGACTTGGAATCAACACGATAGCAGTGGATATGGATTGGCTTAGCCATAAGAATCCAAAAAATGAATAAAACACAACAACTACGTTCAGTGAACAACCAAAGAGTGGTACTAGCATGAGAATATTCAGTCTTCTGTGCCTGGTTAGAGTCCCCCCATGGGAAGTGGATTCTGCTGGGAGATCATGGGGCATGCAAGTTACAGGTAAGTGTTGTGGCAATAAGGATCTTATAACGCCCAACTTGTTTATTCTGGGGTGGAGTTCATAGGATCGCCCATGCAAAGCATTGACTACAGCTATAGTAAGCATTAAAAAAATGTTGGCAAACGTAATGTAAATAGAAACAGGTGTGCCATGTGACCTGATCTTTCGATGGAACCAAGTAGAAGGACATAAAAGCCAACTCTGGAAGCCGTCATGAATAATAGAGCTTGGTGTCATTTTCTCAAGGAGGCTGGCCCCGAGATTTTATGGAGCCTACCACATACGAAGCACCATCCAACCCCTCTCCAGGCCTCATTCTGTTTCCCCAAACATCACTGTTTCCATTGCAGATGCTCAATATCTCTCAGCTACTTTCTCAGTAATGCTGATCTCCCCATCAATCCACTCTTTCCTCAAACGGCCACTCTCAGTTCATGCGTGTGCTCTCATGTTCACACTGCCTCATAGACCATGCTCCTCGTGTACAGCCGTAGCCAAGAGACACAGGCCCAGTAGTGAAGTCTAGGGCTCCTCCTATTTAGATTTATTTTCTCATAAAACAGTCCCCCTGTTCCTCCCTGCCCACCCCTCTCAGTTGCCAAGCGTCAGTTCTGGCGCATGGTGATCCCATGTGTTTCAGACTGAAACTCGGCTCCATAGGGTTTTCCATGGGTGTCGGAAGTAGATCGCCAGGTTTCTCTTCACAGGCGTTGAGGTGTAGAAGTCTGTAGTGCGTGGTGACCGCGTGAAAGCAGTTAGGGATTACAGGTGAGGGTGATACTGCAGTGCCTGCAGTGAGGTGGTGGCTTCGCTGACTTTAAGCAAAAAGGTTGTTGCATGTCCGTGCGAGGGCATTGAGTTTGTTCCTTGATCCTCTTTTAAAATGAGATCTGCCACATTTTGTGCCTATGAGATACTTTTGAGCCTCTAAAGCATTTTGAAAAAAATTAATTTTTTTTTGCCTTCCACACTTGCTCCTCACATCAGCTCATTTAGCATCATAGATATAGATATCCCCTTTCACAACAATTAAAAATGTTTCCCCAAGCCCCAAACCAAACGTATTGCCATCAAGTCAATGCCTATAGGACAGGGTGGAACTGCCCCTGTGAGTTTCATGAGACTGTAACTCTCTCTATGGGAGTAGAAAGCCCTGTCTTTCTCCCAAGAACCAGCGGATGGTTTCAAACTGCTGCCACAAGAGCTCCTTAAACAAAATTCGGCCTAGGCTCCAGACGCGGCTACATGTTCACGGGGGTCTCTGTTGAGAACTACTGTGCTAACAGAGTAAGCAGGCTTCCTCTTCGGGACTTTTGCTCCTTCTGTTTCTCAGCCCAGAGCACCCTTTTCTCAGATAACCACCTGACCTTTCTCTCTCATATCCTTAGGTCTCTGAGGGTGGAGAGAATAATATATTTTCCAGCTTTGTGCCTGCAACTTCTAGCTTCAGTGGTGAGAATCTTCTTAGCCTTTACGGGGGATGGTTGCATGCATCATAAGAAGGAAGTAGGCTAAAGTCGACTCGGTTCTTTGCAGATGGATTGCAAACCTTGTCTATATTTCTAAGAAATCATGTACATATTTCATCAAAGTTAAGGAGCCTCTCATTACATGATGCAGCCTTAGTTTTAACCCCTGAGAGAAGGAGAGAGAGAGAGAGAGGAGAGCATATTATGCTTCCTTATCATACCAGTTGTGAGACACCCTGATTTTAGAGCTGTCAAGATGTTAAAAGATGAGTATCTTAAAACGTAAAATATAGCATGCTCAAAAACCTCAACAGCCCTGTAAGTTTGCAGTCAAATGAAAGTTCAGAGGCTTTTGTAGTGTGTTTCTGCATTGTATTCATCATATACACGTTTTCAAAATAACTGCCAAAGCACTTACACTACATTTTGATGGATATCTTGTTAAGACATATCATATCTAGTCCTACCGCTTTATTGTAAAAAGATCATATTAAGTAATATTTCATATTTTTTCAATGACTCAGTCATACTTATTTATATAAATATCATTGGTTTCCAAGACATTACTATTCTTTTCTACTCGTCTCTGGCCTCCTTGAAAGTTCCTTCTTATTTTCCCTGTATCTAAGCATTGATGTACCTCTGGGCTCCAGTCTTGTGATTAAAATCTCCTTCTTTTTTTTTCAAACGTTTACCTTTATTTTTTCTTCCGCACTTGGTCCTTAGGTCATCTCATTCAGCTTCATGGATACAAATAGTCCCCGATTCATGACAATCAAACATCTCTCCAGACACTACTAAATGTTCTCAGAGGCAAAACTGGTCTCTTGTGAACCACTGCTCTAATATAATAAGCATGCTTCTGCCTCAGGACCTTTGCTCCTTCTGTTTTCTCTGCCTAGAGAGCCCTTTTCTCAGATAACTTCCCGACTTTTCTCCTTGTATCTTTTTTCCCCCCAACAGTTTTATTGGCACATAATTCACACGTCATACATTACAACATCAAAAAGAGCTGTACAATCAGCACCATAGTCTGTTGTAGAATATTTAAAAAAATTATTTTATTGAGGGCTCATATAATTCTTATCACAGTCCATACATACATCCATTGAGTCAAGCACATATGTACACCTGTTGCCCTCATCAGTCTCAAAACATTTGCCCTCTACTTTAGCCCTCAATATCGTTTGCTCATTTTCCCCTTGCTCCCCCTCCCTCCTGAACCCTTCATAATTCATAAATTATTATAGTTTTGCAAAAGTTACACTGTCCGACGTCTCCCTCCGCCCTCTTCTCTGCTGTCCATTCCCCAGGGAGAAGGCTATACTTAGATTCTTGTAATTGGTTCCCCCCTTCTACCCCACATTCCTTTCACCCTCCAGGCCTCACCCCTCTCACCGCTGGTCCTGAAGAAGCCATCTGTACTGGATCCCCTGTGTTTCAAGTTGCTATCTGTACCAATGTATATCCTCTGGTCTAGCCAGATTTGCAAGGCAGA
>NW_022111369.1:47638160-47639661 GCF_000313985.2 Echinops telfairi
TAAGGTGGTAACTGAGGCTTGCTAACCTGTCCGTGTGGCTGGAGGAGTTCCAACTCTTCCTCCAGGTAGCGGGATCTCCCTTGTATCTTTAGGTCTCCATTTTAATGATCACCTTGGTATAAACTAATTACCATGCCCTCCTTTCTTACCATGACTATTTTTCCTTTTGCTCCACTTATTATTGCTTGACCATAGCCATGTACTCTATCCAGACGATTCCTTCGATGCTAAGCGAGCCCAATTAGAATAAAACTGCCGGTTTATTGTGATTCATCCTACCTGCGGGTTAAAGTACTTGATTTGGCTCCTTGACTCTGGTTTCCTAAAATAACTCAAGCAATCAAGATGCCTTTATTTTCCAAGATGGTCTGGGAGGCCCTACCGTGATGGACCAACATCATAGAGGAAGTAGGGACCTAATGTCATCATGCACATCCATTGATTCTGTTGATCATAAGGACAAAATCATGCAGCTTCTTTGAGGTTCCAAGGAGGGGGGCTCTCTTTGAGGCCTTCTAGAACTGTGAGCATAGCCAGGCACAGGAAAGGGAGGGGTATGTCTTTGGGGGCAATGGAGGCTCATGCTAGAGTTTCTCACATACCTTACTTGATGTGTTTCAGTCTCTTTGCTTATATCCTTTCTGGTTATAATAACTGGGTAACTGTAAGTAAAGTCAATCATCTCGGTGAATTTTGGGAACTATGGTAGAGAATGAACCCAGAGAGCCAGTGAGTGCTGGCAGTACAGAAGTAGAGGAAATACTACCCACTGTGCATCGTTGTTAGGTGCCATTGAGTCAGTTCCAACTGTAGATAAGAAACAAAAAGATCTAATTGCAAAAGAGCATGAACACGATGACCATCTAAAGTCTTCTATGTGCTCCATTAGGAATGGCCTAATGTACTGCATTAGGAATGTCCTCCATTACAATGTACTCCACTATGTACTCCATTAGGAATGTCCTGCATCAAGACGGAATAGGAAAATGGAAATGAAGCTCTGCAAAAGGAAAAAGTGACTCTCCTTGACAATGAACTGATGACTTAAGGCTCTCCCCTGTGAAAAATCCCATTCTTTAAGGAGATGCACTTAGAACCCACAATCCACTTTAAGGGAGAAAGGTGTGGCCATCGGCTCCCATCAAAACAGTAACCTTTGGAACTCTGTGAGGCAGTACTACCCTTTCCAGTAGGATGAATATGAGTTGGAATCAAGTCAACAGCAATGGGTAGGATGACAATACTCTGTCAATGTTACACATGGAGACAAGCGACAGGAGACATAGATGGATTTCTCCCCTCTCTATATATTAAGTGTTTATTGCCCAAGCTAATCACTTACTGGGGGAGTTGTCCAAACTGAGGTTAAATCCTCAGGTCTTGGACTTCAGACAGAAGACTTAGACTGACTGACATCTAGGAGAAACCATCTATTCTAATTTTTCAGGTGACATTGAGTCTCTGCAACACTGAATATTTGGTTTAAGGAACATCGTTTTTT
>NW_022111369.1:47639984-47640946 GCF_000313985.2 Echinops telfairi
CTGTGTAAGAAACTTTAGAAGAAGAATTTTGGACATGGATTTTGTTTACCAGTAACTTACATTGGCAAGTTGGGTATTTGACTTTAATACTTTGGACCATCAACTTAAAAAGCGATTGTCTCTGAACTTTAAATTTTTCTCTGAAATAATACAACAGAACCTCCCCCGCCCCCAAATCAAACCCTCTGCTGCTGAGTCATTTCTGATGCATAGTAGGCTTACAGGACAGAGTAGAACTACCCCACCAGATTTCCAAGGTTACCAGTCGTTATGGAAACACATTGCCACATCTTTTCCCCTTGGAGCAATTGGTGTAATCAAACCACTGATCTTTCAGTTAACCACTTTGCCACCAGCTCCTAACAGAGCAGAAAGGTATTAAGATTTAAATCTGGGACATCTCTTTGTTGTCATGAGATAATAAAGGGTCTTAAATTATTTACTTTCATTAAAGAAGCTCCAATGTGTTCTTTTGGACAAGTGGGCTTACCGTAGTTGGGCAGGAGAAATAGAGAGGGCATTTCCAACCATGGTACAGAATGACATTAGAGTTGATTTAATTAATATACCAGTCTAATTAATTTTAGGGACATTTCAGGCAAAATCTAAGCCTTTCATTTATAATTCAAAGAATATACCTCCAAAACTCTGCCTGGTGCTAGGGGAGTTGCTTCACAAAGGCAACAGCAGGGCTGTCCTAACATAGGCTTAATGGTTAAACCTGACATTTGAAAGACTAACACTGGAACAGGTTGGACATAGTGTCCTGTTAGGCAGCCATCCTCCTTCTAGTCCTACATGCCCCAAGTCTTAACCTTGGCTGTTCTCCACATGGGCCACCCTTTCTTGTCCAGTCTTGCCTATGACTGGGTGAACAAGTCTAATACTGAGGGTCAGTCATACTGGCTCACTTCCTTGTGAGTTGCTCTTCACCTTGTCCTTGGTCAGTAACAAAAAGGATT
>NW_022111369.1:47641046-47648895 GCF_000313985.2 Echinops telfairi
TGTGTGTGTGTTTTCTTTCCATTTTGTTTGGGACCAGAATAGAAAAGGGAGGTGTTCTTTACTGAATGTCTTTGAAAATACTCACTAATTTTGTGATATGATATTTATTTATTTGTTTATTTTTCTGTCTCCTTGGTAGGATACAAGCTCCAGGGTAGGATTTGATTCTATTCACTGTTGGATACCCAGAGCCAGCACTAACACAGTAGGGACTCTCAACAAATATTTGCTTAATAAGTCATCACCAAATCCTTCTCCTCGGGAAGGATTTGATCTACCAGTCTTTTGTTTAGTAGTTGAGTGCTTAACTTTAAACATTTACTATCCAATGATATTGAGTCAATTCACACTGATAGTGATCCTACAGGATAGAGTAGAACTACTCCCTAGGGTTTTTGAGGCTCTAACTCTTTACTGGAGTAGACAACTTCATCTTTCCAAAGAAGCCATGGGTTGGGTTCAATCAGCTTACCTGGCACTTGGTAGCTCATTGTGTAATCCAGGATGCTACCAAGGTTCCATAAATGCTTTAAAAACCAAACCACACTCACGCTCATTGTCATTGCTGACTCATAGTGACCCCTGTGGGCTTCTGAGGCGCTGTAGTTTTTCTTCTGTGGAGCTGCTGTGGTTTCAAACTGCCAACCATGTGAATTGCAGCCTGAAGCTAACCACTACACCACCAGGGCTCCTTAAATTCTTTATAGGTGCCTTCTTATAATGCAGTCATTTAAGGTAAATGGGCACTGTTCTAGGCAACCCTGGTAGTGCAATGTTTAGGAACTCAACTGGAAATTTGAAGCCATTCAATGGCTTTGGGGGAGAAAACCCTGTTGATTTGCTTCCATAAAGAACATAGGCTGGAAAACTCTATAAAACTTGGAATTGGCTCCACAGCACCTAGCAATGACAACAGGCAATGTCCTATAAGTGAAAATGAGGAAAGCAAGGGGTTAATGACTGGAAGCAAAGGTTTTGAGTTCAATGCTGAGGTTGCTGGAGGCATTTCATTCCCCAAATTTCAGAAAAACAACAGCAAAATTATTGTCTCTAAGCTTGAACCTTCCTTCTCTAGAAAGGACAAAATAATGACCATTTCAATAATGTGGAGAGAAAGCTGGCTGGCCCAGCAGACTGTTAAACTTTGGAATGGGCTACTAAGTGATATTGTGAAATCCCATTTCTCTGGCTGCCTACAAGAGCAGGATATTTTCTTATCTGTCTGGTATGTTAGGACAGAGGATGGATAGGAGTACAGGAGAATAGAATTGACCTTCCAAAGTCCATTCAGTCCCTATGGTATTTAATTTTTTTGCAAAGGAATGCATAGCAAAATCTAACAGAGAGAAAGATGAGGCTTTCTACTCCCATACAGATTTCCAGTGTCTGAAATTTGCAGGGGAAATGCTACTCTGTCTTTAAGGGTCACTATGAGTGGGCATCAACTCAGTGGAATCAGGAAGATGTGGCACGGGAGGCTGGGGGAAAGGGGGAACTAACAACAATGAGTATGAGAAAGAAGAAAATGTTCCAAAATTCATTGTGGTGGTGATTGGACAAATCTTAATATGATTAAATTATATGATATGTGAAGTATATGCAAATAAAACTTTTTTTTTAAAGCAGATATTTTATAAATGGCAAGGCCTTGTGAATTTTCTCAGGAACTGTCAGTGCAATTTCTATAATGTATTATTACTGTATTTGTCATCTTGAAATTTAAAATATAATGTTGCTTATTCTGATACCTCTAACCTTTTTATTCTATTTATATCTGATTTATATAATGTCCCTTACTCTATTTTTTTATTATATACATAGTATAGTTCTTATATATATGCCTTTCCCCCCTAGTATCCTGTGTGCTACTTTTAGACAGTTACCATGTCTTTTAAAAATTTGTATTCCTAGAACCTGGGATAGTACTGGGACATAGCAGGGACTAAATGAACTTTTGATGGGACAAAATGATCCATATAGATCTATTTTGAGCCTACCTACTCTGCAACATTCTGTATCTTATAATATTGATTTTACTCATTTAGGGGTCATTATAATTTCTATTTAATTTGACTTCAGTTTGCTCTTCCTATGTCTATGAGAAATAGTGTATAAAGGTAAGCGACCACATTTTATTATTAGGGTTATAGTTCATGCTTATCTGGCTTTATTCTAAACAAACTGTGCTTAACCATGTCTCTGAAATCAGTGGATCACTGCAGGCAAGTTCTCTCAAGAATCCACTTGTGAGAGTCTCACTGGAGTACCTTCAAAGCAAATGCCCAATCCAAAGAATGACTTTCAAAAGGAATCTGGTGGGGTCGTTTAATTTGAGGCACAGAGATCAGTTCAGAAAGTTATGGCATGCTTTTATGCTTTTTTTTTTTGTAATGTTAGGAGTACAGTGAACCCTCGCCACTTCGCGCTTCGACTTCCGCGGCTTCACTCTATCGCGGTTTTTGCATAAAAGCGCATGCTCTGTCATTACTGCCACTGATTGGCTCATACTGTACACGCTTGATGCCATAAATAATATAATAAATAAAAAATGATAATTGTAACGTCCAAAATGTTTTACTGTATTTTCCCTTTTTCGTTTAATAAATTGGGTAATACGAGTGTAATGGTGACTAAAGGGTGTTTTTTCATGTCCTCTATGCTCTAACTACAAAAATATTTGATTTACAAATAAGGAATCCTACTTCGCGGAATTTCATTTATCACGGTAGGGTCTAGAACCGATTAACCGCGATCAACGAGGGTTCACTGTACTTTGATAGATTTTTCTTGAAATACACAGATCATGGAAGATTATTAAGAAGTCTTTAAAAAATGGAAAGTTCCATTGGGGAGACACAGGCCAGGGAAGTGGCACCACGGGGTTTTCCCTCCCATGACAACAAAGCACCTGCTCTTTCTTTGAAGGCAGCGAGGGCTGTCCTGTGGGAATTTCACGGGGAAACCTCACCCCATTCATCTTACAGCTCAGATGGTGTTCTTTCAGACCCCTCTTTGTCTTCCAAACTCAAAGATCATTTCAAAGAAGCATAATTTGTGTCCCTGGAGGATACCAAAATCACTCCTTTGAAGCATGTAAGTTGAAGATCACAGACACCTTTGGAGAGGGGTAGGAGAGTTGGAAGTGGGGCCTTCAGAGGTGACTGACTAACTGGAGGCTATATTGAAAGGCAACAGTTTCTCAGCATACGTTTGTTTAATAGGTATCTATGACTTTATCACAATACTTTTGGGCTTACCCTCATATAACTTGACATGGAGCTTGGCTCTGCAGTATGACGTTTAGAAAGTTCAGTCATTTAGCTAGATTAGCAGAGGCATTTGACCTTCTCATTAGGTGTTTTGGGCACAAGTTAGGCAATACAGAAGTTCCAGGAATGCCATTCCAGTACATGTAGAGCTTTTCCCCCTGAGAACAATAAAGACTTAGATGCTTTAGAAAATCATATACGAGGTTGCCATTTTTCCTTTATGATGATTTCTGGACCTCTTTTCAATAGCTAAAACTTGAATACCCATACTTTTCAGAATGGGATTCCCCGATTGTTGCTAACCATTGATTTAGTAGGCTGCTTACTGAAAGGTTAGAGATAGGAATCTATCCAGGGTCACCCAGAATAAAGGCTTATTGATGCACTCTGACACACAATGCACCCTGACATATATGCCCTGAGTTAATTTTTTGGAAAGAGAATGTGGGATATCAATGCATTTCTCATGAAGGCTCCGAAATTCAAATTCAACTTCAAACTCTTTTCCCTTCATGGAACAAAGAGCTTACTCTCATAATGGCCCTATGTTTTCAGTGGGCCGGAAAGTGGATAAAATATAGTCTGGGGAGGAGGTTTATCATCACTATGAAGCATGGCGCTCTTCCCCCTCTGATATATTTCACAAGGAAGAGTATTAAAAGTATTGATTTATACCATGGGATGTTATCAGTAATGAACTGTTCAGTGTTCTGAATACAAATACTAATCTCTAGTAAAGATAGTGCCAAACATAATGGCCAAGAACACCAGGTTACTGTCTGGCCGAATAATATTATTATTGACTGTTATTTGATCGATGTAGTAACAGGGATTGGATTTAGCGGATTTTGTGCCTTCAGCTTCTACTTTTGATGCGTTCCAATTCCTGGAGGCTTCTTTGGAAGAACAAAGATACTTTGGAAGGGTGATTTTAACTAGAGAAGGATTGATTCCTTCCACTTAATGGCATCATTATTTGATAGAAAAAGGATTCTGGTTTGGTAGCTAAAGCCCCAGAAAGACATCTATTAATTCTCAAGATTCGCAGTCTTTAGCGTAGGCGCATAAATTCTTGTCATCAAGAGAAAGAGTGAAAACAACTACAATAAGAAAGTTCTCTAACATTTCAGTCAGGGTATATTTCCTTCCAATAACTCTATGAGTCTCAAGGAACCTAAAATTGATAGTTTGAGATAATTTTTTGAGAAGAAAAATAAATTGGTACTAAATTTGGGCCTGGGCTCAATGTTTCTTGAATCTGCCCCATAAACATTCTTATGCAGATTATTTGAAACATTCTTCACAGGTTTAAATATTTTCTTTTATTGTTTTATTTTGCCAAAATAAATTAGCCCAGGGTCCATAGCCATCTTTCAATATCTGTTTGTCTCTTTTTTTCAAAAAGACAAAAACATCTGAGAATCTTGTCAAAGCTTGAAGTCATCCAGAAAATGAATGATGGTCCCGTTGAATTAAAAATTTAGTCCAATAACCATTTAAGATCATCTACTCTGTGCTAGATAACTGGGGTATACAATTGCTTAGGGACAGCAGGTTCTCTAATATTAACATTTACCAGAATCACCTGGAGAGCTTATTACAACACAGATTGCTAGACACCTGCCCAGTGTTCCTGATTCAGACAATTATACATAGTGCACATGTGCGAGGGAGTTGTACTGTTTGCAAAATATATATTTATATATATATATATATGCTGTGTATATTATTTGTATAAATATATGGTAATTAAAATGTGAGCAATATGCTTGAGAGGATTTATAAATAGTGCTTGCAATAAATGGCCTGGGAGGTCATGCCTGACCTCTTTTCATTTGCTATTGACAAGAAACAGGTCAGACATGCCTCCACACTCTATCCTTTACCTACTCTGACAACCACTGTTCCTCATGGCACTCTACTTCCTTCTGAGTGTGTTGCAAGGCTACAAAAACTCACCATTATGGAGGATAAATAGGGAAGTTCAATGTTTGACACTGAAGTTCAAAGCTGGACATTGACAAAGGAAGATCAAAGAAGAATGGGTGCAGTGGGATTGTGGTGCTGGAGAAGAGTATTCAAAGTACCACAGACTGCTAAGAGGACAAACAAATCTGTCTTGGAAGAAGTAAGGCCAGATGCTCCTTAGAAGCACAGCCGGCGAGACTTAGTCTTACATCTTTGGAACATGTCATGCTTGGTAAAGTAGAGGGGCAGTGAAAGAGAGGAAGGCCCTCAATGGATTGATACAGTAGTGGCAACAAAGACGGATTGATACAGTAGTGGCAACAATGGGCTCAAACATAGGAACACTTGTGAGGCTGGCACAGGCCCGGGCAGTGTTGTTTCTATTGCGCATAGGGTCTCTATGGGTTGGAACTGACTTGATGGAACCTAACAAAACAACATTAGGGACGTTAATAAGTTATCACGAGTCCGAATTGGTGAATGCTAAGGATATAGCCATTGGTCCTTAGCCAGCAACCAAATCTTTCTCCCTGGTACTTGCCTCTGCCTCTGTGAACCAACAAGCCCCCCTGACATTCTGTCTCCCGTAGCCCCTGTGCCACAGTTTGTAGTGCCTCTCCACTCAGAAGTAGATCTTGCACCTGCTCTTCTATAGTCCTGGGTTTGCTTTCTCTGCTACTGCCTCAGAGATGGCTCATTCTTATAGCCAATGAGGTAGTAATAAAAACTGACCCATTCTCTTCATTAGTCCCAACCAATCATAGGGCTACTCTTTGAGATGGAGGCAACTCTGCTTTCCATGCTTATTGTCGCTTCAGCTGTGGCTTCCTGCTTCCTTGATCTCTTAAGCCAGCTTGGCCTCTGCCCTGCTTGAAAGCCCTGCCCTGTTACAAAGCTTGTCAACTCTACCAATAGGTACCCAAATGCATCCTCCTCCACCAATATGCCTCAGCCGTGAAGCTACTCGGTTTTTTCATTCTGTGAGTCAGAGAATCTAACACGCCACTGAGAAGTGCCCAGAAGCACCCAACCTCACCAGATTTCTCTCCTTATACTCTCCAGCCCCTCTAAGCAAAGCTTCTAATAAGCCAACATAGGGTTGCTATATTGAGTAAATAAATATAGAGGACACCCAATTATATTTTTAAAAATTTAATGAGTTTCTAAAATTGTGAATTAGGTGGGGAGTTCATTGATTATTTTCATAGTTCTAGGTTTCATATTTAGGCCTTTGATCCAGATTAAGTTCATTTTTTTTGCGTATAATGAGAGATATGGGTTCTCTTTCATTCTTCTGTGAATGAATATCCAGGTTTTCCAGCATAATTTGTTCAAAGACTGTATTTTCTCTTGTTTTGTGAGTTTTGGCTCTTTTTCAAGCATTTGTTGTCTGTAAGTGGATGGATTTACCTCTGGGTTCTCCAATCTGTTCCATTGTTCTACCTGTCCCTTCTTTTACCAGTATACGGAGGCCATTTTGGTTACTGCGGCGATGTAGTCAGTTCAGAGAATATGAAGAAGGAGGCCTCCTGCTCTGTTTTTATTCGTGTGTAGCACTTTGCTTATCTGAGGTCTGCTTTCTTTCTACATAAAGTTGGCAAATAGTTTTTCCATCTTCAAAGAACACTTTTATTTCTTGTATAAATCGCCATAGCTGAGGAGATAGATGAGGTCAAGTGCAGAGGTTATAGGGCTATGGGGAATATTTGAGTTTTTGTCACATACCACAGTTTCCTGTGAACAATTTTAGAGTCTGAGTAAACAGATCATAGAAATTTATCAAAATAACATGTGTCTCATTTTCCCTGAAAAATGACTTATTTTTTACTTATCTTTGGGAATAATTATTTTTACTTACTTACCATTGTTCACTTATTCCTTAGATTGATAAATTTCACTTGAATATTTTCATACCTTAATCCACTTTGTGGATTATTATGAATAATTGCTCATCTTTCATATGCTACAGCAAGTATAATACTAATGACCACTGCAAAAAACCATAATTCTATTTTTTTTTTGGTAAGAACTGAAACAAAGAGATCCAAATATAGTATTTTTGTGTTCCTAGGCTACACAAGTTCAGAGCATCTAAACTTGGGTGAATTCCTGGTGAAAGAAACACTTCTGGCATTTTAACTAAAGGGATTTCATAAGATTTTTGTGGAACCAATTTTAAAAAACATTTCAGGAAGAATGAAGTCTACTTATAAAAAAATATTTGCCCATAAAGAATGCATACATCATATTTTTCAATCACAAAACTTGTTAATATCTCTTATAAGCTTAAAATATTTAAAATACCAGCAGGGTCACCAAAAGTGAACAGGTTTTAGCAGAGCTTCTAAACTAAGAAGAAACTGGCTGCCCACTTCCGAGGAATCAGACACTGCAGACCTTCTGCACAGCTTCAAAGCCTGTCAGATTCCGAAGGCCTAACAAATGGGGTCGGAACGTTGTTGGAGGCAGTGCTGGAGGATGGGCTCCTTGGGTCAGAGGCTCTTGAAATGTGACTGAGCCCCTAGCACAGTGGTTCTCAACCTTCCTAATGCTGCGACCCATTCATACAGTTCCTCATGTAGTGGTGACCCCCCAACCATAAAATTATTTTC
>NW_022111369.1:47650737-47651952 GCF_000313985.2 Echinops telfairi
GGAGCCCCAAATCCATCAGCAGACAGTCTAGTCAGATGAATCCTCTGATAGATCCCCTCTAGCCACAGGCAAGGGACCTGAACAGCTTTAGTAACTGACAGAGATTACTGTAAGTATGATTGCAATACTGTAAATATGATTGAACCATGCTATCATATGATACTTGGTCAGTTGACTACTCTCTTAGCCCAACCTAAATTTGCTCTAGGCTGAAATATTTCTTACTGATTCCAGGAAAGAAATTTCTTTTCTGGACTTTTAAATATTGATGGTGGTCTTTTCTTTATTTATTTGTATTTTTTCTTTGTACTATTATTATTTTCTTCTTGCCATTTTGTTGTGTTTTTTGTTTCTTATCATTTCTGTTGGGTTTCACAGTGTGTAAAGCACAGGGGTGGGTTCATAGAGACGATAACTGATGCAATGGCTTATCAGGAATGTCGAGGGGGGATTGGGAGGTAGGTGTGTTAGGCAGGGTTCTCTAGAGAAACAAAACCAGAACACTTATGATTACACCGTAAAACCCAGGACTCGACTGCATCAGTACTAGACATAATTGGATTTCGATACAAAACGTCGAGACAATTTTGCATTGGAGCTTGAATAAAACATCAGAATCTGACCCGATGCACGTGATTTTTGTATACAAAAATGGTCACTTGGTGTTAGTTGGTGTTATGCATTCTTTAAACCTTTTGCGGCTGTGTTCCAAGCATTTTGTAATAACTTTCCTAGTTTTTGTGGCTTTTTGTACTGTTTTTACATAAAAAACATGGATCCTAAGAAAATTTTTTGAAAAGAATCATCATGATAAGGAGCTGGTTAACCATGTTATCAATATTGTTGATGATAATTTAGTAAATCCTTTTAGGAAACAGTTAAGGAAACACCAACAACAGGCCACTTTAGTCAGATTTCTTTTTTTAGAGAAAGCCAGCCAGGTCTTATTAAAAAAAAGGCAAAGAAGGGAAATGTCTTGTAAAGCAGCTACCAGTTGATTTTATGGAAGGGGATTCCCCTTCCAAACAATGCCTCTCTCTCCATACCTGTGTCCACAGATCTAGATCCTAATCAATCTCTATATCTTATGGGCCATACTGTAGCTGTTAAAAACTTTTTAAATGTTGTCTTTCTTATTTAAATTATATTATTTAACTCTGAACTTATTTACTTTGAAATTTCTGTGTAATGTTTTGTATAAAAGGCAAGGTTAAG
>NW_022111369.1:47653654-47654867 GCF_000313985.2 Echinops telfairi
CTGCTCTGCACATGCCCTCAGTGCCTTGCCCCAGCGTGAAGGGGTCAGACCGTGCACTATTCCCACACTGTGTCTCCAGTGTTGTCCCCGCAGCACCATGGTTCATTGAGGGACATTGTGTTCCATGGTGAGGCCAGCCCTACAGTCCTCCCTGTGCGTTGTTTGCTCTGAGCAGGAACATTGTCCTTGGGGCTTGGTGGGCCGGGATGTCTTCTCCTCCCTCTCCATCCCTTTGCATTCTCCCACTTTCACTTATTTCTTATGGGAAAAATGGACTTGAAACTTGACTGCATTGCCTCTCAATGTTCCTTCTATAATGGATTAGTGTCAAGGTCTGGGGTTCTACTGTATATGTATGAGGATAAGTTTTTTCAGCAAGAAGGAATATAATAGTTAATTAGTCCACACAACAGTACCAAAGGCTCAGTTCAACACACTTTAGTGGAACAGTTTAAATATACTGGAAGTCCTTCAACTCATATAGGCTGCCGGGCCAAAGGTCAAGGAAGCAGACAGGAGAGTCTACCCTCAGGCAAGGAAGGCAGTTTGTCCAAAGGCACCAGACAACAAGGTGGGTCAGTAACAGTCAGTAGATCGGGAGCTTAGCAAAGCAGGACCCACTGGGAACTCAGACTCAAGGATAGCAACAGGATCCACCAGCCTCAAGATCAAGCTATGTATGCACCAGCAGCATGGCAAAGCAAGTCTCGAAGGAGCATCAAGCTCTAGGGACATAACCCACCAGCTGACTTGGCTCATGGGTAGTGTAGTATGCAGGTTGAGGCAGAGAACTAGCTCAAGCAGCACCATGCTGGTCCAATCATCAGTGAGAACGAGGGAGATGGGATACGGGCTGTCTTTATTTATTTTGGTCATCCTTCAATCAAGCTACGACCTGATTACACTATGCTCACCTGTTCCTATTGGCCTAGTTGGCACAATAAACATAACTATCACAATGGGGAAGATGAGGGGATTTGGGGTGCAAACAGTGAATGCAAGAGGGGTAAGGAAACATTAGAACTGTGTGTGATGATGTATTTTCAACCCTTTTAAAAAATGTTGATTGATTTATTTATAAAACTTTATTATTAATTGATAGTTAATGCATATATCATATCATTTCATAGTTTAACCACTTCAAGCAGTACTGTACAATTGCTGCCACAATCAGTTTCAAAACAGTTTCTTTCTTCTTGAACTCCTTGATATC
>NW_022111369.1:47655065-47656081 GCF_000313985.2 Echinops telfairi
CTTCTTCCATGTGGGCCTGTTGCTTCCCTGCTAGATGGTCACTTGTTTAACTACAAGCCTTTAAGATTCCAGACTCAATATCTTTTAACAGCTGGGCACCATCAGCTTTCTTCACCACATTTGCTTGTGCACCCATTTTGTCTTCAATGATCATGTTGGGAAGGTGAGTATCATAAATGTCACATTATTGGAACAAGCCATTTTTGTACTTAGCTAAGATTTAAGTAGAGACCCAAACTCCATCATTTCCTTGTTGTATTTACCTATATATACGTATCTAAACAAACACACTTCTATTTATATATTTACATATATACTTATCTCTCTCTCTATATATATATCCATACATTTATTTATTTCTTCTTTTTCTTTCCTCCTGCCCCACTATCCTGTTTACCCTTGGTTCGCCTCTCAGTCATTCCTCTCAGATACAACTCGATTTTTCAAATATGACCAGAGAAGCTATACCTGTCTCACTATCAATTTTAGAACCCTTACTATTCCCCTGTCCCCATCACTATTGGCTCATCACTTACGTCCCCCCCCCACTCCTCCCCTCCCAAGTGCCTCCAGAAACATCTGTCTCATTGCTCTCTCTGTGGGTATGCCTATCCTGCCTATCTTGTATAGATAAACACCAAAAAAATAACGACCATACAAACAGTCCCAATTCTACAGGGATCCTGACCCAGAGCAGTTGAAAATCGCTCTGTTAAATAGCAAGAATGCCATGTTATAATCCATCCATCAAGTCTCCTTTTCTTTTAGGGTCCCATGTACTGGGACCTGCTTACTTAACAACACACACACCTGTTTAGTCTTCGGCATTTGTGTCTGAAAGGCGTGCATCCTAAAAGTCCCCATTGCTATTTCTTCAGTCAGGGATGGAGTGATCTAGTGCCCCCCCCTTAATTATGCCTTTATCTTTTCAGTGTGGGCCCTTTTGAGTAACCCCCAATCAGTTCAAATGGGGTGTCAAATGCTGCCCTCTCTCCCAATCAGAAGTTTACAATTGG
>NW_022111369.1:47656536-47657858 GCF_000313985.2 Echinops telfairi
GGGGGGAGGATGCCTTTCAGCACAGATGCTTTCAGCGTCTGTTTTTGATGACATATGAATCTGTCATCATTTGTTTGGCTCTTTTAAAAAAGTTATTGAACTATGGAAGTGGATGATATGTAACTATTATAGTAAGAAAACTACTGAAAAAGGAAGAAAGAAGCCACACTTGACCAATGGTTACCATGGGTGAAGGAGAAAGTGTTGTTGCTTAGGGTGCATTGAGATTATGTTAGTGGTGGTGGAATAATTTGGAAAAGAATATCAATAATGGTTGTACAATATGAAGAGTATAATATTGACATTGAATTATACATGTAGACATTGTGGAATTTAAGAATGTTTTATGGTATGTATTTTCGCCACTATTAGAAAATAATACATAAACAACAATGAGTACAAGAACGAAGAATATGTTCTAGAATTGACGTTGGTGATGATTGCACAACTCTTCTTGATATGATGGAATTATTGAATTGTATGTCACGTAGATCAAGTGCTAATTAAACTGCTTTTTAAAAAAGGAGGAAGACAAAAGAATTGATGCCTTTGCATTATGGTTGGTGAAAAATATTTACTATACCATGAATTCCCAGAAGTAAAAATAAATGTTTTAGAGAAAGTAAACAAAAGAAGAAAGAACGAAATATGACTGAGGGGGAGATGCTTTCTCAAAATAGAGCTGACTGTGTTGATGTGAATGAAGTAAAGCCTGTGAGAGTGAACCCTTCAGGATCGTCATCTGCTGACGGTGTACAATACAAGCTGAGATGAAACATATGCAAAAGTATAATGCTCAGAATTTGGAATGTGTGACTTATGAATCTAGGAAAATTTGAAAGTCATAGAAAATGAAAAGGAAGGCATAAAGATGGATATTCTAGGCATTAGTGAACTGAAATGGATTAGTATTGACTATTTTCAACCAGAAAATTATATAGTTTACTATGCTGTGAATGACACAATCAAGAGAAATGGCATTGTATTCATTGTTTTAAAAAAATTCAAATTCTATCTTGTTGTATAATGCTGTCTGTGATAAGATTGTATCTATCTTCCTTCAAGGAATTGTATCTATCTTCCTCCAATCAAAGCAATTACTATTCAAATTTATGCACCAACCACAAAAACTAGTGATGATAAAATTAAAAAATTCTACCAAGGTCATCAATCAAACATTGCTCAAATGTGCAGTCAAGATGCACTCATAATTATTGGTGATTGGCATTCACAAGTTGGAAATAAGGAGAAGGAACAGAAGTTGGAAAATTTGGTCTTGGTGATAAAATGAAGCTGGAAATCTCAAGATAGAATTTTACAAC
>NW_022111369.1:47658248-47659570 GCF_000313985.2 Echinops telfairi
AAGAAATGCCAAAATCAAAGAGCTGAATAGAAAATTTCTACGGAGAGCACAAGAAGACAAAGCTAAATATTATAAGGAAATGTGCAAAGAGATACAAAATGAAAAAGGAAGAACTTATTCAGCATATGTGAAACTGAAAGAGCTCAAGAAAAAGTCAAGCCTTGAGTTGCGAGATTGAAAGATTTTATGGGAAAAATATTGAATGATACAGAAACCATCGAAAGATGATAGAAATAACACACAGAGAGTCTCTGTACAGAAAAGAACTAGTTGACAGTTCACAATTTCAAGGGGTTGCATATGAGCCAAAACTGAAGGAAACAAAAAGAAACCCAAGCGGCACTGAAAGCATTAGCCAAAAACAAGGTGACAGGAATTGAGGCAGTACCAAACAGAAGTGTTTCTACAAGCTGATGAAGCACAGGAAGTGCTCACTGGTCTGTGCCAGAAACTGTGGAAGACCGCTAATTGGTGAACGGACAGAAAGAGATCCATGATTTACTCATTCCAATGAAAAGTGACCCAACAGAATGTTTAAATTATAGAACCGTGTTGTTAATATCATAGGCAAGCAAAATTTTTCCAACGATCACCCAGCACCAATTTTCACAGTTTACTGACAAGGTTCTGCCACAAGTTCAGGCCAGATTCCGAAGAGGCTATGGATCAAGGAATACCAATGCTGATATCAGATGGCTCTTGGTTCAAAGCAGAGATTACCAGAAAGATATTTACCTGTGTTTTATTGACTACACAAAGGCAGTCGACTGTGTGGACCATAATGATTGTGAAAAGAATGAGAATTCCGGAACACTTCATTGTGCTTCTGCAGAACTGGTACACAGACCACGAAGCAATTGTAAGAACAAAACAAGGAAAGGTGCACGCCAGGGTTGTATACTTTCACCACACTTACTCAGTCTGTATGCTGAGCAATGATCAGAGAAGCAGTACTGTATGAAGAAGAATGAACCATCGGCTTGGAGGAAGTCTTATTAACAACATGTGAAAAGCAGGTGACACAATATTGACTGCTCAACATGAGGAAGACTTGAAGCACTTGCTGTTGAAGATCAAGGATTGCAGCCTTCAGTATGCAGTACAACTCAATGTAAAGAAGACTAATTTCCTCACCTTAGGGCCATTAGGGAACATAATGATAAATACAGTGTGCAAGTTGTCCAAGATTCTGTCTTGTGAGGATCCGCAATGAATGCTCCTGGAAGCAGCAGACAGAAGATCAAAAGACAGGTTGCATTGGGTAAACCTGCTGCACAATAGCTCTTTAGAGTACTGAAAGGCAGGGTTGTTACCTTAAGGAC
>NW_022111369.1:47660553-47687647 GCF_000313985.2 Echinops telfairi
ATAAATGCGCTTTACACAATTGATGTGTGTATGGATTGTGATAAGAGTTGTATGAGCCCCTAATAAAATGATTAAAAAAAAGGAAATAGAAGTTCCATCAAAATACTCCTTAGAGACAAGGAGGGTAAAACTTCATCTCACACACTATGGACATGTTATCAGGAGATACTAGTCCTTGAAGAAGGATATCATGCTTGATAAAGTAGAGGGGCAGTGATACAGGAAAAATCAGAATAGAGGGACTAGTCATATTTGCCATCTCGTTGAGAATGTAAATGCAACATGTCAGAAGCAGGAAGAGACACTTGGGGGAAATATGACCCCCAAATAAGAAGCATGAGTTTCCTCAGTAACTGCAAATACCCTGTGCTTTCTGGCATCAAGAAACTCAAGCGAGAAGGTAAGTAGACCCAAGTTTCTTAAAGTGGGGGAACAGCAGTGTCAGCTGACAGATTCCCCTTTACCACTGACAGCAGCACAGCCACCTCTGTGAGCCTCGCTCTTCCCCAACACAGTCCGTTTTCCCAGTCCTTGAGACAACCCAGCCAGCCAAACATTTCAATGGGCTGGTTTCTGGAGGTGTCGGTGGATAGCAGATCATGTAAGCACCTGGGTGGAGGCATAGTCAGTACTCGAGTTACACTTGCCATTTTTCCTGCTTTGTTCTCCTGTGTCCTCACCACCCATGTGTCCCACTTCCCCAATGTGGCACATGTGTGTGCATCATAACACAACAAAAGTATCAGGAATCCCATACTCACACGGCAGTTTTATTTTTTATTTGATTTGATTTGATTTTTGTACTTCTATTCGATTTTATTATTATTTTTCTAGTTCACGTTCTCTTCAATGTCCTCTTCTGGTGTTACCCCACACTCCCGAGAATATGCATGATTCCGAGCAAAACCAGGCAGACCTGTCGATTGGGCATACCACCATAAAACATATACAAAAGCTCCCCCCCTTCTGAATGCACAAGCCTACCCACAATCATACTGCCATAGCAACAGAAATTCAGTACTCACACCCAAGCCACACCTTAGTTTTTAGTCTCTTTCTTTTCCCTTCACATCTAGCCATTATCCCTGTCTTCTCTCTCTTTCTTTGTGAAATATCTTTCCATGAAACCTATTATGATTGCCCACTGAAAATTCATTCTCCCCTAAGTTTTACAAATCGGTAGGCCTATCGTGACAGCAACTTACTATCACTACCATTTCTTTGATTCTAGTCTCTCCCCCTCCCACTTTGCCGCTCACCTACCTCTCCCTCATTTTCCACGTCTCTCCCATGTTCTCCAGTTCTTGTTAGACCTCTCTCGCGTCACCAGAGGGAGCCAGCTACCTGTAGAGGACTGAGAACCTTACACACCATTAACAATTACACCATGAGGCCAAGGAAACAGCAGGCCACCACAATAAACCCATAAAATCAAGAGGACAAACACAAACAACCCCAAACCACACAAACACAATAAAGTGCTCTGACAAAGAGACCCTTGGAACGTTCAGACAGAGAATTAGAGAAAAAAAAAGATATTTAGGTCCTTTCAAGAAATGCGGAGAACTCAATAATGACAGAAGAAACAGAAAACAAAACAACTTAAACAGAAAGGAACACCAAAAGAGAATAATGAGATATCAGAATTAGGCATTGAGTTTGTTAATTGTGCCAGCCTGGCCGATAATCACATGTGGGGCTGGTTGAAAGGCGGAGGGATAAATGGGTGGTGAAGCCTCGCCTTTCGAGTTCTCGGGTCTCTTGTTTTGTGATGGTTGCATCGGGTGCAGCTGCCTTAGCAGTTCCCTGCTTCAGCTTGCAAGATTGACTTCCTCCAAGACATCCCCAAGGAGAAGCCGCATGGATCTATCCCGATGCAGCCCTGGGTGCTGGAGCAGCCGTGTGGAGACCCTTGCCAGTGCTGAGATGCTTACACGTTCACGGACTCAGCTTTCCTCCTGCAGTCGGCATCATTGCCTCTGTTTTGTGAGGTGGAGGACTTTGTGGACTGGTGTTGGGTTAATGGGTTAATGTTGGACTTGTGGGCTTGGGCAGCATTGGGTTGGGATGTTTTCGTGATGCACCTTTTCTTTACATAAAACTCTCTCTTATACTTGAGTTGCTGTGGATTTGTTTCTCCAAAGTACCTAGACTATTACAGGCATCATAGCTAAAGACCTGAAGATCAGAATAGAAGAAAAGGAAAATTGAATCAATGAGCTTGTAGATAATCATTTTGAATACAATTGATGAGAGAATCAATGCTACCCGCCCCCCCAAAAAAATAAAAGGAATTTGAAGAAAGCATGAGAATGATGTGGGGCACTATCAAGCTGGGAGCAAGAAGGGAAAAACCTACAAAGGTATGTAGTACTATAGCCTTTGTTCATGAAGAAAATTTACCCAACATCACAAAGGACAAAAATAGCTATTCAAGAAGCCGAGAGAATCCTAAATAGGATAGAAATATTATGACATATCATAGTCAAACTTTCCAATTTCAAGGAAAAGGGGAAAATTCTGCTGACCACTAGAGAAAAAAGAAGTTAATTGCAAAGGAAAACTGCTAAGGATAAGCTCAGACCATATGACTTCACCAAGGTATTCTACCAAATATTCAGGGGAGAGCTGTCACCAATTGTACATAGACTATTTCAGAATCTAGAGAAGGACAGCAAACTCCCCAAACTTGTTCTGTGATGTCAGCATAGCCCTGATATCAAAACCAGGCAAACCCCCACAAAGACAGATAAATACAAACCAATATCACTCATGAACATAGATGTAAAAATTATCAACAAAATTCTGGTCAGCAGAGTCCAATCACATATCAAAGAAATAATCCATCGTGTCCAAGTGGGATTTACACCATGGATGCAAGGAGGATGGTACAACATTTCAAAAACAATCAATGTAATTCACCCCATATATAAGACAAAAAATAAAATCCACATGGTCATATCAATAGATGCAGAAAAAGCATTTGGCAATATCCAATACTCATTTCTAATAACACTCGATAAAATGGAAATTCTCGGCATAGTAAAGGTTATATAAAAAATTCAATGGCCAATATCACATTCAACGGGAAAAATATGAAAATATGTCCCATGAAAATGGGAACTATCAGGGGCGCCCTGTGCCAACACTCTTATTTAGCATCATGCTGGAAGTCTTTGCTAGAATCATTAGACAACAAAAAGAAACCAAGGGAATATAATTGTACAAAAAAGAAGTGAAACTCTCACTATTTGTGGATGATATGACTTTATAGAGAGGGAACTCCTAGACATCCACAGAAAACTATTGGAAACCATTGAGGGAGGTAATAAAGTAGTGGGATATAAGACTAAAAGGCATACATTGATCAGATTCCTATATTCCAGTGAAGAGAGCTCCAAAAATCTATTTAAGAAAATAATAGCATGGACAAGAGGCACACAAAAGATGAAATACCGGAGAAGTAAGAAAATAACAAAAGACCCAATTAAGAAATTGAGTAAAAGACCTGCACTGACAGTTCACCAAAAATGAAGTACAAATGGCTAACAAGCATATGAAGAAATGCTCACAGCCACTAACCATCAGGGAGATGCAAATTAAAACCACGCTAGTCCAAATTAACAAGCAAACAAACAAAGCAGAAACCAACGAATGCTGGAGAGGATGTGGAGAGATTGAAACTCGTATAAATTGCTGTAAATGTATACAGCCACTGTGAAAAACGATATGATGATACTTAGAGCAAATGGAAATTGAAATCTCATATGACCCAGCAATACCACTATTATACACCCTACAGAAATAGGAGACACAACGTGAGTGGAGGTGAGCTCTTCCATGTTCGTAGCAGCACAGTTCACAACAGCGAGAAACTGGAAGCAGCCCCAAGGTCCAACAGTGGAAGAATGGATAAAGAGACATCCCTAAGAAAAGCACTGAAAGCATGAGCACCATGGGACATGGAAGGACCTGGAAACCATTACGCTGAGTGAAGTAAGTGAAAAACAAAAGGACACCTGTTGCATGAGTCCACTACTATAATAAGAAACACCAGTTAAACAAATCTTAGAACCAATTCCTGAACAAAAGGAGAGAAGGCCACCAACCGGCCATACAGCATCTCCCCTTTGTGCAGGTCACAAGAGCCAAGGTGAGGGAGGAGACCCCATATTGACTGAGGTCACTCCAAGAAGTGGGCACTGGGAGATGGCCATCCACTTGAGGCTATACAACACCAAAACAAGGCTGGGGCAAATCGATGGGGCCCCCACAAGAGTGGAAGGCAAAGCTTTCCAGAAATTCAAGCCAAGACCAGGAGAGGGAACCATCTACATTACGGAGGAGAAGGTGCTAGTTGGGTTGGTGAGTATGGTGGGTGACTGGGGAGAAGTAAACACAAAGTGGGAAGGGATGCTAAACAAGAGTGCAAGGAACCTCGGGGAACAATGGGCCAGATTGTATGATCCTGGGTAGTCACTAAGGATTTGTCTCTCTACCCCAGGGTATAGAATCGACTTGCACCCCAGGAGGATCATTGACAATGCTGTACTTCTTTGTTTCTGTGGGTCTTTGCTTTCCTGCTTTTATCTTGACTTTCCGCCCTTTTTTCCTTTTTATTAATAAATCATTTTATTGGGGGCTCATAAAGCTCTTATAACAATCCATACTTCAATTGTATCAAACACATTTGTACATATGTTGCCAGCATCGTTTTCAAACCATTTTCTTTTGACCTGAGCCCTAGGTATCAACTCTTTTATTCCCCTCCCCATCATCCTTCCACCCTTGTGCATTCTTGATAAATTATAAATAATTATTATTTTCATATCTTATACCATCTGCTGTCTCCCTTCACCCATGTTTCTGTTGTTCACCCCCCTGGGATGGGGTGGGTTTGTTATATGTTGATCATTGCAACCAGTTCCCTGTTTCTGCCACTTCTCTCCACACCTTCCCCCTACCCTCATAGTATTGCTACTCCCATTACTGTTCCTGAGGGTTTTATCTGAGGGGTTTATATATATTTATATATAATGATAGGGATATAGGTCTATGTACACATATTTGAATTTTAAGTGTTAAGATAGAAGATGAACACTGAGCCTCTACTCAAGTACTCCCTCAATGCAAGAACACTTTGTTTTAATAACCTGGCTTTCTGTGATGATCACCTTCCTGACACAATCATTGAAGTCAAAATGGGTGCATAAGCAAACGTGGTAAACAAAGCTGATGGTGCTTAGATAGTAAAAGATATAGCACCTGGGGTTTTAAAGGCTTGAAATTAAACAAGTGGCCATCTAGCATGATAGCAACAAAACCCACCTGGAGGAAGCACACCAGCCTGTGTGATGGGATGATGCAAGGTGTCGAGGGGATCAGGTGCCAGGCATCAGAAGACCCAAAACAAACAATTATATTGATGCAAACGAGAAGGGCTGGAGTGGAGATGCAAGGCTCATCTGTAGACAATTGGACATTCCTTCACAGAAGGGTCACAAGAAAGGAAGAGTCAGTCAGGGTGCAGCATAGCTCCGATGAAACATACAACATTCCTCTAGTTCTTTAATGCTTCCTCCCCACACTATCATGACCCCAGTTCTACCTTACAA
The DNA here is from genome assembly GCF_000313985.2 of Echinops telfairi. Classification (NCBI taxonomy): domain Eukaryota; kingdom Metazoa; phylum Chordata; class Mammalia; order Afrosoricida; family Tenrecidae; genus Echinops; species Echinops telfairi. Next base: position 47,666,169 of record NW_022111369.1, read on the forward strand.
ATCCAGCTAAACCGGAGTATGTACAGATACCAGTTCTCACTACATGGAATCTGTTTTTCCTTTTGATTGTGTGTGTGTGTGTGCTGTTTGTTTGGCTGCTGGTTGGCTTATGGTTGCTATTGAGGCAGTTGGTCTTATAGGGTTTTGACTTTGTCCAATTATGACAGCCAAAGTAAAACCTAAGACATGCAAACCCCACGGAAAAGCAGAGGGAGTCTGGACTTCTACTTAACGCTAGCCCAAATTCAAGAACAGTTAGTTCTGATAGCATGGCCCTGCTCCACACCCACTTTCATGAAATTAGCGCTGAAGATAAGGGTGCCACAGTAAAGTAGATGGTGTCCAGCTCTCAATCAGAATAGTGTCTGGGGTCTTAAAGGCTTGTATTCAAACAAGCAACCATCTAAGCAAAGAGTGAACCAAAACTACATAGAAGAAGCACACTAGCTTGTGTGATCCAAAGATCACAATGACAAAATTTGAATATGGAGAAGAGAAAAGTATCAGAGCTGAAATTATGAACACCCAATTTGGAGAAGGCTACAAAGACAGTGGAAGCCCAAAACACATCTGCAGAGTATCTAGTAAGACTGAGCCACTGGCAGATTTGTTCTAGCTAAGAACAGCCTTATTATCAGACAGAGACCATTGTACTCTTGATTATGCTGGACTGAGCTCAATATCTGGCTAATTGACCTCCCTATAGACCAGATCTTATTTTGTTCTGGGTGCAAGTATATCTTACTTGTTCCATTGACAGAAATTTCTTCCCTGGGTATTTGAATGTTGATGGGGTCTTTTCCTTCTCATGCGTTACTTATATTTTTGCCTTTGTATTATTATGATTTTATGCTTATTACCTTAGTCTGATTTTGTTTTTTATTGTTTTCTGTTGGGTTTCCCAGTTGTGAAACACAGGAGGAGCTGATGCATAATGATAATAACTGACACAAGTGTTTATAGGGCATGCAGGGTGTGTGTGTGTGTGAGATAGGGAGGAAAAGGGGATTTGGGGAGTAAATAATGTAGGCAGGAAGGGGGAGGGAGCACTAGAACTGATTGAGATTGCACATCTCATTTTAAAGGTGATTTAACCAAGGGGCAAGGGTGCTCTACAATTGATGTGACAATGATTGTACAATTCTTCTTGATATGATTGAATGATTGAACTATAGACCTGGATGATATGTAAATTATGTGCCAATAAAACTGTTAGGGGGGAAAACCTCCTACGAATAAACCTAACCAAAGGAACAAACGACCTGTACAAAGACAACTACAAAATATCCTTACAAGAAGTCAAAGGGGACCTACACAAATGGAAGAATGTCTTGTGTTCATGGATAGGAATACATAACATTACAAAAATGTTTATATTACTTAAAGCAATCTACAAATACAATGCAGTTCCAACCCAAAGCCCAACTTCTTTCTTTAAAGAAATGAAAAACCTAACTACCAACCTCATATGGAGAGGGAAGAGGCCCAGGACAAGCAAAGAACTTCTCAAAAAGAATAAAGTAGGTCTTAACGCTATTTGACATCAAAATCTAATACACAGCTACAGTAGTCCACACAGTCTGGTACTGATATAGTGATAAATACATGGACCAATGGAAATGGATAGAAAACCCAGAAATAAAATAATCAACCTACAGGCAGCAGGCATTAATCTATCAATCAATCAATCAATGGAAAAGGGACACCTTCCTCAACAAATGGAGCTAGGAAATCATATCTCCATCTGCAGAATGAAATGGGATCCATACTTTGCTCCATGCCCACGATGAGTTCAAGATAGATTAGAGAACTAAATGTGAATCCCGTTCCTACAAGGAACATCAATGAGAAATTTGAGGGAAAAATTAAGGGTCCTATTGCGAAGTATACAAGGACTACAAAGTATAATGAAAGGAAGTGCACACAGTCGAAGACACTATAGATGACTAGCACCTATAAAAAAATAAAACATTTATGTTCATCAAAAGAGTAAAACAAGAGTGTGCAGACATTTAGCAAAGACACTCCACACAAGAGAGAAATTACTAAGATCTATAGAATTCTGCAACACTTCCATAAGAAAAACACAAATAATCCAATTAAAAAGTGGCCAAAGGACACAGGGATTAACTACTCTTAAAAGGCTAGCAAACACACGAGGAAATTCTCAGGTTCACTAGCCTTCAGGAGATGCAAATAAAAACAATGATAGTCCAATTGAAAAAACAAAACAGAGAACAAGAAATCTGGAGAGGATGTAAAGAGATTTTAAATCTTATACACTGTTGCTAGGCTTAGAAATATGTACAACCATTGTGGGAAGTGATATGATGCTATCTACAATAAGTGGGCATAGAAATACCACAGGAACCAGCAATATCTTTGCTGGGCATCAACCCAAAGAAATAAGAGACAAACATGAACAGACATAAGCTTTCCTATGTCCACTATAGCACAATTCATAATAAAAAGAAGCTCCAGACAGTCAAAATGCCTATTAAGTTGAAGAATGGATACAGAAATTTTGGTACATACAAACAATAGAATACTGCTGTTAGGTGCCATCAATCTGTTTCAACTCAAAGCGAACTATGCACAACCGAACGAAATATTGCCCACTCCTGTGTCATGTTCACAGTTGTTCCTATGTTTGCATCCATTGTTGCAGCCACTGTGTCAATCCTTCTTTTAGATCCTTCTTTTTTGCTGACCCTCTTTTGCCAAGCATGGTGTCCTTCACCAGGAACTAATTTCTCCTGCCAATATGTCCAAAGTATGTAGGACAAAGTTTCCCCATCCTTGCTTCTACAGAGCACTCTGACCATACTACTACTACTTCTTCTTCTTCTTTAAAAAAAAATCATTTTATTAGGGGCTCATACAACTCTTATCACAATCCATACATGAATCAATTGTGCAAAGCGCATTTGTACACTCATGGCCCTCATCATTCTCAAAACATTTTCTCTCCACTTAAGCCCCTCCCTCCCTGCTTCCCCCTCCCTCATGGACCCTTGATAATTTATAAATTATTATTTTTTCATATCTTGCACTGTCTGACATCTCTCTTCACCCACTTTTCTGTTGTCCGTCCCCCAGGGAGGAGGTTATATGTAGATCCTTGTAATCGGTTCCCCCTTTCCACTCCACCCTCCCTCTACCCTCCTGGTATTGCCACTCCCAGCACTGGTCCTGAAGGGATCATCCGCCATGGATTCCCTTTGTTTCCAGTTCCTATCTGTATGAGTGTACATCCTCTGGTCTAGCCAGATTTGTAAGGTAGAATTGGGATCATGATAGTGGGTGGGGAGGAAGCATTTAGGAACTAGAGGAAAGTTGTATGTTTCATCATTGCTACACTGCACTCTAACAGACTCATCTCCTCCCCATGACCCTTCCATAAGGGAATGTCCAATTGCCTACAGATGGGCTTTGGTTCTTCACTCCACACTCTCCCTGATTCACAATGAGATGATGTTTTGTTCTTTGAGGTCTGATAACTGATCCCTTCGGCACCTCGTGATCACACAGGCTGGTGGGCCTCTTCCATTTGGGCTTTGTTGCTTCTGAGTTAGGTGGCCGCTTGTTTACCTTCAAGTCTTTAAGACCCCTGATGCTATATCTTTTGATAGCCAGGCACCATCACCTTTCTTCACCACATTTGCTTATGCACCTGCTTTGTCTTCAGTGATTGTGTTGGGAAGGTGAGCATCATAGAATGCCAGTTTAATAGAACAAGGTATTCTTGCATTGAGGGAGTACTTGAGTGGAGGCCCAATGTCCATCTGCTACCTTAATACTAAATCTATAAATATATGCACATAGATCTATTTCCCCATCCTCATATATAAATATATTTACATATGTACATACCTTTATTTAGACCTCTATAAATGCCTTTTGCCTATCTCTTTCCTTTATTTCCTTTGACTTTCCTCTTGTCCTACTATCATGCTCAGTCTTCATTTGAGTTTCAATAATTCCTCTTGGTTACATTATCCTTGATCACACCCTGCTAGCTGGCCATACTTCTTCAAGATGTATTTATTTGTCCTTTGAACAATCCACGATACTTTTAGTATTCTTTTCCAGTACCACAATTTAATTCTTCCTCTGTCTTTCTTAATCAGTGTTCAGCTTTCACATGCATTTGGAAATAGTCTGGCTGGCACATCTTAGACCTCAAATTAGCACCCTTGCTTTTCAATACTCTGAAGAAGTCTGGACTAGCAGGCTTTTCAATGTAACTAACTTTCTTTCTGATCTCTCGATGACTGCTTCCATGAGCATTAATTGTGAATCAAAGCAAGAAAAAAATTATTTTAGAACTTCTCCATTTATCATGATGTTCTCTAATGGTCCAGTGTGAAGATTTGGGTCATTTTTACATTGAGTTGTAATCCATATTGAAGGCTGTAATCTTTGATCTCCATCAGAAAGTGCCTCAAGTCCTCCTCATTTTCAGTAACCAAGGCTATGTTATCTGTGTATCACAGGTTCCTATAATACTGTTGCCATATTTCTTCACATAATTCAGCTTCCCTGATTATTTGTTCAGGATATAGTTTGTATAATTATGTTGAGAAAATACAAATCTGCCTTACACCTTTCCTGATTTAAAACTATGCATTATTCCCATTGTCCACTTGCACAACTGTCTCTTGATTGATGTACAAGTTCCATATGTGCACCCTGAAATGTTCTCAGATTCTCATTCTTCTCAGTGCTATCCACAGTTTGCTATCATCCACACGGTTGAAAGACTTTCAGGAGTCAATGAGACACAGTAAGCATCTTTATGACATTCTTTGTTTTGAGACAGGATCCATCTGACATCAGCAGTGATATTCCTTCTTCTATATACTCTGCATCTGGCCTGAACCTATGGCAGCTCCCAATGAACCACTGCATTGTTGGATTATCCTCAGCAGAATTTTGCTTTCATGTGATATCAATGATAATGTTCTATAATTTGATCATTCTGTCTTTGTAATTGGTACAAATATTGATATCGTCCAGTCAGTTGGCCCAGTAGCTATATTCAAATGTTCCTGGTATACAAGAGGAAGTTCTTTCAGTGTTTCTTGAACTTATTGAAACATTTCAGTGGGTAGTCTATCAATTCCTGGATTCTGCTTTTTGGCTAACACTTTCAGTGCAGCTTGAACTTTGTCCTTCAGCACCATTCATTGGTTCTTGCATATATGCTATTCCTGAAATGGTTGAATATCAACTAGTTCTTTTTGATAAAGTGATTCTGGGTATTCTTTCCATCTTCTTTTGATGCTTCCTGATCAGTCACTATTTTGCCTATGGAATCTTTCAATATTTCAATGTAAGCCTTGAATATTTTCTTGAGTTCTTTCAGTTTCACATATGCTGAGTGTGTTCTTCCCTTTTGGTTATCTACCTCTAGATTGATGCACATTTTATCATAATATTTGGCTTTGTCTTTTCAAGCTACCCTTTGAAATTTTCCATTCAGCTCTTTGATTTCATCCTTTCTACTGTTTGATTTATCTGCTCTGAGATTAAGAGCATATTTCAGTGTCTCTTCTGACATCCACTTGGATATTTTCTTTCTTTGCTGTCTTTTTCGTGACCTTTTGCTTTCTTCATGAGAGATATTCATGATGTCCTCCCACAGCTCATTGGGTCTTGTCATTAGTGCTCAATGTATCATATCTATTCTTGAGAAGCTCTCGAAATTCAGGGAGGGGGGAGACTTGAGGTTGTATTATGGCTCTAGTGGATGTGTTTTCATTTTCTTCTGAAATTACCTATGAGCAATTGTGTGTAATACAGTCAGTCCCTGCTCTGGTTTTAGCTGCTGATATTGAGCTTCTCCAGTGTCTCTTCCCACAGATACAGTCAATTTCATTTCTGTGCATGCCACATGGAGAAGTACATGTGTATGATCTCCTCTTGTGTTGTTGAAAACTTTACTTCCCTCCTCCTCCCTTTGTCCCAGCTTCCCTCTGGGTTCATAGGCCACTCCAGAAAGATTCAGTGTGGAACCCACACTAAGTGAACTGGAATTTACCTCTAACTCACCTGTAGCAGATTTAAGGAAGTGAAATACTCCTTTGGGACTTAACACTGAAATTTTATAGTGTGAGAAGAAGCAGACTGCTAGCTGAAGGTTATGAAATTGGTGGTCATCGGACTTTGGATTAGATCTCTTACTTTAAGCATGTCCATTGAATGTGGGCCCAGTACTACCATGTATTTTCTACTTTAATGCCCACAACCCCTGGGCTTTCTTATGGCATATGTACATACCATATATACTCGTGTATACGCCGAGTTTTTCAGCAATTTTTAATGCAGTTTTTGTGGTAAAATTAGGTGCCTCCGCTGATATCCTGGTCGGCTTATACTTGAGTATATATGGTATATTAGATTGGTAGGCATGGCTCTGCCTTCGTGAGTGAATGTTATTAAAAGTTTTGTCTCATCACCAATCCCTGTTGTTTGTTTAAATAGTGTCCAACCACTTAAAAGTTTAAACTGTACAAGTCAACGGTTCATGTTTTGTGGTCTGAAAAGCTAGCCCATATTTTAATAATTTCCTTTTCCCAACATTATTTTAAATTCTATACCACTGACTCAATTAATGACACAATTAATAGAGTTAATTTATGCCCCAGGATTTATAATGTTTTCTGTAATAAAATGAAAACGATGTCTCTAAAGTGAACCAGAGTTATAAAGAAACTATAGATAGGGGGCCACCACTTACTGATAGCCCCACTCCAAGAACAGTTGGTTCTTATTACCTAGCCCCACTTAGTGCTTACTTTCATGAGGAGATCGTGGAAGATAGAAGTGCTTCAGCAGTGCGGTGAAGGAGCAAGATGGTTCTCGGTTATCAGAAAGAACAGCAGCTGGGGTCTTAAAAGCTTATCCTACAGTGGGCCTCCACTAAAGTACTCCCTCAATATGAGAACACTTTGTTTTAATAACCCATTTTCAGTATCCTCACATCTATCAGGCCTCTGGTGAATCCTCTCTGACTGTAATCCAGGCATGTAAATAGCCTTGCTATCAGACAGATAACATTGTCAAGTCAATTATGGCCTATGTAATTAGGTTAAAGTGCAATACCTTCTCATTTGATCTCCCTTGTGACCAATTTTAGAGTTGTTTTCGTTTTTAATATTTTCTGCTTTATTTTTGATTGAGGGTTTTATCTATTTTGTCTAGTCATTGTTGTTTTTGCTGTTGTTGTTTATTTACTTCCTGTTTGTGTTTGGTATGAGTTTCTGTATATGAAATCCAGGATCGGTAGATCTACAGAGACAGTTACTGGATAGATAATTGCCTGGGGGCATGGCTAGAGGAAGCTAGGGAGGGATGGGGAGCTAACAGCAGTGAGTACAAGAAAGAATGTGTTCTGAAATGGATTGTGGTAATGATTGCAAAAATCTTCTTAGGCTGATTGAAAAATTAAATTTTACAATATGTGAAGTAAATGCAACGCCCCTTTAAAGAAAGTGTGGGTGCTTGTCTTAAAACAGACATCCAAGGGAGGCATCAGATATGTTCACACAGAAGAAGCACATCAGTCTGTGTGATCCAAGGATTGTAAATAATAAAATCCAAATCTGGGCTAAGGAATGATATGACAATGGAAGCCCAAAATTCATTTGCATTGTCCCCATATCGGTTAGCTTTCCGTGAATCCCCTCTGACCACAAGTCCAAGGTTGTAAATAGCCTGGCTACTAAACAGAGAGCATGGTAAAGGAGATTATGGCAGATGTAGTTAGGTTAAACTGCAACATCTTCTCACTTGATCTTCCTTTTAATACTCATAATATTTGTTCCAGTTTTTAATATTTTTGGTTTTCATTTCTATTGAGGTTTTTCTCTGTTTTATTTTGCCATGTTGTTGGATTTGGTTTTCCTTTGTTTTGTGTGTGTTTCTGTATATGAAATCCAACATAGGTAAATCTATGGAGACAGTATGGCAAAGGGAGGTTGGGGGAAATGAGAAGCTAATAACAATAAGTAAAAGAAAGAAAAGAAAGTGTTCTTAAATTGATTGTGTTGATGATTACACAATTTGTCTTATTATGATTGAACTATTGAATTGTATGATATGTGAATTATATGCCAGTAAAACTATTTAAAAAAGAGATGTAGATTTGAATATAATCTTGACTGGTGGCTTGATATTTTAGATAAAAGCAACTCAAACAAGCAAACCAACAACAACAACAACAACAAATCAGCAATACAGAATTCTAAAAGTATATGAATTTCCTTCTGTTATTTGAGGTAACCTTAACATTAACACTACTGTTATTTAAGATTTGACTGATTACTAATCTTTGATGCCTCTTAGACCTTCCAATTATGGATGGCCTTCCAACAAGAATATGAGCTTTGTGCATGAATGTGTAATACTGTAATTTTTGTTGGTGTTGAAAACTATGTGCATATGATGGGGTAAATAGTAGTTGTTCTTTTCATAGTATCTAGGTAAAAGACATTGTCAGCATAATCCTATGTGCTCTAGATGTGCACAAATTAGTTAGAAAAGAAGTGAATTCAAGATCAGAAGTACACAGAATACAGATTTTCCAGTCATAAATGCCTCTCCTCAACAATGCCCGGAAACATGCCTCTTATTTATTCCTCAGTCTCAAAGCCATCACAGCTTCTGCCCTTCTTGGAAAGTGTTACCAAGTGTTATTCCTTGAGCACTGCCAATAGCTGTCCAAAGGGCACACTATTCTACCATAAATCTTAGCCCAAAGCCAATTTGCTCTAGCTCTATGAGTCAGTAAGCCTAGCTTGCCTGATTAAGTTCCTGGAGAAATGTGTCTCCACAAATGACCTGTATGCCCCAAAGCATCCAGCTGCACTTGTTCGATAGCCCAAGAAGCCTGCCACACAGTCATTAGCTCTTGATTATTTATTTACTGCTGCTGCTGCCATCCCTCCTACCTCTGTTTTCCCGCTGTCTTCAAAGTCACAGCTCTCTGTTTCCTGGATTGAGGAGGTTATGTGCAGGAATCTTGGAGTCCAACAAATGTACTCCATCCTTGGTGGCTGTGAAATTCCTCATGTTCTGCTTCTGAGATGGCTCAAGTTAGCGTTTCATACACTCTATTAGAATGGTTCCACTCAACTGTTTGGTGAGTATTACAAAAATTTTGGTTAACAGAGCCATAATTTGCTGTATCACAGGACATCTTTGGTAAAGTTAGCACTACTAGTATCATGCCAGTTAGGAATAGATTAAAATATCCATTTTAATATTAAAGGCCAAGAAACCCTTACTTAATAGTAAGAAACCCTCAGAAGAATTCTGAAGGATTTCCTACCCTTTTTAAGGTTTGCCTGCTGAGAAATCTGAAATGATTCATCAGTCTAGCTCTTTCGTGTGAAGCACTTCCCTTGGCAGCTTGACCAAATATTGCTCATGATTGTTTAGCAGCAGAGTCTGCGTTCGCATATTTACCTCATCTGCATAGCCAAAAGTCCTTACCAAGTAAGCCAAGCAATGAATGAACCTCTCCTTTTCAAATTGTTCTGGGTGGGCTATTATGTTTCTTTTTTGTCCGAATTTAATTGAGTGCATTGAGTTTTCTTCTAGAATGCCCGTAAATGTCCATATAGCATGAAACAAATTTTAATTATGTTCCACTTTTTGACAACTTTTCTTTAAAAAGTGATGATCCAGCCATCTGACTGTAATGAAGCTGACAACTTTTGCAGCAGCAGAAAAGACTTCTTTCCATATTGTTGGCTGAATCTTCGATACCAGTGCAAGCCAATCTGTGGGGCAATGCATTCCAGCGTCACGGGCTGCTTCTCTCTTCACCAAAGCAACCAAACTCGGTGCATTGCCAAGCATCACAGGTGCTCCGTTTTGCACATAGTACCAAATATTTCTTTCAGCTGAGGTTTTTCTTGGCAAAGACATCATGTTGATGGCTGTTAAGGTTTCTAAAAGGGCTCACAAATGGGAATTCTTAAAAGAGCTCATTTGCCCTTACAGACTTAAATAGTTTTATCTAGTTGAGTGCTGATGGAAAATGATTTTTCCATCATGATATGATTCAAAATTTTGGACGAATTCTCAATGATTTGGTATCGGACACTAAGATTTTATAGCGACATACCTTTATTTTAATTATTTGGCTTGAGCCATAAATCTGCTCCACAATTTGTATGGCATGTTGTGTCAACACATTTTCTCTAATTGTGCCATGCTACCTTACCGGTCGATGAGATCAGTGATTTTATAGGTTGCTTCAAGAAAATTTTGGGGAAAATTCATGGTTTGATAAACTTGTGTACTTTTCACATTGAGCTTTCTCTTCACGATGAAACCCACTTTTCATGACAGAATCCAGCATTTTCATGAAGGAGGTCATAGAGAATTGCTTTAGCTTCTTTAGTCGCATGCTTCCATTGACCAAAACCCTGGCACATAGACCCTTTGACGTTTCATGTTTAACCAGTTTAGATGCTGAAAATAATCCAAAGAGTATATCTCACCACTCTCCTTTTCTCCTTCCCTTCCTACTCCCCTCCTTTTCTTCATTTTTTCCTTTCTAATTTGTACCAGGGCCAATCATTCGCATCATTCTCATCTACGTATAATAGCTAATAATACTGTGCGAGGTCTTACTCTGGGTCATCTTCAACCTTATGGGTTGACAGAGAGATAAGTTGACTCACAATGACCCTATGGGATACAGTTTAATGGCTGCACCATTGGTTTCCTAGGCTATAAAGCTTTATGAAGGAAATTAATTGTATTCTCTTTCTTCTGCAGAGTGGTGATGCGGGTTAGCATCTCAAAACAGATAGCCTGAGCTCCTAACCTCTTGGCAAAACAATGATTGCCTTGCCATGTGTAGCAGCAGGAGAAGGCAGTGCTGCTAATTACTTGCTATAACACATCTTCCTGGAGCCCTTGTCTCTTCTCAGCCATGCTGCCAGCCATATCTCTCTGGTCCTTTGTCTCTCAGCCATGTAGTCTCTTGACTTCTGCCTTCAGGGTCTCAGGGCTGTTTCTCTGTTTGGCCTCCATGGTCTTCCTGCTCCTCCTCTTCTCTGCCTCATGGTAGAAGTGCTGCAGCCTCTGGCACCTCTCCTGTGTTCACCACTTCAGACAGAGATATCACATGCACTCCATGGTGACTTTCCTTACTTGATGGCCATGAGATTTTCTCTTTTCTTGCTTCTGAATTTTATATATGTCACTATCTTGTCTTCTTGCCTCTACTGAGAGGTCCTGGTATTGGCCATTTTGAATCAGAAAATCATATGATTTACTATGGCGGGAATACCACAATCAAGAGGAATGGGATGGCATTTAATGTTAAACATAATCTTGCTAAAGACATCAAGAAGTATAATGCTACCTGTGAACAGTTTATATCTACCCACATCCAAGGAAATCCAATCAAGACAAAGCTAGTAGTGAAGAAATTTAATTCTACCAATGCTTTCAGTCAGAAATTGCTCAAACACTCCATCAAGAGGCAGAGATAATTATCAGTGATTGGAATGCAAAGGTTGGAAACTAAAAGGAAAGGCTAGTACTTGGAACATATGGACTCCGTGATAGAAATGAAGCTGGAGATCACATGATAGGATTTTTCAAAACCACTGACTTGTTAATAGGAAATACCCATTTTCAACAACACAAAGGTGACTGTACAGAAGGACTTCCTCAGATGAAATACAAAGAAATAAAATGGACTGTATCTGTGGGAAGACACAATAGAGAAGTTCAATATCAGCAGCTGAAAGCAGACCACGGGTTGACTGTGGAACAGAGCATCAATTGCTCACAATGTAAGTTAAGGCTCAAGCTGAAGGAAATTAAGACAAATCCACAAGAGACAAAATTTGACCTTGAGTCTATCCCCCCTGAGTTTTGAGAACATCTCAGGAACAGATTTGAGGCATTAAAATTTTGCAGAAGACCTGCTGATTTGTGGGAGGACATCAGAAACATCATTCATGAAGAAAGCAAAAGGTCATTAAAAAGACAGGAAATAAAGAAAAGATCAAATCATGTGTCAGAAGTGACTCTGAAACTTACCCTTAATTGTAAAGTAGCTAATAAAATGGAAGAAAGAATGAAGTTAAGGAGCTCAATAGGAAATGTCAAAAGGCAGCTCAAGAAGACAAAGCCAAATATTGTAACAAATATGCAAGAACTTAAAATTAGAAAACCCAAAGGAAAAAACATGCTCAGCATCTCTGAAGTTGAAAGAACTCAACAAAAAGACTCAAGCCTTGAGTTATGATTTTGAAAGGTTCTATAAGCAAAATATTAAATCATGCAGAAAACATCAAGTGAAGATAGACAGATGGAAGGAAGATGGAGTCACTATACCAAAGAGAACTAGTGGAAATTCCACCATGTGAAGAGGTAGCATATAAATAAGAGCCAATGATGCTAAAGGTAGAAGTTCAAACTGCACTGAAGGCATTAGCCAAAAACCAGGGCCGAGGAATTGGTGGAATATCCATGGAAATGTTTCAGAAAGCAGATGAAGCACTTCAAGCACTCACGGTCTATGAAAGAAAATTAGGAAGACAGCTACTTGGCCAACTTGGCCAACTGACTGGGAGAGATCTATATTTGTGCCCATTCCAAAGAAAGGTGACCCAACAGAAGGCTCAAGCAATTGAAAGATCTCATTGATATCTCACCCAAGCAAAATTGTGCTTAAGATCATCCAACAACGGTTGCAGAAGTACATTGACAGGAAGCTTCCAGAAGTTCAGGCAGAATTCAGAAGAGGACGTGGAACAAGGGATAGGATTGCTGATATCAGCTGGATCGTGGTTCAAAGCAGAGAACACAGCAAGATGTTTACTTGCATTTCATTGACTATGCAAAGTTATTCGACCGTGTGGACCATAAAAAGATGTGAATGACCTTGAGAAGAATGGGAATTCCAGCATACTTCATCATCCTCATTTGTAACTTGTCTATGCATCAAGAGGCGGTTATGCAAACAGAATGAGAGAATGATACTGCATGGTTTAATCAGGAAAGATACGCATGAAGGTTGTATCTTCTCACCATACTTATTCAATCTATAAACTGAGCAAATCATTAGAGAAGCTGGATTATATGAGGAAGAGTGTGGCATCAGGATTGGAAAAAGGCTTATTAACAACATGAATATACAGATGGTACAACCTTGCCGAAAGTGAGAGTGAATTGAAGTACCGTTCTTGTTGATGAAGGTCAAGGATTGTAACCTTCAGTATGGATTACAATTCAATGTAAAAAACACCAAAATCTTCACAACTGGACCAACTGGTAACAGCATGATAAACTGAGGAAACCTCCAAAGTTGTTAAGGATTTGTCTTAACAATCAATGCTCATGGAAGCAGCAGTCAAAAGATCAAAAGACATGTTGCCTTAGGTAAATCTACTGCACAAGACTTCTTTAGAATATTGAAAAGCAAGGATATTAATTTGAGGACTCAGGTGCGCCTGCCCCAAGCCATTGGATCATATGCATGTGAAAGTCGCATACTGAATAAGGAAGACTGCAGAAGGATGCGTACATTTGAACTGTGATGCTCGAGAAGCATCTTAAAGGCACCTGGAATGCTAAAAGGCAAACCAGCCTGCATTTAAAGAAGTAAGGCCACAAGGCTCCTTAGATTTAAGGATGGAAAGACTTAGTCTCACGTGCTTGGAGCATACTGTCAGGGTAGACCAGTCCCTGGAGAAGCACATCATGTTTGGTAAAGTGGAAAGAGAACACAAATGAGAAAGAGCCTCCACGAGATGGGTGACGAAGTGGCTGCATCGATGGTCTCAGACATCGGACCACTCGTAAGGATGACGCAGGACTAGGTAGTGTTACTTTCTATCTAGGGTCACCATGAGTTGTAATCGATTCGTTAGCAGCTAACAACAACAACTATACCTCTATCCTATGTTTATGCAAAGTTTGTTTACCCATCAAGTGCTTAAGTGGTGTAGTGGGTTATATGTTAGGTTGCTAATTAGAAGATAAAAAATTTGAATCTACAAGAAACTCCATTTGAATATATCAGCTGCTCCACAGAGAAAAATGGGGCTTATTCAATCTGGATGCTAAGCTATAACGGAGGACAACACGGCATCAGGACTGAAGGAAGGCTCATTAACAATCTGTGACATGTAGATGACACAACCTTGCTTACTGAGAGTGAAGAGGACGTGCAGTCCTTGTATACGAAGGCCAAAGATTACAGCTTTCAGTATAGATTGAACTCAATGTAAAGAAAACCACCAATCCTCACAACTAGGCCAATAGATAACATCCTGATAGATGGAGAAAAGCCCTCAAGGATTTCATTTTTTGTGGTCCACAGTCAATCATGGAAACCGATGGAAGAAATCGAGTTATGTATTGCCTTGGAACATTCTGCTCGGTACGACCTCTTTCCAGCAGTAAAGAGCAAAGGCGTCACGTTGAGGATGAAGGTGTGCCTGACCCAAGCCCAGGCCTTTTCAATTTCCTCCCATGCATGTGAAAATTGGGCGTTGAAGAATGACTCGTGCAGAAGAGTTGATGCATTTGAATTAAGATATTTGCAAAGAATACTGAAAGTACCAGGGACTGCCAGAAGGATCAATAAATTTGCCTCAGAGGAAGTACAACCAGAATGCTTCTTTAGCAGTGAGGATGGCAAGGCTTAGTCTCATATTCTTTGGATGTTTTCAGGGAAATCAGTCCATGGACTAGGATGAGCTAAAGAGAGGAAGACCCTGAAAGAGATGGATTGACACAATGGCTGCAGTAATCAACTCAAACGTAACATTAACAATTTTCTGTATATTTCTAACTGTGTGCTCCACCAAACCTCAGTTCCTTAGGCTTCCACCTAGGCTTTAATGATAGATCCTTTAGAATCATTGGTTTCACACTTAAGTAATTCTCATTCTGGATGTGTAATCACATAACATAATATTTTGGAGCAAAACACATGAAAGGAATATTCCTTCTACAGAATGATCCTTTTAGGCTTGCTGTTGTTAGATGCCATCCTGCTGACTCTGATTCATCTCAAACTTAAAGCCAACAGAACTAAACACTGCCCCTTGGTGGCAGCCACACAGTTGCTGTTACGTTTCAGTCCATGGTTGCACCCACTGTGTTTTAAACTTAGATAATACATATTTCATGAGAATACTTATTAAGTTTAAAAAGCATACATTCTCTAAAATTGCACATGTATTTAGAGATACAATAAAGATACCTTTTCTTATTTAGTATAAAATTATACCATACTTGCCTGGTGAACCTCTCATCAGGCCCCAGAACATTGATAGATTTTGTATTTTGCATAAGTTTGAAGCTTAATTTGAAAGGAGTATTCTGAAATCTGTAAAGATTTGTGGCTCTGCGTAGAAGCCTAATGTAACTTCTAGGATATATTTTTTTTGTACAGATAAATCTGAGCTAATTTGAGTCCAGAGTGTGAATGATCCCCCATTTCCAACACTGAGAAATTACATTTTAATCTCTCCATCTGTAACCTTTCCCCCAAACTCTACTCCTTGCTTGCATGTTTAGGACTGGGGCTGTTCATTTGTCTTGGAAATGGTCTTCCCAGTTGTGTGATCATCACATCATATCATTTGTATCAAGCAAAGAGGGATGAGCAATGAGCACTCTCTGGCAGTTCAGACCTGGAAGGCAGTAAAGTAGCAAGTGGATGAATCAACATTTAACGAGCTCCTCTTGTGTGCAAAGTGTGATTCAATTCCTGAGGGGAAAAACAGAATACTCATGAAGTAACTCACACTATCCTTTTTTGTTTATATGCATATTTTCTCCTTGCAAATCTGGCATAAATATTGACATTCTCATGGAACACTGAATGAATCAATCCAGTAAAATTCTCAGATGTGGGTAATACTCTGACTCCCAGAACTTACGTCATCTGCTCAACCTGCTTCTTGTGGTACCCCAAATCTCCTTTCTAGAATCAAACATGCTCTATAGATAAGCCATAGAACAGATAATGCATCTGGGTGTATCTTCCATTCTGTTAGTGGTTGGAAGAACCTCTACAATCATTAGGTTTGTTTTCATTTCATTTTTCCAGTGCCTGACCTAAGTCCAAACTCTGTAATTTATTCCATTGCTAGACACTACACTAGGTTGTTTACTGTGTCAGGCTACTTGAAACAAACAACTTCCCTTTCCCATTCTTTCCCCGAGAACGTTGTGAGAATATTGACACACATGCATTTCTCAACATTTTCATTTCATCATTCAGCAACTGTGTGCTCTGCATTACGAATCAAGATATGGTACAGTGTGCACAGGTAGGGCCCCGGTCTTAGAAGCACTAATTAAGTAACCTAGAAGCAGACAGTCTTGGGATGATCTGATTTGTGAGTTAACACAGGTATGGACACACAGAAAAAGGGCAGCTGCCTCATTTGGCAGTGTTTAATACAGTGTGTTTTCTAGGTACAAGGGGATTCTGGGCAGAGGAAGATGTGTTCAGGGGTCATGTAATTATCTTCTTGCCCAAGTATTGTTTGCTTGTTTATTTGCTCTGGGTAGATCAGCAACAGGTGTTTCATTTATAAATTTGCACATATGGAATGCCAAATTTTCTTCCCAGCCGAGTGAGGCCTCTGAAGTAAAGGCGAAGGAACAATGGTCCTTCCCCAGAGCAGCATGGCAAACCCAAGTGAGCTACGGGTAGATTCACATTTATGCACTTGGATACTTGTTTTTCAAATTAAGTTTGTTTATCGAGTCTAATTTGAAATTACCTCAAGGCCCAAATATTCCTTCAGTTGTCCATGGATTATTGCACGGAAAACAACATGACTAGTATAATCTTGATTTGAACATATCTTCATTTGAGTTTCTTTCATTCTTCTCAGATTGTACACTGAGCATGACAGCCAGACCCAAACAAGTGGGGTGGCCAAAAAAAAGAACTAGGTGAGCCAAGAATGAAGAGATTTCAGAACCGTCTGGGTCAAGCTAACAGCAGGCTTGGCTCTGTTGCCACAGATGATGGCTGATTTCGTTAGTGTAAGAAAAGTTGAATAAAAGGGTACTTTTCACTCTAGTTATTATGAGAATTGAGTTAATAAGTGAGCATTTCTTCTTTATATGGTCCTACTTTTGACCTGACTTCCATTGATTATGCTGGAGATTTGTATGGCCTTATACCTCTGTCTGTTTTGAATATCGAGTTGAACATTTGAATTATGGTGCCAGCAAAAAATATTGAAAACACCGTGGACTACCAAAAGAACAAACACATTGTTCTTCAATGAAGGAAAGCCAGAGAGCTCCTTAGAGGCAAGGCTAGTGAGACTTTGTCTCACATACTGTGACAGTGTTGTCAGAAGGGACCAGTCCCTGGAGAATGACATCCTACTTGGCAGAGTGGACGCAAAAAAAGAGGAAAGCCCTGGACAAGTTGGATTGAGACGATGACTGCAATAATGGGCTGAAATATTAACCATTGTGAGGATGCCAGAGGACCTGGAAACGTTTCATTTTGTTGTGCAACCGGTCACTGTGAGCTGGAACTGACTCGACAGCAGCTAACAACACCACTTTTGGATATCTGGGGAAACCTGGGTGCAAAGAAAGGTAAACGTTAATGCAGGTTTTACCTTCTCTGTATAGCAAAGTTCAGGCTGTATAAGTAGTGCTCTCCTTCCTCAGAGTTGTTGGGTGATGCAAATGGTTAATGCAGTTGATGCTGAAACATTGGAAGTTCAGGTCCACATAGGGGTGTCTCAGAAGAAAGACCTGCTGATCTACTTGAGAAATAGCAGCCATTGGAAGCACTCAGGAGAGCAGTTCGACTTGGATGCACTAGAGGACCAGGAATTGGAATGAATTGGATGGTATCTAGTCTAATTAGCCCACCCCTGAGATTTTTCTATCTTCTTTATTGAAATTAAAATCTTCCACATAAGTATGAATGTTGCTAGGAGGGTGTGTTACCACTTAATTCTCATTATAAAAAATGCATCATAGTTCATATTTGGAGTGATGATTTATAAGTCAACATATTATATTCTCAAATATGTGCTTTGATTTTGGAACTTGCCATATCAAGTATGTCAGAGAATTTCTGAATTAACTGTAACTTCAAAAGATGCAGGTGCTTTGGGTTGACAATACAGACAAAAATGTCTGTATGAAGTATGTTCCAATCCTCTTATCTACCAACACATTCTTATAATGAGAAATATTTCCATAAGCCCCATATGCAAATCACTTGTAATGATGCATAGAACCTTTTATTTAGCAGATCATTGTTGGCCTCATCCATCTTATCTTGTTCTTGTTGGCCTCATCCATCATCTTAAACTTTTTCACTGCTATCAAGGCTTTGCCAATTCGTAGTGACCCTATAGGACAAGGTAGAGCAGTCCATGTGAGTTTCTGAGAATGTAACTGTTTAGAGGGGTAGAAAGCCCTTTTTTCTTCCCCAGAGTGGCTCATGGTTTGTAATGGCGAACCTTGTGGATCACAGCCCAATGCACACACACTACACCACCTGGGCTCCTTTCTAGTTAGACAGTCATTATTTCCACCTGCTATACAAACCTGATAAAGAATGACAAATACAAAAATATGGGATATGAAGTAGGATCAAATGATGATAAACTATATTAACTGAATTCTCATGATAACACACTACACCACCTGGGTTCCTTTCTAGTTAGACAGTCATTATTTCCACCTGCTATACAAACCTGATAAAGAATGACAAATACAAAAATATGGGATATGAAGTAGGATCAAATGATGATAAACTATATTAACTGAATTCTCATGATAACTACATCAGGTAGATGCTATTATCATCCTGTGTTTCAGATTTGTGGAGGAAATTGAGCCCAGAGATTTTCAGTAACTTCTCAGTACTCAGTGGGACATGAGCTCAGACACTCTAAGCTCTCCTCAGCCTATAAATAAGTCTTGATCCTACAAATACATTTTGATGTTAGCAGGAAAGGAAAGTGACTTTTTGACTGAATTTCATTGGCACAAAACAATTAACTAGTAATTTTTTGAAATTGAGAACTGACATGTGTATTTCCAGCTAGTGGAAATGATATGAAATCCGTGGCTTTGCTTGATGATTAATTAGGCAACTGCCTTGAGACTTGATGACTAACACTTGGCTGAACCAAGCATCTGGTGCTAACACACTATAAATATGTCTCCGGCTGGACACAGGGAGTGAGAAGATTCAATCTTTGCATGGGAGCAGTGTCGTAGCTAGATAGTCCTGCTGTTACAGAAATACCACCAGCGGCTGGATCTACCAAGCAGAAATGTACTCTGTCACAATTTCAGCGATTAGAAGTCTAAATTCAGAACACAAGTTCTAGGGAAAGGTTTTTCTCTCTGTGTTGGCTCTCATGGGAAATGCACTTATCTCCCTTCAACATCGATGGGCTTGGCGGTAGAGGAGACCTCCAAGGGTCTTGGCAGCACTCTTTCCCGGATCTAGGAGTTTCTCAGTCAGAAACTCCACTCTTAGCTCTGCTTTCTTGGTGGTAACATGTTTCTCTGACCTCTGCTTGTTTCAAAATTTGTCAGGCTACATCCCAGGAAATTTCTCCTTACTTTGGAGCAGGGCTTTGACTGTCTTAACACTTGTTTCATCCACCTCTAATCCTTTTACAACTGATTGGATGATCACATTAGAACACATCATGGGGGATCATTACCTACCTGTCGTATCATGACATAACTGCCAAGCCAGAGAAGAGTGGCACTGCTACATTGGTGCACCTTTGGTTGGGGGTGGGCACAATTAAAGCCAAGACAAGCAGAGTTTTGACTCATTCACACAAGATGGATTTTGAAAACAACAACTAAAATAAATATGCATGGATTTTTAAAAGAGAGAATATATTTAGAGGGTTTGTTACTTGAGAATATATTAAATTGAATACTATAAATTAGAACAAACTCAAACTTTCATATACATCTCAAATTAGAAAATATGCAAAAACAATACAATCACAGCTCCATGGAAAAGCATTAAATGATAAATAGTCAAAGATAGTTCTGGCTCTTAATATCTATGTGAAACTGAAGCAGTGATTTAATCTCTCTGTGCCTTGGTCCTTTTATGTATAAACCATGAGGAATAATGGCACCACTATCAGATAGGTAATGTGAAGATTAAATTAGATGGTGTATAAAAATACATGTGCAAAATTCTGATCACCTATTAACACTTAGGAAATGTTAGCTTTTATTAATGCATTTTTGTAAATGTGTACTATGGTTGTGGTTTGTCTTAATTGGGCCCTGATGACATAAACCAATACAGACTTTTCGATAAACAATTTGTTTAGATCAGAAATCTCCAACTAAGAGGATAGTTCATGGTGTAAGATATAGGCTTTCAAAGTGATTGTTTTGCATTTACAAAATGTTGCATCATTAATAATACATGCTAATATCACTGCCCATATAGTTCTATGAGTAAGTGTGCAGGATTAGACAAAAAATGAATTATTGTTGCTGGGTGCTATTGGGTTTGCTGCAGCCCAATGCAACCCGAGGCCCAACAGAACCAAATAGCACACAGTCCTGCACCGTCCTCACGATCATTCCCTCACCCAATCCCATTGCTGCAGCCACTGTGTCGATCTCTCTTCTTGAGGGCCACCCTCTCTTTCACTTTCCCTCCACTTTCTCAAGCATGATGTCCTTCTCCAGAGACTGGTTTCATCTCACACTGTTTCCAAAATATGAAAACCAATGTCTTTCCATCCTTACCTCTAAGGGACTACTTTCACTGTACTTCCAAGACAGTTTTGTTTGTCCTTTGAGTAGTCCGTAATACATTCAATATTCTTCTCCAGTGCCACAATTCAAATCCATCAATTCTTCCGTCTTTCTTATTCAATGTCCATTTTTTACATGCATATGAGGCAATGGAAAATATCAAGGCTAGGTTCAGGTGCTCCTTAGTCCTCAGAGTAACATCCTTGCTTAAAGAGGTCATGTGCAACAGATTTACCTAATGCAACATGTCTATTGATCTCGTGACTTCCACTTCCATGAACATTGATAGTGGATCCAAGCAGACAAAATCCTTGACAACGTCAACCTTTTCTCCACTTACTAGGATGTTACCTATTAGTATAGTTGTGAGGGTTTTGGTCTTTACATTGAGTCACAATCCATATTGAAGGCTACAACCATGATCTTCATCAACAAGTGCTTCAAGCCCTCCTCACTTTCAGCAAGCAAGACTATGTCATCTGAATATCGCATATTAGTAATAAGTCTTCTTCTAATCCTAATGCCACATTCTTCATATAATCTAGTTTCTCTGATAATTTTCTCAGCATACAGATTGAATAAATTTGTTGAGAGTCTAAAACCCTGACATAGACCTTTCCTGATTTTAAACTATGCAGTATTCCCTTGTTCTGTTCAAACAACTGCCTCTTAATCTACATAAAAGT
>NW_022111369.1:47688370-47690238 GCF_000313985.2 Echinops telfairi
TGTGTGTGTGTGTGTGTGTGTGTGTGTGTGTGTGTAAGCATCATCCAATATTTGCCCTTATAATATTTCATTATTGCAACTCCAGACTTGCATTTTTACTTCATTTCCTTCAGCTTGAGATATCCTAAACATGTTCTCCTTTTTTAGACCTTCTGACTTTAAGTCTTTGTACTGTTCGTTACAATACTTTACTTTGTCTTCTCCAGCTTCCCTTTGAAATGTTCTGTACAGTTCTTTGCTTCATCATTTCCTCCATCCACTATAGCTTTTTTATTTTCAAGAACAAGTTTCAAAGTCTCTTCTGACATTTTTTGTCTTTTCTTTCTTGCTTGTCTTTCTAATGCTCTTTCTTTTTGATGTCATCCCATAACTCCTGGTGTTCTGCGATTTGTGTTCCATGTGTCTAATCTGTTCTTGAGATGTACTCAAAATTCAAATGGGATAGAGTCAAGGCCCTATTTTAGCTCTCATGAGCTTGTTTTATTTCTTGAAATTTCAACCTGAACTTACATGCGAGCAGCTAATGGTCTGTTCCAGTTGGCCCCTGGTCTTATTTCAGCCACAGGTATTGAGCTTCTCTACAGATATTATCTCATGAGGCTCATGTGTAGTTATTGTTTATGCTGTTGAAAAAGGTATTTGCAATAAAAAGTCTTCAGTCCTGCAAAATTCCCTCATGTTGTATCTACCTATATTTCTCTCACCAAGTCCATACTTTGTAACTGTTTTCCTTTTGGGTACAGTTTCCAACTTTTTCTTAGCAATTTACCCATAATTATCCATCTTGATTTGTAGTTTGAGCAATTTCAGATCAAGAAGTTGGTAGAATTCTTCAAGTTCTTCATCATTAGCTTTAGTGTTTGGTAGACAGATTTGAATAACAGTTACATTAATTGGATTTCCATGTATATGAGATTGGTCTTGAAATGTTCTTTTTGTTGAAAGAACCCTATTATTTTCGAATCTGTCATTCTCAGCATATTAAACCATATGATTATCTAATTCAAAGTGGTCAATACCAGTACATTTCAGCTCACTAATGCCTAGCATATCAATCTTGATCTACTTAATTTTAATCCATTTAATTTTTCGCAACTTCCAGTTTTCCTAGATTCATACTTTACATTCTATTTCCTGATCGTTATTGGATATTTGCAGTGATTACTTCCCAATTTGAATAATGCTGCAAGAGCAAACGAAGGCCTCAAGATCTGTACTCCATGCATGGCATTAAGGTCAATCCTATTTTGAAGAGGTAGCCCTCCCCTAGTCATCTTTGGATTTCCTTGCAATCTGAGGGGTTCATTGTTAGGCACTATATCTGACAATGTTCCCTTGTTATTCAGAACTTTTTCAGTGGATCATCTCAATGGACGGTCTATACTTTTTAGTCGACTATTTCAGTCTGAAAGCTCCACTGAAGCCTCTTTACTTGCTGGCTGGTCTTTGAAACATCGGAGGCAGAGTATTGAACAGCACAGAAACATGCAAGCCACCTCACCACAACACACGGAGGAATGAGGGGAACATCCCCACCTCCTGTTCCAATTTTTCACTATTACAATGGATCCTGCTCACAATCACTCACACCTGAATTATGTAATTCTATCAGCATCTTATCTTACTCAGCTCCATCAGGAAAAGAGGAAATACACCCAATCTGTATAGTTATACCCATTTATTAGGTAGGAATTACAAAGATTATGGCTTGAAGAGTTATATCAAGTATGTCACTGCACCACAACTTGTAAAAATGTTTATCTTGAGCAATATATGCTCTTAAGAACTATTTATATGGTGTCAGTTTGGCAACAACAATTTGAATGATTAGATAGGAATCTGAGGAGGCAGCTATGTTAATGGGGAAG
>NW_022111369.1:47691318-47692384 GCF_000313985.2 Echinops telfairi
ATATGTTCATGCTTGCTTTGGATATTCTCAACAACAGCTACGAGATACATTTAACAAAAATGGAAAGGTTATTAGTGTTGATTGTATGAAAAAGACTGCAATATTCCATAGTCTGTGTGATGATGCTCAATTCAATCTAAGACTTCAGAGTTAATTTTAAATGCTGCATAGTTTATCTGCTACAAATTAACATTTTCAAATGGTTACTAATTAAATAATTAGATAAATGAAAAGAACAACAAGGTTTCAAGTGCTGGAATCATACTAAAAAAAAAACCTGACTAAGTCCCTCAAAATGTCAGACTACTAATAGAAAGTATTAAAAATAATAAACTTTAATAGAATTCTTGCTTTATTACACTTCTAGTCTATGGTTTTCACTGGAAGGCTTGCCACATGTAATTTATTAGAATTTGGGAGTCTCAGTTAATTCATTGATTTGACTATTGCATTAATAAGTTATTACAACACTCAGTGGATAAAACCTCAGTTTTCTTGCATCTTCAAGAATTAAATTAATAAAACCCACAGACTGCTAGCCAAGCTACATAAAAACATCTGGGATGCAAAAGTAAAAGATTTCTGTGACAAAATTTAGCCCTCTATTGGGTGAGAAGTGGGCTGGTTCCTAGTTAGACAGCCCAGACATGCAATGTGTACCATATGTCTGCAGAGTGCATGAAAACTGCGTTTCTGGGCACCACTGTGTGTCTGCTCACGTCTGTCGTTATCAGATGGCTGTGGGCTGCATACGCTAATTTGGAGGAGGGAAAAACCAAGAAACCATTCATATCATCTAAGTTCACGTGCCTTACACAGTATTTTTTCTGGAAGGAAGGATCAGGGACTATGTTGTGCCGTGTGTGAAATTTGTTATCGAGGAAGCGCCCTTTTGATTCAGTCGTTTGCGTATGTTCGTCAGTAGACAGAACAGAAACATGGTTTTCTTCAAGGCACACTTGTTTAGTTGCAGATGTACAACTCGGGTACAGAATTGATGCCCTTAGATCCACATCTGCAGAGAGAATGGAAGCCTGAGGATGTATGTGATTGTAGCAATGAAGGA
>NW_022111369.1:47693903-47694964 GCF_000313985.2 Echinops telfairi
AGCTCTGGTGGTGCTGTCTGGTAAACACTGGACAGTCAGCCACAGATCACCAGTCCACGCTCACCAGCCATACTTCAGGATAAAGATGAAGCTACCTGCCCCCACGAGGATTCACAGCTTCCATGAATCGAAATCGTTTTTAGTGTACATATATGTTACCAAGTCAAACATATATTTGTACAATTATTTCTTCATACGATTTTAAGGAAGTTGAAAGAAGAAGTAATAGTGCACATAT
Organism: Echinops telfairi; assembly: GCF_000313985.2. Lineage (NCBI taxonomy): Eukaryota > Metazoa > Chordata > Mammalia > Afrosoricida > Tenrecidae > Echinops > Echinops telfairi. The sequence goes on from NW_022111369.1 coordinate 47,694,142, forward strand.
ATTTACAGCGTTTGTTACATTCACCTTCTTATTTACCATTGTGGTTCTTTCCATCTTTTCCTGTGGAGTCCTGTTACTGGGTTTACTGCAAAACAATCCTTTTGTTCCTATTCACCTTTTTTTGTTATTATGGACAAAGACATATGTTAAAGGGCCAACAATACAATTATATTAAATGCTCTCTTAATTTGTTAAGAGAAGAAATATGCACTTACATTGTCTTTATAAGTTTATTGTGTGCTTCCTGCACTTTTTCTTCATGTGGATTTGAGTTATTTTCCAGAGTTACTTTCAACTTGGATAAACGTCCTTAATTTCTATAAAAGGTGGATCTGCTAGCAATGAGCCATCTATTTTTGTTCGTTGGTAATGCCTTTATTTCACATTTACATTTGAATGATAGTTTTTCAGATATAAAATTTTGGGTTTTTTTAGGCCACAGTCATCCTCCTAGCACTTCAAAGATAATATTTTACTACCTCATGACTTCCATTGTTTCTGATGAAAAGTCAGCTGTTAATGTTATAGTGGTTTTCTTTTGTGCTGTCGTTTATTTTTATTATTTCTCTTGCTGATTTCAAGATTTTGTGTTTGCCTTTTGCTTTCAAGATTTGACTATGATGTGCCTAGGTGTGGATCCCATTGCTTTTATCGTACTTGGATATCATTAAGTTTCTTAGATATGTATACAGATGTTCATCCATTTTGATGCTTGCAGAGTTTCCTCCCAGTATTTGGTCTCCTGTTTATCTGTGCGTTGGTGCATGTAATGGCACTCCATTGATCCTGAGGCTTCCTTCACGTTTTCATTCTCGTATCTTTC
>NW_022111369.1:47696262-47698899 GCF_000313985.2 Echinops telfairi
TCTATGTAGACACAGTCTGCTCCTAATTAACCCGAGAATCTCTATAGTTTTTGAGTGCCCTTAGACTTGATATCCCCTACTCTGTAATTCCAATAATCACATTTCTTTTAGAGCTCTCTAGTTTTATACCCTACCTCTTCCATGGATAAATGATTTGACAAGTGGTTTGAAGCTGAGGAAGTGACAGCCGCCAGCTGTCCTCTGAGTGATAGCCCTGTTGTTCTAGAGGCACAGTCAGGAGCCTCTATCAGTAGTATGCTGCTGCTTTTGGCATGAGGCCTCTGCTAGATGAGTGAGCTGGAATCATGCCTGCTGCGCAGGGTAGAGCTTGTACCCTATCATTAGGGATGAGAGGCGTAAGAAAGGCTCATTCTTGCTTGGGATGGGACTTCTACAAAATTGAGCTGGGGTCATGATGAGAAATGCTAGTAGCTTGATTCTTACAGTGAGACATTCATAGGTGAAAACTGGGAGCAAGCTGAGGAAAAGGGTCTTGGGTTCTAGGCTGCACCCATCTGGGGTGGAACTTTCATCATACCACGAAGAGTAGGTCAGAGATTACATTTCACTGATTTCACTATACTTCATTTGATTTATAACTTAAAGATAATTTCTAGATACTCTAAAATGGTAGTTAAAATAACTTTTTCATAAGTTATAAGTGTTTTGCTAGGCATGAAATCTCTGGAAAGTCTCATTCATGAATTCTGGATGTTGTCCCCCACCAGCCACGTCTTGATTTTTCTCTTTTCATTTCTTGGCAGTTCAGCAATCCTTGATTAATTGATAATTTTTGTGTGTTAAATTACAAGCCAATTGTAAAGCATACTCATTTGGCTTCTTTCAAGTTATTTCATCCACACACAAATTAATACGCAAAGTACTTGCAGAAAGATTGAGGGTGTATATAGCTTTGTGGAAACAGAATATATAAAATATTCAATACTTCAAATATCTTGCACTATGTGACATTTCCCCTTGAATATTCTGGAGGAGTATTCAAATAGAAAAAGGAAACGACAAAAATAAGTGTTGGGGAAATTCAGGGGTGTAAAACAATCATTTATTATTTTGCATGAGTCTGCAAGTCAATTTATCTAGTGAGAGCTCAGCTGGGCAGTTTTGCTAGACTTGGCTGAATCACTCGTCTGTCTACAGTTGACCGGAGGTGATTCTGCTGAAAGTGTCACTCCTCATTCTCCGCTTATAACCAACAGGATAGCTTCCGCGTGATCTGCTCATGACAGTGGAAGAGATGCAAGCATTAAATACATTCAAGCTTTCTTGTGATCTAGGCTTGCAACAGGGCTATCATTGCTTCCACCGCATTCTTCATCCAGAACAAGTCACATCAAAAGAGTAAATATTCTCTGCTTTAATGGGAGGAATTACAAAATAACATAATAGGGAAGGTAAAAAATTAGGGCCAATAAGTAAAATCAGTCTACTACAGGGAATTAAGGAAGAAGGTAAGAGAACTTTTTCAGACTTGTTATTTCAGCCAAGCGTAAAATAAGAGTTCCATTTTTGTTAGACAAGAAACAAAGGAACAACCTCTTGCAAAATCTTCTGTTCATGGAAGGAGTGTGTGCAAGAGAGAAAGTTCGAGAAGCCTCGTCTAGAGCTAACAGCAATCAAACGAGCAGGCTGGTTTTCACAGTATGTACTCCCTTTTGATAACTAATATTTATTTTGTCTTTTGCATGAACATAGAGAAAATGACAGGGAAGTAGATAATTAACTAAGTATTGCTAATTCTTGGGAGGCTTAATCTTCTCTTTTCTTAGGAATGTGCAGGGTCAGCAGGTTTTGTTTGTCTTTAAAATGGGGAGGATACTAGAGAAGCTGACTTGTTACTCTACAAATATCTTAAAACTGTGGAACTTTCCCTCTGGAATTATTATATGTGAATGAATTCCTACATTTTACAGTGGAAAAGCATGAAATCATAGCCGGTTTGGCTACTGCTATTATTCATTTAGCAGGTTTTATTCTTTTAACAGTTAAACTTCCATTATGTTTTACTATTTGTTACATACCATTTTTATGTGTTTCACAGTTTTATGTGTTCTGCAGTTAACTATCTGAAAGGGCTTCAGTCCTTGAAAGTAGGAGTGATATAACATTCTTGTGCTTTTACTCTTACTAAAGCTGTGTGTATTTTGTTTCAAAGATAATAATAGCTTTGGTATTAAAAGAAGTGCAATAACATACTTTCTTTTGTTTGGTGCCAATAGTAATTCTTAATGTTTTAAATGTGGTGAGTATGCTTGGGAATGTGTAGACATGATGCCATACATACGCATTCATTTTAGATGCATGTATCAAATAGATGAACAACTACAAATAAAGGATTACAGAAGCTCTGGAAGTCATTACCCAGTCATTACCCAGATTGTGCAAGATGCACATGCACACATGTAAACGCTGATAATCATATCCTATGTTAAATGTAGGGGAAAGATATAGATATATAATTTTGAAGTATTTATAACTTATTTACCAAATATTTATTATTCATAATCAATAAGACAGGCTAGAATTTTTTTGCTCTTTATTCATTTTATTGGGAGATCTTCCAGATATAATAACATTCCATATTTCAATCATATTGAACAGTATTATACAATGGCTACC
>NW_022111369.1:47701113-47702242 GCF_000313985.2 Echinops telfairi
GGAACATCATCCTCATGGTCTGGTGGGCCAGGATGTGGTCCACTCTCTCCTCCTGTCCCTTCATCTGCACCCATGTGCTCTGATAAGATATGTCCCTCTCCTGGAGCTGCAGATTCAATGCTGTCCTTTGAAATAAATTCTTCTGGGGGGATGGGCAGATGTCCACTTAGTAGGTGGGATTGGGGCTGCCCTTCCAGACCTCTCCACTGGTTCCCTACTCCACGGCGGCATGTTGCATTCACAACTTGGAGCACTGGGTTGAAGTCTAGTCCCTCTTTCCCTGTGGAGATATAAATAATACCCTCCCCTTGGGTGGGTTAGTGCCCTGTGTCCCCGCTACCCATTTCTTTTTTATTATTATTTTTTCCCATTCACCACCTCCTTTTTAATTGTCTACCATGTGTATCCCTGTATTTGATCTGGTCCCTGCCATATTACCTGGTCCTCACCCCAGGAATGGTTGTATGCAGTAGCTTTTTCCTGATGCCCCTTTTGTATTTTTTTAAAAAGTTTACCTCAGCGGACTCATGTTGTACTTGTTCTTTTGTGCTTGGCTTACTTCTGTTAGCTTGATTTCCTCAAGTTCTTCCCATGCATCAATGTGCTTCATATGTTCATCACTGCTTTTTGGCAATGCGTAGTACTCCATTGTATGTATGTACAACAGCTTTTTAATCCACTAGTCAGTTGATGGACATTTGGGTTCTTTCCAACTCCTTGAAATTTGTTCCCTCCTTTCTTTGGCTAGGTTTGTCAGTGGTCTGTTAATTCTGTTTATCCTTTCAAAGAACCAACTTTTAGCTGCATGATTTTTTTCCCATAGTTTTCTTATTTTCCCTCTCCTGTCTCAGCCCTGATTTTTTATAATTTCTTTTCTTTTGCTATTAGTAGAATTGCCTGCTGACTCTGCTCTAGTTGTAAATTTTGTGCCAGCATGTCAGTCATAAATCTGTCTTCCTTTCTCAGGTGTGCATGTATTACTATGAAACTTCCTCTGATGACTGCCTTTGCTATGTCCCATAAGTTTTGATGCGTCATGTGCTCATTCTTGTTTGTTTCTAGAAATTTCCCAATTTCATCTGTGGTCTGTGCCAGTATGCACTCCTTTTGCAGTAGAGCATTATTCATC
>NW_022111369.1:47704025-47706966 GCF_000313985.2 Echinops telfairi
CTCCAAGCAGCATTCTGAAAATTTCTTTCTGTGGCAGCTCAATGTCTGCTTCTTCTATGCATGTTGTTATGTTCGGGACATCTTCTGCCATTGCCTTTTGTTTCTCCTGTGTTTTTGTTGAGGTCGTTGAGGTTGATGACTGTTTGCTTTGCGTTGTTTTAGAGGAGCCAGGTACCATTCTCCAGGGAGTTGAAGAGCACTGGCTCTCTCTGGGAGACTTGTAGGAATGCTTATTCGAACTGCCTACAGCTAATTTCACTATGGTATTAACCTACCAATTTATCCTCCCGTGGCTTTCCTCTCAGGGGAGTAGCCCAGAAGGCTGGTGGGTTGCCTGCTTTGGTGTTGTAGAGGTTGGCAGTGTTTCTTGCAGCTGATTGGAATGTTGACAAGTTTTGGCCGAGCTGCCTTAGGGCCCCAGGCACATAGGCAGGAATTCCCTGGTAAGAAGTTGGGCAGAGTATCCCCTGGTGGATATCAGCAGGCTTTCCCCAGCCTAGGCTAGCTACACAGGTTGGAGCTCACCTAGCTCAGTGTGGTTCAGTCATAAATGCCCTAGGCTAAATGGAGTGGTCTGGAGGTCAGCAGTGCTGTGTCAGAGAACAGGGAGGAGACAAAAATGGAGAAAAAATTTTTCAAAGTAAGCCTGCTGAGAATTTTGCGGTAATATAGTGAAGGAGGGAAACAAAAGCAACAATGTAGTTGAGTCTTGATCCCCGCCCATGGAGCTGAAAGGGTTAGTCCCTGCCCCAAGGCAGGTGGCAGCAAGCTATGGCTGTGTTGAGAAAAAGTCCCTGCCCTGCCCAGCCCTCCAAGACTGTGGGAGGATAGAGAGAAGAGATGGAAATAAAAGTAACAATGTAGCTGAACCCCATTCCCTGCCAGTGGAGCTGCAAGGGTCGGTTCCCTTGCCCACGGCAGGCGGAGGCAAGCTGTTGCTGTGTTGAAACCACACCCTCCTATGGGCCCCAAATGGTCCTGGCTCCAGCAGAGACAGTGGCGGGGCCAAGGTCAAGCCCCAGCTTGCGTCCACTGAGGTAAGTCAAAAGCTCCAGCCCCTCAAAACCCCATGGGTCTTTGCCTACTTATCTTTATGAAGCTCCTCCTGCATTTCAGCAGTGTTGAATTTCCCTCTAAGCAACTCTCCTGGGCTGAATTCTTCAGAGTCCCTCTGGTATGTGTCACTCTGTCGCCATCTTCCTCATGTACAATTTTGTTGTTCAGTTCCCTTGAGTAGGGTTATACAGTCATCAGTTCCATAGTCCCTCTTCCCAGCTTCTCTTCCCATACCCTCAGGGAACTGTTACTCCTGTTGCTGTTTCTGAAGGTCTATCTTGGCTTTCATGTATCAAAGGAACTTAAATATACAGATTAACCTATGCAAATCTGACAAGATTTATAAGGTAAAACAAATATAAACCATAACAGTAAGGGGTGAAAATATTTAAGAACTAGAGGATAGTTATGTGGTTCATCAGTGTCATACCAGACCCTTGATCGTACAAATGAGACCAGTTATCGTACAAATGAGTTTTGCATCTCCGCTACATTCACACCCCATTCACACTGATTTAGTTGCTTGTTTTTGACCTTCTGATTCCTTTTGTTGTACACAACTTGTGATCACACAGGTTGGTGTACTTCTTCCATGTGGGATTTGTTTCTTCCCTTGTTTGACTATGAGCCTTTAAGATCCCAGATGCTATATCTTTTAACCAGGCACCGTCAGCTTTCTTCACCACATTTGCTTATGCAGACATTTGTCTTCAGTGATCGTATCGGAAAGGTGAGCACCCAATGATATGATTTTTTTGTTCTTTGATGCCTGATGCCTGATCCCTTCTACACCTTGTGATCACACAGGCTGGTGTGTTTCTTCCAGGTGGACTTTGTTGCATCTCAGTTAGATGGCTGTTTGTTTACCTTCAAGTCTTTAAGACCACAGATGCTATCTCTTTTGATAGTTGGGGACTATCAGCTTTCTTCACCACATTTGGTTATACACCCATTTGTCTTCAGCGATCATGTCAGGTAGGTTAGTATCTTACAATGAAGATACACTAGATTTTAAAAACAAATTAATTCTGATAAAAAGGAATTAGTTAATTAGATAATAAAAGTTATACACATAAATTGAAGTAATTTGCCATAGTCTAATAAAGTTAAATATTGTTTTCTTCTCTTAGCTGTACTTTATACATCTTATATATATTATTTTTATAAAAGGTATGGTTGTAAGATAATGAGAATATTGTATGTTAAAAAAATCACTTGACTATATACTTCAAATTGCATGCTGTCCATCAAAGAAGGGAAGAAATAAAATTATTTATGAAAAAGAATATTTTATCAACCCAGTGCTCCACGATGTGAATGCAACATGCCAGCAGTGGAGTAGGGAACCAGTGGAGAGTCTGAGGGACCGGTCCCAATCCCAACTATGTAGACACCTGCCCCTCCCCCCAGAATTATTATTTCAGAGGAAAGCACTTAATCTGCAGCTCTGGGAGAGTTACATGTCTGATCAGAGCACATGGGAGCAAATGAAGGGGAGGAAGACAGTGTGGAGTACATCCTGGCCCACCAAGCCTCGATGATGAGATTCCTGCTCACAGCAGTCAATACACAGAGAAGACCACATGACCGGCCCCACTATGAGACACGACATTGCTATAGCCCTACAGGGACAACACTGGAGACACAGTGTGTTAATTCCGCCCGATCTGATTCCACCACACCAAGGCAAAACTCTAAGGGTGTACAAGAGAAAAGCAAGGGAACAGAGCAATGAATTCCCCATGGAATACCAAAAATAGACTTTGGGACCAGGGCCTGGCACCCCAACAGACTCGACTAGAAAACACTCCTAAAGGCCAACAAACAGTTGGCCTTGAACTAACTACACGCTTTTCTTTCTTGTTGTGTTTTATTTTTATTTTTG
>NW_022111369.1:47707933-47709647 GCF_000313985.2 Echinops telfairi
GTAGCAAAGATGAAACATACAACTTTCCTGTAGTTCCTAAATGCTTCCTCGCCACCCACTATCATGATCCCAATTCTCCCTTACAAATATGGGTAGACCAGAGCATGTACACTAGTACAAATAGGAACTGGAAACTGGGAATCCAGGCCACATGATCCCTTCAGGACCAGTGGTGAGAGTGGCGGTATCAGGAGGGTGGAAGGAGGGTGAGTTGGACAAGGGGAACTGATTACAAGGATCTACATATAGCCTCCTTCCTGGGGGACAGGCAACAGAAAAGTGGGTGAAGGGAGACGTCAGACAGTGCAAGATATGACAAAATAACTTATAAATTATCAAGAATTCATGAGGGAGGGGTGTGTGGGAAGGGAAGGGAAAATGAAGAGCTGATGCCAGGGGCTTAAGTGGAGAGCAAATATTTTGAGAATGATGAGGGCAATGAATGTATAAATGTGCTTTACACAATTGATGTATGGATTTTGATGAGTTGTATGAGCCCCTAATAAAATGAATAAAAAAAAGAAAAAGAAAATTTTAATTACTCCAGAATCAATTTGGGAGTTTTGTAAGTAAATCGCTCATTTTCTCTATGTTTATCTATAAAAATTATCCATCTTAATTTTCTATTTATTTTTCAGACTTATTTAACTTGGAAATGGGTCAATTTTTAAAAATATCAATTTCATGTAACTATTTTGAGTATAATTAATCTAAATGATTCTCAGATTTAGAAGAAAGCAACGTTTTTCTTCACTGGATATCCTTTAAGACATTTCAAGAAAATACAAACAAATGTATATGTATGCTTACCTCCTTTTATTTTAATATAAGTGGCATTATATACAATTCCTCAAACTTTTTGTGTTATTGAGAAAAATTGTTGGAAATAATTATATATCAATACACGAAAATTTACAGATTCATATTTTTCAATTTTAATATACTCCAGTGTATGAACTAAGCCCCAATTAATGGATAGTAATGACCATTTCCACCCCTTGCCTGTCAGTTTGCCATACTGTGGTGGTTTGCGTATTGTGATCTTGGAAGGCATGCAACCAATACCAGTATCCCAGTATTTTCAAATGCCAGCAGCAGAATCACTCATGGTGTACAGGTTCAAGCAGAGCTTTCAAACTAAGACAGAGTAGGAAGGATGTCAGAGTATACTTCTGGAGTTTAAAAAATATTGCAAATCTGCTGCAAAAGATTTCTTTAAAACGTTAAAAAGGCAATCATGTCACTTTGAATATTAAAGTGTGCTTATAAATGTCATTGTATTTTCCATGGTCTCACATTCATACAAAAGTAGGTTATTGGGTAAGAAAGAATGATGCCTTTGAATTATTTTGCTGATGAAGTGTATTAACTATATCATGCACAGCCCGTGGAATAAAAATAAATCTCTCTTGGAAGAAATACAGCTAGAATGCTTCTTAAAGGCAAGGATGGCAAGGTTTAATCTTGCATACATTGGACTTGTTATATCAGGAGAAATCAGTCCTTACAGAATAATTTGCTTATACCCAAATTTACAGCATGCTTTGTATTTTGGTCACAATACAATGACTTTTTACCATAGGTCCTATCACTAAATAAGGTGAAGGGAGCTTTTAAAAAATTCTTTTTGTTTTCTCTTTCTTTCAATCTTTCTTGTAGAATACATAATGTTTCCTCATGAGAAATGAAATTCATTGATAAATGTGAAAAAAAA
>NW_022111369.1:47709747-47711864 GCF_000313985.2 Echinops telfairi
TTTTCCCTATCACAGAGTATCCGAGTCTAAAACTTCAATCTACTAATTGCAACCAGTATGAGGCAGTAATGTTCTTTCACATTAAACCATTCTCAAATGTCTTGTGAATCTTGGCTGTTGTCCAAATCTGTTTGCTGTTGTGTGAAGTGTTGGTGAGTTGACTGGGCATTTTGTTTATGTGGAGAGGGTTTGGTAAATCGATTTCACTGCCGGGTGATCTGGCTAGTTGATCTAAAATGTCAATGAAAAATCTTTAATGTTAGTGAGGACTTTTTCTTGGGTAAGGAGATGCCCCGGGGAAGACCCCTTTGGGCTCACGTCCCAAAGAAAGAGATCCTCACTGCTAACTAGGGAACCTTCTGAGTGGTTTACCTCACCCAAAACAATAGCCCTTTCCACAGAGAACTCTTCAGTCTTATGTGAAAGAAAGTGATGGGGAATTTGGTGGGCTTAATTGATTCTTATATTTTCAACTGATATTTGTGTTCTTTTTTTTGTATATTTATTTGAATCTATTAAAGCAGTTACTACTTGTCTAATTGCTTTCTTGTTTTTTCTATAGACTCATTTTCCATTATTTTTGTCCTGGTAGATTTTTGTCTTATAATTTATTATAATTGTCATAGTTTAGTGAATTTGAATGAGCATTAGTTTACACATCATGGAATACTTATGAATGCAAAATACTTTAGACGTGTGTATTTATAAATAAAGAGATTTTCTATCTTGTCTTGATGACAAACATTACTTCTTGAACTACAGTATTTGTAAAGAGTAGTATTTATTGTTCTGTGTATTCTCAACACCATTTGTTCTTTCGGCAGTAGTCCAAACATCTGTAGTCAAGCACAATGTATTAGACTTATGTGAGTTGTTATGCCAACATGATAGATGGGAAGACATAATTAATATTTTCATCAGTTACTTTGATGGTGACAAATTACATATAAGATATCTATATTAAATTCACTGATAATATGGGCCACTGGGTACCTGGACAAACAGTATAAAAAGGAAATAAACATATAACCAGTTGAAAGGTGTGTAACAGGGCAAAAGCATATTAAAAAGAGAATTAAATCCACATTTATTGATTTGGGCACATTGTCATTGAAAATGGATGGAAAGTGGCCTGTAATTGGTGGTGTATAAATCATGAATCGATGCTGTTGTTAAGTGCCATCAAGGTGATTCCAATTGAACAAAACATTGACTGGTATTGTGTCATCTTCCCAATGGTTGGGATTGAGTCCATTGTTGCAGCCACTGTGTCACTCCATTCTAGTCAGTGTTCCTCCTCTTTTATTCTGCCCTTCTATTTTACCAAATATCAAGGCTTTTGCTAGAGAATGGACTCTCCTGATAATATGTCTAATGGATGTGAGATAAAGTCTCACCATTCTCCCTTCTAAGGAGCATTCTGGCTATACTTTTTCCAAGACAGATTTGTTTGTTCTTCTGACAATCTATGGTTCTTTTAATATTCTCTGCTAGCACCATCATTCAAATGCTTGACTCTTTTGCAGTCTTCCTTATTCAGTGTCCAACTTTCACATACTTAAGAGCATTTGAAAATATGGTGGCTTGGGTCAGACGCACCTTAGTCCTCAAAGTAACCTGCTTGCTCTTCAACACTCTAAGGCGGCCCTGATTTTCTCAATGCAGTGTCTTTTGATTTCTTGACTGATGCTTCCATGAGCATTGATTGTAGATTCAAGCAAGATGAAATCTTTGAAAACCTCCATCTTTTCTCCATTTATCATGATGTTATTGGTCTAGTTGGGCGGATTTTGGTTTTCTTTACATTGAGTTGCAATCCATACTGAAAGCTGGCTCATTCCTTCCATGTGACCTGTCTGTGAGGGGCTGTCCAATTGTCTACAGATGGGCTTTGGGTCTCCATTCTGACCCCCCTTTATCACATCAAAGTGGTTGTTTGATTTGGATCTTCTGATGCCTGATACCTGATTCCGTCGACACCTTGTGATCATACGGGTTGATGTGCTTCTTCATGTAGGATTTATTGCTTCCCTGGTGGATGGCTGCTTGTTTAACTTCAAGCCTTTAAAACCCCAGATGCTATATCTTTTAATAGCCAGGCACCATCAGTTTTATTT
>NW_022111369.1:47712081-47722700 GCF_000313985.2 Echinops telfairi
AGGTCACTGAAAATACCACACCTTGAGTAAAACACACCTTAGTCCTCAACGTGAAATTCTTGCTTTTTATCACTTTAAAGAGATTTTATGCAGCCCACTGTGATACTGTCATGTGATTTCTTGACTGTTGATTTTGGATCCAAGTAGAATAAAATCCTTGACAAGGTCAAACTTTCCTCAGTTTCTAATTATGTCTATTGGTTCAGTTGTGAGGCTTTTGGTCTTCTTTGTATTGAGTTGTAAAAGTTTCAACCCCTTTTCAACAGGAAGTGCTTCAAGTCATTCTCACTTTCAGCCAGCAAGTTTGTGCCATCTGTGTATCAAGGGTTCCTCCAGTCCTGATGCCATATTAATCTTCATGTATGAATGGTTTAGAGGTTGGAGAGTCAAAGCTTGTTGCCCATCCATTTCCTTATGAACTAGACAGCACCTTTACCACAATGACACATTTTTCACATTTCTAAAAGTTGAGGTTACATGAATATTCTTTCCCAAAAGAATACATGCAATTGATGTTCAAAAGAACTTCACTTACTGTCACTTCTAGGCCTTTTGGCTAAGATCAAGGTAGAACTTCACTTGCTGTTGCTTCTTGGCCTTTTGGCTAAGATGAAGTGTAGAATTTCACTTGCTGTATGTAAGCACTGCATAAGTCTTGAGTACAGCTATTATAGTATGGTCAAGGATTGTATACTAATGGTCACTTTTATATGTGTAGTTCAATATTTATCATTTCTTTAACAACCATCATATTCTCTAATGAGACCATCTTGTCTCACAGGGAAAAGAAAGCTCAGGTTGTTTCAGTGCTGAGTCTGCTTAATATTAGGAATTTAAACAGACGCTTACTCCTGAAAGTGGAAGTGTGAGGTAAAAGATTTTTCTTTGTATTTTTCTGGTTTCTCTAGCTATGTAGTTACCACTTGAAGTCATTATAAAGCATAAAACAAAACAAAAATTTTTCAGAAAATAGACATTAATTTGGAAAATAATAAATTCTTTAAGTATTTAATATGCACTTCCAGGGATGGATTACCTGATTTAAAGCACATGTTTAGGGCATCAATAAAATAAGGACGATGGTTGTACAAAGTAGAGACCAATAGATAGCAAGCAGACAAGTCCAAAGAAAACGAGTACCACAGTGGACTTCAACCAGACGAAACTGAGAGCAGCTCCCGTGTTGGTGAATATGTTAGTCAGAAATAAAGCTCACACAGGGTTAAGAGAGTGCCCATATGCAAAGTTGTTTAAGCTATGAGGAGCTCACCCCTTAAAAATCTTCATTGATATCTGTCACTATCTGTCCCTTCCTATGTAATCAAAACCCCTCCTCTTCGTGTGTATTTGGGAAATATCTTATTTCTTTTTAATAAGTAAGAGGTGAAGGTGAACTTATGAGTCTAAATTATGCTCCATTCATCCATTATGCAACTGGATCCAACATGAGAAGCTACTGAGCAAGGGCAGATTACATTAATGAACAATTGATCTTTGATCCATTTTGAGAAAATTGCCTTGGACAGTCATGTCTGTTTAGTCAATAACTCTAGCCAAGAGGACCAATGAGATAATTAGTTTATTGTGCCAACCTGGCTGATAAACACATGAGGGGTTAATTGAAGGGCGGAGGGACAAATGGCACAGTGCGCCTCACCTTTCGAGTTCTCGGGACTCTTGCTTTCTGATGGTCAGACCAGGGTGCAGCTGCCTTAGCCAGTTCCCTCCCTTAGCCGGCAAGGCTCACTTCATGCAAGACATCCCCAAGGAGAAGCTGCATGGATCTGCCCCGATGCAGCCCTGGATGCTGGAGCAGCCGTGTGGAGACCTCTGCCAGCGCTGAGATGCTTACACGTTCACTGACTCTGCTTTCCTCCTGCAGTCGGTATAATTGCGTCTGTTTTGTGAGATGGAGGTGGACTTTGTGGATTTGTGTTGGATATATGCGTTAATGTTGGACTTGTGGGCTTGGGCAGCACTGGGTTGGGATGTTTTCTTGATGTGCACTTAACCTTTATATAAAACTCTCTCTTATAAATGAGTTTCTGATGGATTTGTTTCTCTAAAGTGCCCAGATTAATACAATCAGCAATGCTCTTTTCCATGACCCAAATTATAGGATACATTTTTGCACATGTCCTGAAAAACAACCAATGGGGACTCCAGTCCCAGCTGATGCACAAAAGCGAGGAACTCAAATAAATCATTGCTGCAACAAATTCCATTGGGTTACTGTTGAACTGCAAAGCAGATAATTACAAAGTTAGATACTTAGCTTTGTAAACAAATATGTATAACTTTAACTTTAATATATGGCTAGCATACTTGTGGATGCAATCTAACATATATTTAATATAATACCAATGTGGTGCTATTGATTGACCTGTGTGTGCCCAAAATGTGTGTCAATTTGCCTGGGTCATGATTCTTAGTATTATGAAATTATCTTCTATTTTATTATCTGATATAATTATCCTATCTGTTATAAATCCTAACCTTTAACATGTTAATGAGGGAGGATTAGTAGCAATTATGTTAATGATACAGGTAAAAATCTTAGTATTCGTATTCACTAAAAGTTTTATAATCCAGTTAATGTCATTCAGCTAAAAATGGTCACTTTTGTATTAAATACTATTATAGTTGCATTGAGAACGAAGTTACATAATGGATAACTAAGACAGAGAAGGGAACACCACAGATTATCAGTGTACAAGGCCTTTGTATGTTTTAATCTATCTCTGTACACTTTTAGAAAGGGAACAATTCTAGTTGTAAAAAGAAATATTAAACCTTCACAAGGTATAGGGAAAATATGACACATATAGAAATCAGTGTTATGTAAGGCAGAATACCAGATTTAATATAAACTATGTGCCAGAAGTTCAGGCCAGAGACAGAAGAGAACATAGAACAAGGGCTACCATTACAGATGCCAGATGGATCTTGGCTGAAAGCAGACAATACCAGAAACATGTTTAGTTTTGTTTCATTTACTATGCCAAGGTATTAGACTGTATGGACCATAATGAACTGTTGATAACCTTGAGAAGAATGGAGATTCCAGAACAATTCATGGTGTATATTTGGACTTGTATATGGATCAATAGGCAGTTTGGAGAACAAAACAAGGGAATAATGAATGGTTTAAAATCAAGAAAAGTGTGCATCCAGTTTACAACCTCTCAACATACTTTTTTCAATCTGTATGCTGAGCAGATCATTAGAGAAACTGGATTATATGATGAAGAGTTGTGGCATTAGGATTGGAGGAAGGCTTATTAACAACCTTAAATAAGCAGATGACACAACCTCTTGCCAAAAGTGAGGAAGACTTGAAGCACTTGCTGATGAAGTTCAAGGATTGTTGCCTTCAGTATGGATTATACTTCAATGCAAGGAAGATCAAATCCTCACAACTGGATCAACAGTTAACAAGATAAATGTAGAAAAAGTTGTAGTTATCAAGGATTTTGTCTTGCTTGAATCCACAATAAATACTCATGAAGATACTTTTCCAAAAGTAGGTACACCAGCAAAAGACATATTGCATTGGGTGAATCTGCTTCGAATGACTTCTTTAGAGTATTGAGGAGCTAGGACATTATTTTGAGGACTAAGTTGTTTCTGATCCAAGCATGGTATTCTCTATTTCATTGTATGCATGTGAAAGTTGGTTAAGTTCATTTTACTATTAATATATGTGAAGAAACTATCATCAAAATATACAACAGTTTAATCAGTAATCATTCACGTCAGCCTGTCCAAGATGAGATCAGAAAGCTCTGTCAATAGGCTTTTTTTAATTGACATTTGCTTGGTATATTTTTCTCCCACCTGATTCTCAGCCAATTTTTGTCTGTAATCTTGAGATGTGTCTCTTGTAGGCAGCAGATCGATGGGTTGGATTTTCTAAGCCAGTCTGCTAGCCTCTCCTTTTTAATGCCTGAGTTCAATCCATTGTGATTCATGGTTATTACACCCAACTGTGGACTCTATGATGTCATCTTGTACCTTTTGTGCTGTGTGTTTTCCTACCTCCCTTTCTTATCAGTGTGTTGTGCATGTGTGTGTGTATGGTTCATTCTTGCCTTCTCTCCACCCTTGAGTCAATGCTATCTTGGGGGCTGTTTTCCCTTTTTTGCCCTCTGGGTGGGGTTGTTCTTTATGGTGGTCTCTTATTTTGCTTGGTGAGTGCTGTTCTTCTGCTCATAGTGGGTTGGTAAGATCTTTTGTAGGACTGGGTTTCTTTTAATGTTTTTTTGAGTTTTTCCTTCTCTGGGAAGACTCTTACTTCTCCATCTATCTTGATAGATAATTTGGATGGATAGAGCATTCTTGGGTTTGTGTTATTTTTCTTCAACTTTTTGAATGTGTTACTCCTCTCTCTCCTCTTCTTCATAGTGTCCAACTGATAGATTTGAGCATATTGTTATTTGCATACTTTATAGGTGACTGCTTGTTTTACTTAACGGCTCTCATGATTTTCTCCTTTTCCTCAAAGTTAGATTGTTTAATTATTATATGTCTTGGTGACTTCTTGGGCTATTCTTTCAGTCTCTTGAATAGTTATCTGGTTTACATTGACTAAGCTGGGGAAGTTTTTCTTTGAGAATTCCCTTGTTATTTTTGCTTTTGACTTCTTCATTGTGTATTGTTTAGTTAGTCCAATTATTCTAATGTTGTTCCTATTCATAGCATCAGGCATGGCTCTCAGGGTTACTTCAGCTTCTCTGGTTATCTTATTTGACTGCTTTTCCTATTTGTTGACATCTGCTTGGTTATTCTCCAGGTCACTGGTGTGATTTTCTGCCTCCTGAAGTCTGTTGGCAAAGTCTGTGAATTTGCTACTGGTTTTTGTTATCTTATCCCTTAGGTCTTGTATTTCCCTTTGTTGCGTGACCTTTATCTCCTCTATAATTTCATCCTTTTCCTGTATTGTTTCTCTTATCTCCTGCATAAATAAAAGCAGCATTCTTAAGATTTATTTATGTGGCAGATCAATGTCTGCTTCTTCTGTGCACATCGTTAGGTTTGGGACTTCTTCTGACATTGCCTTTGTTTCTCCTGTTTTTTGTTTGTGTGTGTGTGTGTGTGTGTTGAGGTTGTTGGGGCTGATTGCTGTGTGCATTGCATTGTTTTAGAGGAGCCTGGCAACATTTTCCAGAGAGTCAAAGAGCACTAGGCTTTCTCTTTGGGAGAATCATTAATGCTTCTTTGAACTGTCTGAAGCTAATTGCACTGTGGGATTAGGCTACTACTTTATCCTCCTGTGGTTTCACTCTTTCCCTAGCCAATGATTATTCTGCTACTTGGAGGGCAAGTTGGATGGTCCTCTCAGGGGACACTGTTTGGGTGGTTGTGGACCCACAGCGATGCGGCTGCACAGGATGATCTCACAGGAAGCCATTGTGGTCTGGCCCATGGTGGCTTGGGGTGCCTCAGAGGGCATGCAGGAGTGTCTACTGCAACAGGAGTGCTGTGGAGGGCAAGTGTATGTGCCCACTTTGGCGTAGATCACCTCGGATGGTGGGAATAATTGCCCTAGTTGACTTAATCACCATGTAGGTGGGGCAGAATTTTCTACAGCAGCATGGAACACTGGAGCGGGTTGGTGGAGATGCCTAAGGGCATGTGAAGGACACAGCAGGTGGGAGGAAGTTTTCTCCGCCAGGTGGGACCACAGAGAATTGACAGGGGTTCCCCTAGCCATGTGGAAATCATGGAAGCAGACAATGGTTTCCCCAGCCAAGTGGAACACCCCAAAAGATGGGTGGGAATTCCCCCAGCCACTTAAAGGACCTTGGAGGGTAGGTAGGTGTTTACTTCTGGCAGAAGGTTGGCAGGATTTCCCCAGCCATGTGTTTTGCCACAGAGAGACGGCAGGTGGGATTTCCACTGGCCATTTAAAAGGCCTTGGTGGCTATGTGTGAGTTCCCCTGAGGTAGAAGGTTGGTGGGATTTCTCAGCCACATGTTCTACACATAGAGCGGGAGCTCCCCCAGCTGAATAAAGAGTGGGTGTAATTGCCCTAGGTGAAGGGGAGTGGCCTGGAGGCCAGCAGTGGCATGTGAGAAGAAAGAGGAAAGAGGATAAAACTGAACACGCTGAGACTGCAGGGGTGGGGGTGGGGGGTGGCCGAGGAAAAGAGAGAGAAACAGATGTAAAAATATAACTGAACCCTGATCGCCTGACCATGGGTCTGGTGGGGTTTAAACCCTGCCCAGAGGCCATGGCAAGCTATGGCTGTGTTGAAGTAAACCCTTAGGCCGACCAAAGGAGCCTGGTTCTGGCCGAGACTGTGACAGTGCTAAGGTTAAGCCTTAGGTAGCCTACACAGTGGTAAGCCCCAAACCCACAGCTCCTCAAAGCCTAGTGGATCCCTGTCTACCTATCTTTATGATGCTCCTCCTGTTACCCAGAAAAGTGGAATTTCCTATCAGTTGCTCTGATGTGCTAATTTCTGTGGAGTCCCTCTGGTATGTGTTCCTCGGTTGCCATCTTGCCCGTTCTCTGGATAACATTTTAATGTGCTTTCAATTCATATTTTCACAATGAAAGTTTGAAATTTAACTAAAAAGATTAACTCAGTGATATCCATTATACTTATATATTAAAAGTGATTCTAATAGACCGTTGAAAGGTGTGAGCTTTTATTTAGTTTTTATAAGAGTGAAATTTTTCCTTTGTATTTGATTCTTCAAAATTTTAAATGCTATCTTCTCTAACAAATCCTTTTTGCATACATTTTCATGTCTGTAAATTTTTTTTCAAGAACATGTATGTTGCTCTTTTTATAGAAAAACATTAATAATAATAGAAACCTACAGGCAATAGTTAAATTCACTATTGACAACTATGCCTACAGCCAGAGAAATAGCTTCAAGTAATATTTTATATTTTTATTATAAATGATGCTCAAAATATGCATATACTCATATGTATATATAATTATAGAGTTGTGTCTGGAAGGATACAGCCAAGGTGCTCATAATTATCATGCTTGGGGAGAAGAGTCACTTGGGCAGATTTGGTTTTCATTTGTACTTCTATTGTTTTATAATAAGAAAACATTTTTTGTGCTTGATACAATTGACATATGGATTGTTACAAGAGCTGTAATAAAATAAAATGCAGGAGCCCTCACTAAAATGTTTTTAAAAATAATAAAATAAAAACATGTGGATGCTGTATGTAAAAAAATACATTTGTGTATTATGCATATCAGTCCCACAACATTTTAACAGTAAAAAAATAAAGAGCAACAAATTCTCTGAATTCCCATACCCAAGGTCAGTTATTGTCAAAATTTGTTGAGCATACATCCCGACAACTTGTTTACATGGTTCTGTAGATATATATAGTTTTCCATAAACAAAGACATATAATAATCTTGCTTGAACATTTCTTTTCAATTAAATTTTTTAACATAATTGTAGTTTCATTCATGGTTGTGAGAAATACCAGAGAGAGAACTTAAGTGCCCTTACATTTTTTTCTGCTCATGTTAGCATCTTCTACAACCAGGACACACATTGTATCAATATTGCTACAATCACTATGTAGAAAATTTCCATCACCACAGCAACCTGGCTTGGTACCCTTTTGAAATTACTCCCACTCTTTCCCTGTTCCTGCCCACCTCTCCCTAGTGAGGTGGAAACCACTCACCTACTCTTCATTACTATGGTGTTATCATTTCACACACATTATGTAAATAGAATCAGATAATATGTGACCTTTTTGAATTGACATTTTCTACTCAGCACAATGCCCTGTAGATTGTGCATAATTTTGCATGTTCCAAAAGTTCATTCATTTTTTTTTATTGCTGAGGAGGATCATTTTATAGTAGAGATATACCACAGTTTGTCCAATCTATGGTATTGAAGGAAATCTGTGGCATGTACATGGGTATAGTTAAAATCTGGAAACATGGGGAATCCAGGACAGATAAACCCCTCAGAACCAATATTGAGAGTAGCGATACCAGGAGGGAAAGGGGAAGGTGGGTGGGAGCAAGGCTGAACTGATCACAACGATCTATCTATAGCCCCCTCCCAGGGGAATGGGTAACAGAAAAGTCAGTGGAGGGAGATGTCGGACAGTGGTAGATATGACAAAATAATAATAATTTATAAATTACCAAGGGTTCATGAGGGAGGAAGGGTGGAGGGAGGGGAAAAAATGAGAAGCGGATGCCAAGGACTCAAGTAGAAAGAAAATATTTTTAAAATAATGATGGCAACAAATGTACAGATGTGCTTGACAAAATGGATATATGTTGGGATCGTGAAATGATTTTAAAAAAAGAAAGAAAGACATCTGTGTTCTTTTCAGTTATTGGCTATTACAAAAAAATGTTTCCATGAACATTTGTGTATAGGTTTTTGTGTAAACATAAATCTTCATTTCTCTGAGACAAGTACCTAGTAGTTCAATTGCTGGGTCTTAGGTTAGTTGTATGTTTAGTTTTTTAGAGAGCTACCAGACTTCTTCGGAGTTATGTTAAATTGTTCATCTCCAGCAGCCATGTATGTGTGATCCCATTTCTCTAAACCCTCAGCAGCGTTGGATGTTGTCTTTCTGATTTTTTTAAAAGGTCAGAAAGCCATGTGCTTTTAATTCCCCGAAACTGTCAAGAGTTTCTACCAAGTGCCAATAGTCACTTGACACATGTACACCAGGTTATTTGTGTAGCACACAGACATTGGACATCCAACAGACCAGGCCAGAGAGGTGCACTGGGAGAACTTGACCTTTCTACTGGTGTTGATAACTCCTTGCTTCAGCACATCTATGAAGATCTTTCCTTCTAACTCCCAGATCTTGATGCTGGGACCTGTAGCAGCAGAGCCAGTAACGTTGGGAACAAAGCACAGGGTGTTGATGAGGGGTATCCTGAGGTTCCACAGCATGGCTTGGTCATTCTTACCTTCAGGACCATAGAGGGATCTATCTGGAGAGACAGTCATAGTGTTCAAGTAGACTCTGTGACTGATGTGGTTGGTTTTCAACTGGCAATTAACCAGGTTCCACACCTTGACCAACTTGTCCCAGCCACAGGGACAAGTTGCTGCTGGGAAAAAAGTGGACACAAGACACCTCGCCTGAGTGGCTCTCAACCTGGACGGTGCACTTGAAAGCATCCATAGTATTCCATAGCTTGATGGTTTTATCTTGGACGCCAGAGAGGATCTGCCAGCTGTCAGAGAAGGACACACTCACCAGTACATTCTTGCTATGGCCTACACATCGCTGTCGTTGGTCTCATCCCTGGTGAGCTTCCACATGATGGTGGCCTTTTCACCCAAGGCAGACAGTATCTGTCAGGGAACTGTGGAGTGGTAGCAAACTGGGTAACTCTGCAGCCGTGGTGGCCTTTGAGGGTGCCAGGAAGGATCATTTGTTCAGTCGTGGCAGTTGAGAGGGTGGGGGAACGGATGCCCCGATAGCTCAGCAGCAGTGCAACAGCTGACACTGCTGCTCGCTGGAGAAAAAGCTGTAGGCTGTCATTTTTATTTCAGCTATTCTTATAGATGTGTAATAGCACTTTATTTTGATTGGCATTTCTCTACTGATCATATTTTTATGCTCTTTAAAGAGCTCTAATCGTGTACTGGTTAAATACGCAGCTGCTCACCAAAAGGTCTCAGGTTGGAATCCATCAGCTGCTCCTAGCGAGAGATGTAGCCGTCTGCTTGCTTAAATATTATAGCTTTGTAAACCTTATGGTTTCTACTCTGTCCTGTAGGGTTGGATGTGTAGGAATCAACTCAATGGCAACTGGTTTTATCTGTAATCTTTATATGTTTTTCTGTGACGTCTTTTCAGTTGTCCATGATTTAATTGGTTTGTTTCATTTTTTTATTAGTGAGTTTTTAGCATTATTTACAAATTCTATATAGTATGCTTTTGTCAATATATATCATATGCAAATATTTTAATTTAAATTGTAACTTATCTTCTTATCCTAATACCTGGGTCTTTTGTACAGCAGTGCTCCAATATAAAAACCAAACCCACTACCATTGAGTCAATTCTAACTTATAGTGACCCAAGGGTCACTATGAGTTAAAAATCAACATATATATCATATATACTTGAGTGAAAGCCGACCTGAATATCAGCCGAGGCACCTAATTTTACACAGAGACTGCATTAAAAGTGTGTTGAAAAATTCGGCTTATACATGAATATATATATATCTATATATGAATATATATAGATATCTATATATCTAGATATATATAGATATATATATATTCCTGAGGCTTTCAAAATCTTTTTTGGAACAGACAGCCTCATCTTTCTCCAGAACAGCTTGTGGGTTTGAACTGTGAACCTTGGAGTTAGCAGCCCAACCATTACCCAACAGCATCACCAGGGCTTCTTGCTCCAATATCAATTGTGGGGGGGGAAAGTCTTTCTTCCATGGAACTGCTCTTGCAGCGTTGTTGAAAATTAGTTGGGCACATTTGTGTAGGTCTATTTCTAGGTTCTCAACTCTGTTCTTCTGCTCGGCTTGTGTCTTCCTCTGTCAATACCACAAAGCTTTGATTCCTGTAGCTATGTACTAAAATTTGAAATTTATTACAAAATTTATTGAGCAGACTAAA
>NW_022111369.1:47735505-47736548 GCF_000313985.2 Echinops telfairi
CCGTTCCCTTCGCCTTACCTCCTAATTTTCTGGTCTGGCAGCAGGAGCTCTGGAAGATGCGTCTTATCGGGTCGCCATATTCCTAGACTAAACTTATTCTGACTCCTATTTATTCTTTATCAAAATCGTGTTAGCTATTTTAATTCCTTTGCCTTTCCACACAAGTTTAGATTAATTTTGCAAATATCTACAAAAAATCTTGTTGCGATTGTATTTATATAACAATTTAAGAAGACTTGCCACCTTATGTCCCTCCAGTTTGATTTCTTCCACCAGGGTTGTGTTGTTCACTACCTCTGTGTAAGTGCTCTTGTTGCTCAGAGCCACGGGGTCTGTTCCAGACGTAAGGACCACATGCACACCAGAATGAAGCGTCACACAGTCTGTGCATCCTCATAACTGTCACAGTTGAACCCATTGTTGCAGCCACCGTGCCAATTCATTTCTTCAAGGCTCTTCCTCTTTTGCTGACCCTCCAGTAAGCATGATGTCCTTTTCCAGAGACTGGGTTATGCTGACAACCTGTCCACCGTACCGGAGACGGAACCCTGTCATCTTCACTTCTACCAAGTATTCCTCCCCCCTATAGTTTTATTGGCATGTAATTCAAATATCATACAATATAATAACTTGATCATATTAAAAAGAATTGTTATCACCACCATCAATTTCAGAATATTCTCTTTTTCTCATACTCATTGTTGTTAGTCTACCTTTCACCCCAACCTACCCTGCCATGCCCCCTAGGTAATTATTGATCCAGTTACTGTCTCTGTAGATTTGCTTATCCTGGATTTCATATATAGAAAATCATACACAACACAAACAGGAAGCAAACAAACAAAAACAGCAATGACAAAACAGAGGGAAACAATAAAAAAGGAAGCAAAAAATATTAAAAACTGAAACAATTAGAGCTCCCAATAAAATGGTTAAAAAAAACTGAAGCAATTTTAAAATGGGTAAAAAAGGAGATCAAATGATAAGGAGTTACATTTTAACCTACCTACATCTGCCACAATCAACTTAAAAGCAATCAAACA
>NW_022111369.1:47738235-47748408 GCF_000313985.2 Echinops telfairi
ACACTGTCCGATGTCTCCCTTCACCCACTTTTCTGTTGTCCATCCCCCAGGGAGGAGGTTATATGTAGATCCTTGCAATCGGTTCTCCCTTTCCACCCCACCCTCCCTCCACCCTAAATTCCATTTTCTTAATAACCATAAGCTACTCAAAGTGTCTGTTTCGCACTCATTGCATCGCAATGAGTTTATTATCTTAGCCTGAGTCCCCCAGGGAAGCAGAACCCGTGGAACTTATGGGAATGTACGAGGTGTGAGAGTCTGAGGAGACAAGAGAAACAAATCCAGAGACACTCCTATGTGTATAAGAAAGAGCTTTCTATACAAGAGCAATTGAATATTGAGAAAACATCCCAGCCCAGTCCAGATTAAGTCCATAAGCCCAATATTAGCCCATAGGTCCAATACCAATCCATAAATTCCTATTCTGACTCACAAAACACTTGCAAGGATGCTGAATGCAACAGATCACAGGCCAGTGGGTGGAAAGTTTTGTGGATCCAG
The DNA here is from genome assembly GCF_000313985.2 of Echinops telfairi. Classification (NCBI taxonomy): domain Eukaryota; kingdom Metazoa; phylum Chordata; class Mammalia; order Afrosoricida; family Tenrecidae; genus Echinops; species Echinops telfairi. The sequence goes on from NW_022111369.1 coordinate 47,738,737, forward strand.
CGGTGGTAGAAGCATCTCAGTGCTGGAGTGGGTCTCCATGTGGGTCTCAACTCTGGGCTCTGGCTGCATCAGCGTAGCTCCATCAGGCTCATTGATAGTCATGTCTCACAGGGAGTGTGTACCGTCTCCAGCAAGCTACTTATTTCCTTAGCACCTCCAAATGAGGTCCTTAAGCTGCAACCTAATTGACAGGCTAAACTCCACCCCTTCACTCTTAAGTCTCAAGTTGACACAGATTATGTAACTGCCACACCAGGGTAAGTTTAAAAGTATTGTTACAAAGTCATAGAAACCTTTATTCAGCAAAAATATCAAAATAAGCTATTGTTTCTTGACATATCTTCCATGTAGGCCTACATATGTTAAGACAATGTTCCCATTTTTCTACCCCTTCACTGAAGGACTGTTTGTTTTTTATTTACACTATGATAAAATGGCAGATTTGACATCTTATAGGGACTCAAATCATGTTCTTGTTAAAAGTTCTTTGACTTTGGGGTACTAAAAAAGTCTTGAAGGAGTAAGCTAAGGGCTGTAAGATGGCTAGAGTAAGGTTTCCCAAGAAAATTCTTAGAGGACCTTCCCTCTTATACTTTAAAACTAGGCAGGTGCATTTTTCTTACAGATTTTTTTTCATTGATGCAGCTTTCTTGGCTTTTCCCTTCCCAATTTAATTTCATTTTAAAAAAGTAATGCCCCATTATCATCCCGTGTCCTTCAATAAAAGTATATGAAGATTTTCCTTTGGAATCCCCCAAAGGATTAAGACTTTCTCATCTGACCTCACTGTCTTGAGTTTAATTGTCCCAGCAAACCCCTTCAGAAGCACTTTTCTTGGAGGCACCCTAAAGAGACGAGAACCAGTATATCACAGGAAGAGCGGATCTGCAACCATCCACTGGTTGCAGAGACATGCTTAAACATTTTACTTGGAGCAAACCCATGTAAAGATGAGCTAGAACACTAGTGACCGTGTTATAGAGAAATTCATTTCAAGGAGATGGCTCCTTTAGTAGTAAAGGCTGGGAAGTTCCAAGCCTGTGGACCAGCTATCAAGCTGGGGGCTTCTCTTGTCTCATGTAGCTGATGAGCTCAAAATCAGCAGGTCAAGTAACTGTAAGCTGTAGAGCAGTGATTCTCAACCTTCCTCATGCCGTGACCCTTTAATACAGGTCCTCATAGTGTGATGACCCCCAAACCATAACATTATTTTTGTTGCTATTTTTCATAACTGTAATTTTTGCTACTGTTATGAATTGGGTGACCCATGTGAAAGGGTCGTTTGACTTGCAAAGGGGTTGCGACCCACAGGTTGAGAACTGCTGCTGTAGAACCTGATAAAAAATTCAAATGGATGGATAAGAAAGCAGACTACTGGCTGATAGGCTAATGAATCTCTGTATGGCAAAAAATTGGGGAGGAGGCCACTGACTGGAGATCAAAGAATTAAAATTCAGATGCTAATGAGCTAGATGTATGATTAAGATCCAGCAAAAACCAAACAAAACAGAAAGCTTTACCAGATTACCCATATATATTGGATCTAAGTCAACTCCCCAGGGAAACTCCTTTTCAGCAGATTGACCGCTCATTACAGATCTCACTATGACAGTGATTACCTTGTATCAGGTCTCATCTTGAGAGGGAGGTGATGAGCACATCGTTACGCAACTGCAAAGCTACAATCTACCTGTCAAACCACTGAGAACCATGGTCAATGAGGATGACACACAACCATCACATTTATGTTTTCCCAGGAAAATGTCCATTGCATTACATTTTCAAATTTACATGTGTAGAGTTATTTACAGCATTTTCTCATTATCCTTTGAGTTTTTTCAGGTCTATAGAGACATCTGCTATTTTATTAATGTTATCTATCATTTGTATTCTCACTCTCTTTTCTTCTTTTTTTATACTTAGAGAAATAGGAAAAAGCAAATTTATTCCATCTTCCTAGAATAGAGAGTTCTGATAGAGCTATTTCTCCCCTTATTAAAATATAGTGAATCATTTAAATCTTGTTATTTGTAGCTAAAGTGTATCTTGGAGATTATTGCTTCTCAGTATAAACCGAAGTATAATAAAATTTCAGTTTACTAAAACTGAAATTTTACCAAAACAAAACAGTTTACCAAAACAAAAAACAAAAGTATGCTGTGGACATGTTTTTATTTCAGGTAATAGCAATTTATATTATCTTTTTAATGTCTGAATATTATATTTCATCAGGCAACAATCACCCTAGTTTCTTTCAATGATTCCATTATGAATATACTTTTAGTGACAACATAAACAGTGTTGTGATTAGCATCTCTTAGTGTACAAATCTATGTTATCTTGACTATGATTCTGAAATTCAAAATTTCTATAAACTAATAATCTATTATAATATTTTATGGTAAACTTGATCAGAACTGTTGGAAGGCTATTTGTAACCTTTAGTTATCACATTTGCTTTTACTTTACATATATTTTCTGTAGAATTATTAAGCTGCTATGGATTTCTACCTAGAATGTGCTGTGATGTTGTAAAATATGAGGTTGATGTACATTTTTATTTTCTAAAATCCAAATGTTCTGAATTTTAGCACACTTCTCTCAGAATCTTTCTAGGAGAGCTTTCCAGGAGTGTCATTGTTAAATTTTAAGGCATACTGTTCAATTACATTCTTCACCTGCTGTACTTTCTAACAGAGTACATCCATAGGCATTTATACTTGTTCTTAGCAACAGTGGATAACGTTATCTAATAATTTAAGTTCATACTTATTCCTTGGTTGAAATTACAAAATGTTATCTATAAACATTCATCTCAGAAGATCTACAGAGCAGTATAAAGCATTTAAAACATTCACAGTGTTTCTACTCACAGGTAACATCTTTTAATATTTTGGTGGTTTTTTTTCCATGTATTACTTTAACAAAGTTGGAATTACAGTTGATACATTTAAGACTTCATGTTATATTAGTGTTGTATTGTTAACGATTCCTTTGCCTCTAACATATAGCATGATTTAAATGATTGCATAATTGTATATCTTATCACCTATTTGCCAGGGAGGGTTTTTTGTGTGAGTAATGCTATGGACTTTATGTTGCTATGATCCTAGAAGCTCTGTCACTAGTGAAAAGCACATCTTATGCATGTGGAAGTTGGATAATATAAAAGGAAGATAAAAGAAAATGGATATGTTCAGACTGTGTGATTGGCTAAGAACATTGAATATACCATGGACTGCCAAAAGAATGGACAAACCAATATTAAAAGAAATATAAGCAGAATATTCCTTAAAAGTTAGGTTCATGAGATTTCAGCTCATTGACTTTGAACTAATTGCTAGAGAGGGCATTGTGTTTGGTAAAGTGAGGCAAATTTTTCATGAAGTGTACTGATACGAAGCCACAACTGACTCAAGCATGCAACTGATCACGAAGGTGGTGCAGAACCAGAGAGCATTTGATTCTCTCACACACAAGATTGCCATGAGGAGGACCCAACTTGACCACTGATACCACCATCGTTTTCTACTAATTAACTATGGTTTATATAACTAAATCCTCCAAGTTGGGGTTTTTCCTATTATAATTAAATGATAGTGCATATCGTTGGGCACATTCCCAAGTGTAAGAATTAAGAAGAAGGAGGCTTGTCAGAACTTGTTTTGTCTTTTTTCGCCCCTTTATGTCTTAAAATAAAAATTCCATCTTTTCCAGAGGTGTTCCAGTTCGCTTTGGTATATTGCTGTTATTTTCATAAGGAAAACAATCCAGCGTTCAACTTAAGAGAAACGTGCTTTTGTCTCCCACACTTTCCCTTTCCTACTTTCTCATTGTCTTCATGTTCTGAAATATTTTAATATAAATAATAATTTATTCTTGTTCTTTTAATCCAATAATGTTTATTTTTAATTTTAACAGTGTTACTGGCATGTAATTCACATATCATATCACTCAATCATATTAGAAAGAGGTGTACAGTCATCTCCACAATACATTTTAGAACATTCTTTTCTTTCTTATACTCTCTGTCATCAGTTCTCCATTTCCCCCCTGCCTCTGCTGTCATGCTTTTCAAAAACCTCAACGAAGCAGAGAAAGCAGACTTTTGGTTCTCAATGATTCATCATTGAACCAGAAAAAGACACTTGACTCCTTGTTTTCATTTTCCACAACTACGAAGTAAAGAAGTCGAGGCAGTAGTCATTTAAGGGAATTTCCAACAAAAAAATTCGAATTTTCCCTCTTTTTTTGAACATAATAATGTCACTGAAGAGGTGTCTTCATCATTTCTCCAGTTATTTCTATTTTTGCATGACTTTGAAAAACTTATTATTATTATTTGAAATTCTGACATGATAGTTCTGTGCATATAGTCTTCAGTTGCTATCTTTGCTTGCTGTGCTGTCTGCATCTGTCCTTTGGAGTAGAAGAATCAATCACCACTCTAAATTTCTCAACACACCACATCTCCATGCAGCACACTTACATCTCCATGCAAGATAAAAAAATATGCAATACGTGTATCTCCATTTGGTAGTTATGTAACAAAGGACAAAGTATTTAATCTGCCTACGTCTTAGTTTCTTCTGTAAAACAGGAAAGTAAGCCACAGTTTTCCCTTAGGATTCAATGACATGACAAATGGAAAAATTCTCTGTAGAACAAACAATGTCAGCTGTGGAGCAGCAGGCTAGACATCAGAGAGAGACCTTGAGTTTGCCTGATCTATCTTGAACAGGTTAAACCCTGATTGCTTTAAACTCTATGCCAGCATCTACTTCCTTCCCTACCTTCATTAATTCAGCTTTCTGTTTCTACCTCTGTAGGTCCCAAGACCTACATAAATATTTTGAAGCTATCCTTTCTTTAAGCAGTTAAATAATTTTGGCCACATTTTTGTAGTTGCCTTGCCTCAAGCCCAGTTCTTCCTTTGGCTCACCAATTTGGAGTCTGAAGTGGAAGTTTTTTATCTCTGTCTAGAGGGCTTGACTGTTATCCCTGCCAAGTAGGGAGCCAATACCATAAAACTTTCTCATGTGTGCCCACATTGCTCTGGGTGTTTTTGGAAGTCTAACATCAAGGGGAGCCATGAGGGCAGAGTGTCAAGGTAAAAAACCCTCCATGAAAAAACGTGGATGTTATTTCACATTCAACTCAATATCACTGGGGTGTGGTTGGTTTGGCACATTACAATAGACTCCAAAATTCTCTATAGTTTTATATATGGTCAGAAAGGCCGTTGCAGATAGGTTTTCACAATTTGGGGTTTGTTCCTTAGGAGAATTTCTATTTGGAAATCAATGCAACCATAGAATAAACAAAATACTACAATTGCTTTTGTTCTGACTAGAAGTAGCATCTCATAGACCTGGAGAAGAACTAAGCAATAGCAAAAATGCTTCAATCAAAGGCACTGTCTGGTGTGGGAATTGTTCCCGGTCTGACACACCCACCCTTCCACACACACACATACACACACACCAGGGTGTAACTCACAGGGAGTGCAACAGAACAGCAAGGGGAGCAAAGCAACAAATTCCCCAAGGAATTCTAAAAATATATTTCAGACTCAAGGGGCAGGGATTGGCACTGCATCAGACCCAATGAGAAAACATTCATAAGGGTCAGCAGACAGACCTGGAACTATTCATAGGCTATTGTTTCTTTCATTTTTTTCATGTCTATCTATATAAGATAGGCAAGATAAACAATCCTGAGGAGGAAACAATGGGACCGACAGTTCTGGGGAGACAGGGGAGAGTAGAAGGTGGGAGAAAGGAAGTGGGGAGCCAACAAACATAGGGACAAGAGAACAACACGTTTTCAAAAACTGATGGTGAGAAGGGCATAGAATGCCTGGTGGGGCTCGATCAAATGCAATGTAGCTGAGAGGAAGTACAGAGAGCCAAATGAAGGTTGAAAATGAAACCGGGACAGGATGAAAGTAAAAGGAAATAGATGAAAGAACTAGGAAGCAAAAGACATTTATAGAAGTATAAACATAGGCATTTATATATGTAAATTATTAATATATAATGACAGGGATACAGGTCTATGTACACATATTTATAAGTTAAGTATTAAGGTAGCGGATGGACATTGGGCTTCTACTTAAGTCCTCCCTCAACACACAAACACCTTGTTCTAATAACCTGGCATTCTGTGATGCTCACCTCTGCAATCTCTGTAGACAAAATGGGTGCATAAGCAAATGTGGTGAAGAAAACTGATGGTGCCTGGCTATTACAAGATAAAGCATCTGGGGTCTTAAAGGCTTGAAGTTATTAAGCAAGTGACCATCTAGCAGGGAAAGCAACAAAGCCCACATGGAAGAGGCACACCAATCCGTGTGATCATGAGGTGTTGACAGTATCAGGTATCAGGCATCAGAAGACCTAAAATAAGCAACCATTTTAATGCAAACGAGGGGGGTTGGAATGGAGACCCAAAGCCCAATTGTAGACAATTGAACATCCCCTCACAGAAGGGTCACAAGGAAGGGACAAGCCAGCCAGGGTACAGTATAGAACCTATGAAACACATAGCATTCCTCTAGCTCTTTAATGCTTCCACCCTGCCCCACCTCCCCCCCACTATCATGACCCCAGCTCTATCTTATAAACCTGGCTAGACCAGAGCATGTACACTGATATAGAAAAGAGCTTTTAACATACAGAATCCATGACAGAAAATCCCCTTAGGGCCAATAATGAGAGTAGTGATACCATGAGGGTAGGAAGAAGGTGGGGGAAGAAGGGGGGGAAAGGGAAAACCAATTGCAATGATAGATGTACAACCCCACCCCCCCCGGGAGGGATGAACAACAGAAATGTGGGTGAAGAGAGACAGTGGACATTGTAAAATATGAAAATTAAAATGATCTATAAATTATCAAGGGTTCATGGGGGATGGGGGATGGGGAGGGAGGGGAAGCAAGAGGAGCTGATACCAAGGGCTCAAATAGAAAGAAAATGTTTTGGAAACAATGATGGCAACATATGTGCAAATGTGCTTGATAGAATTGATGAATTGATTGTTATAAGACCTGTAAGAGCCCCCACCCCCAACAATCATTTATTAAAATAAAAAAATATAAAGGCACTGTCTGTGTTAGGCTGGGTTTTCCAAAGAAACAAAACCAGGTTCACTCCCATATGTTTAAGAAATAACTTTATATGAAGAAGTAATTTGATATCTAGAAGGCATCCCAGCCCAGTCCAACTTGAGTCCATGCTGCCAATGTTACTCAGAGCCCTTTTCAGACTCACATAGGTGCTCACCAATGATGCAGGAAGGCGAAGCAGGGTGCAGGGAGCTCACAGGCTGGTGAGTGCAGAGTCATGTGGTTGCACGGTCCATGGAAGCATGGCAGGGCATCCACATCACCCTGGTTGGCTCTCAGGGTCAGTGGCCCACATGGACTGCCCCTGGAGGCAGACACAGAGCTTTAGCAAGCAGAGAGATTGAAGGGAAAGCTCAGCAGTCCAATCCACTGACTGCTCTGTAGGAGAAAGAGGAGGCTCTCTACTTCCATAAAGAGTTATAAAGTCAGAGATACACAGGGCAGTTCTACCCTGTCCTACAGGGTCACTATTAGTTAGAATCAACTTGACAGCACTGAGTTTATGTTAGCATGAAAAACTAGATTCCAGGGAAATAGATTGTATTTTGATGAGATCAGAGCACAGGACATTTCAGGATAAAATACAAAGAGCAAAAGATGATATCTAATAAATACATATTGAGTGTGCATTGTTAGTCTGGGTAGACTAGAGAAACAAACTCATAGACACTCATGTGTATGAGAAAGAGGTTTATATACAAAAGCAATTTAATGTTGAGAAAATGTCCCAGCCCAGTCCAGATCAAGTCCCTAAGTCCCATATTAGCCAATATGTCAGATACCAATCTATAAAGACCTCTTCAGACTCATAAAACACATGCAATGACGCCGAATACAGGAAGATCACAAGCCAGTGGGTGGGAAGTCTTGTGGATCCAGTGGCATTGTAAGCATCTCAGTGCTGGCAGGGGTCTCTATGTGGCTTCTCCATCTCCAGAGGTCTGGTTGCATCAGAATAGGTCCATGTGGCTTCTCCAGCTCCCAGTATATGGCATCATGTGCCTTGTTAGTAGAGTGTCTCGCAGGGCGTAAGCATTTCAGTAGAGCATCTCCAAGGGAGTGAGCCGAGAGAGTCTGTCTCCTGCCTCCAACGAAGAAATCCAGGAATTCCCAGAATTCTTAGGAGGCCGTGCCATACAGATTGACAGGTGAGACTCCACCCCTACACTCTTAATCCTCAAATTGACACCAGATTGTGTAACTACCACAGTGTGCAAGGAGGAAGAGTAGTAAGAGGACTAAGAATTATCAGCAGCTAAAAGAAAGTAATGTATATGATGTCTTTATCTCAGAGACTGGCACACGATAGACCCTCAGAAGAATGTTTTTGCTAAAATTCTTTACACTTTTGAGATATTGGGGCAGTAGCAGAGAATAATATAGACTTGGTTTTTTTGTTTTTGTTTTTGTTTTTGTCCTAACAGAGTTAAATTTGGGCAGATGGACAACTAACCAAAAATTACCATAGAGTGTGTGGTAAGCATGATGGCAGAGGAAGGTCACAGTGTGTTGGGGCAGTATTCTTACTATGAGAAATTTCCAGAAAAGGTGCTGACCTGGCCTGAGACTTGAAGAAATGAGTGATGCAAGGAGGAAAGGAGCTTCACATGTACATGTAGGAGGGGAATCAGAGCACGTACCATGAGGTGGTTATTGGCGCATAGGGCCAGGATGTTGATATGAGGCTCAAGAGGCTGCTTGCAAAAGACAAAGTAGAATGGAAACTGGTAGGCATGAAAGATCATCATTTGAGGCTGAAACTGGATGCTCCAAAGTAAGGAAAATCTTAGTCAGCTGCACAGATATGCTGATTTCTTGGAATGTTGATGCTGCAATCAACTTTTATTGAATTTGTGGGAAAATGAACGTTCTGATTACCACTTAGATGCTATGAATCATATGCCACAATTGGAATGTTATTGCCTCTCTCCTTAACAACTATTCCTTTTCTTTTTTTCTCCGAAGGGTCAGAGTGATACAAAGGTGACTACACTTGAATTCAACACTTTCTTGTATTCCTGCTGTATGTGGCACTACACAGAAGAACAATTAAGAACTTCTCAGGATAGATTGGGGTGCAGCTGAATAAACAGAGTTTTAAAGTTATACATTTAAAAATAATCAGCATCCTTATATAGGAAAAGTAACTATCATTCATCCTTTACCCAACCTCACTTTTTCCTGGCTAACCAAGTGAACAGATTAGAGCACTAGCGTTGTAGTAGTTATGTGTTGGGCTGTCAAGTGCAAGGCCAATAGTTTGAAACTTCCAGCCAATGCTTGGGAGAAAGATGAGACTTTCTACTCTTATAAAGAGTTACAGTCTTGGAAACCCACAGAGTCAGTTCTACCTTGACCTGTATAGGTCACTGCCTGGTAGAATTGACTCGATGACAGTGACTTTCTATCTTTTTACACATTTCTTTAAGACAAACACATATAAAGTTATATATACATGTAGAAAACAGTTGCCTCGTTTTTAAAAGAATTAAACTACATAGCATTATTTTTAGTTCTTTTTATTAAATCATTTTATGGGGGGGGGG
>NW_022111369.1:47750112-47783986 GCF_000313985.2 Echinops telfairi
TTGTGTTGAGAAGGTGAGCATCATAGAATGCCAGTTTAATAGAACAAAGTGTTCTTGAATTGAGGGAGAACTTGAGAAGAGGCCCAAGGTCCATCTGCTACCTCAAAACTAAACCTATAAATATATGTACATAGATCTACTTCCTCATCGTCACATATACATATATTTGCATATGTACATGCCTGTATTTAGACCTCTATAAATGCCCTTTGCCTCCTACTTCTTTCCTCTATTTCCTTTTATTTTCCTCTTGTCCCACTATCATGTTCAGCCTTCATTTGGGTTTCAGTTATTCCTTTGGGTTACATTGCCCTTGATCAAGCCCTACCCAGTCTCCTATATTCTCCTCACCATCGATTGTTCCCTTGTCCCTGGGTTTGTTAACCCCACTTCCTTTCCATCCCCCTCCCCCTTTCCCATGTCCCCCTGGAACTGTAGGTCCCATTGTTTTCTCTGTTGGTCCTCTGGATTGTTTGTCTTGCCTAGCTTATCTAGATAGACCTACAGAGATAATAATAAGCACAAAACCAAGAGAGAGCAACAAAAGAAAACAAAACAACAACAACAAAAACAACGACAAAAAAAGAAAAGCCTATGAAGAATTCCAGGTCTGTTTGCTGACCTGTGCGAGTGTTTTCCGGTCGAGTCTGATGGGGTGCCACTCTCTGGCCCCAAAGTCTATTTTTGTTATTCCTCGGGGACTTCATTGCTCTGCTCCCCTTGCTGTTCTGTTACACACCCTTAGTGTTTCATCTCGGACCACATAGCATTTTTTAACCTTTATTTTCACGTAATCATGCATCATGGGTAGCATTACATTTTAGAAATAGAAGGCCTTAATTCATTTCTTTTCATGCTGTTGCTGTTAGTTGCCATTGAGTCGACTCTGACTCATGTCAGCCCCATGAGTGACAGATAAAACATAGTGCGGCCTTGTGACATCTTCATAATTGCTAAAATGTGTAAGTCCATTTTTGCAAACACTGTGCATTTCGAGTGCTTTCCAACTCAGGGGGTGGGGGACTCATTTTCCAGTGCTATGTTGGACAATATTTTTTTAAAATTAGACAATGTTCTGTTTTGGTTCACAGTGTTGTCATTGGCTAATTTTCTGTCAGCTTGTCAATTTGACATGTTGTCTGCCTGCCTGTGGTACTATTGTGGCTTGTGTGTTGCTATGGTTCTTGAAGCTTGGTTGTTGCTATGGTTCTTGAAATACCACTGGTATTTCAAATTCCAATTTGGTCACTGATAGCGGGTAAATTTCTCTGGAGTGCCCAAATTAAGATAAATAGGATAAAAGGGTTGGTGTTCTCTCTTTTACTATAGTGTGCAATTATTTAATTAACTACTACCTATTGATGAACATTCAGATTGTTGTTTTTCCCACTATGAAAATGTTGTAATTAATATGCAAGCTTGTAATTCCTTTTTCTTGAAGTTAGAATCTTAAATGTGATTTCTGTTCCACTGTTAGGTAGTCCTGGTGGTATAGTGGTTACAAGTTGGGCTGCAATCCACATGGTTGGCAGTTCAAAACCACCAGCAGCTCCAAGGAAGAAAGACTGGGCTTTCTACTCTCATAAACAGTTACCGTCTCAAAAAATTCCCAGGAGGTCACTGTGAGTTAGCATTGACTTGATGATAGTGATTGTGCAGTTTGGAATTAGATGTATTATGATTTGGAGCACAAGTGGAACAAGGTAAGGTGTGGGCCTTCCTTATGCCAGTGTGGACACGGAAATATAGTGATCTCTTTCTTTAACCCTCTCCAACGCTGCAAACTCATCAAAATGTTGAATCTGCAAAAGTTACCTGAAATATTTTTAGGATTTATATTTTAGGAGTAGAGTGTTTACCTCTGGCTAGTAGCCAGAATGGACAACTTGAAGAAATTGTTCTCTTTTACGTCTTATGGAGTATATGAATAAGACAAGATGTGAGGAAAGGGATTCCAGGCAGGAGGAACAGAATGGTAACAAAGCTATGAAAGGGTTGCATGGGGATCGTGCTCTTTGAATTATAAAGAGAATGGAAATGGTGGAAGGCAATTTTTGTGGGTAGTCTTGGAGGCCGCTATTATTCACCACATGTGTCAGAGTGGAACTGTGGTCCAAAGGATTTGTCGTCGTTGATTTTTCAGATCACCACACTTTTCTTTGGAGGAGCGTGTGGTAGACTAGAAGAACCTCAGTGAGGGGCTGTTCACACACCTCCACTTCCCTGTGGGATGAGAGTAAAATTGGCCACGGTCACTCCTATGTGATATATGATTTTGCTTTCTGTTAAATTGTTTAGATTGAACTAAATAAAGAAAATTCATTCTTACAGTGCATTCTTGTTATTTGTGGGGTTGTGTTGTATAAAACACCACAGACATTGAATTAGCAAATACTGACCCATTGATCCTTAGGGAAATACAGAAAGAGGTTCCTTCACGTCTCTAGTCACAACACAACACCACTTTGTGTTTCTATTTAAAGGCATCTTGTTTTTATAATTTATAATTCATTAACATTGAACTCATGCCAACAACACTGTAACCCATGTCTGAACAAAGTTTATCTAACAAGTATTTTATAGGTAAGAAACATTACAGCCCTCTTGTTCCCAGGAATACAAGACAGCACTTCACCACTGTTTGGGGGCCATTTTAAACAGCAAAATTTTTAAAAGTACAAAAAAGCAACAGCAACACCAACAATGGTACTATACAGAATGCAAAAGGTACATTTGTTTCCAGTACAAGAACTGAAACAAGAAGACAGAATGTCAGCTTGTTCAGCTCTAATTGTGTGTCTGCACATCAGGTGACTAAACTTTTGCAGTTCATTATTATGAATGATCATAAAAATTCTGTGAGTGTTGGTTTTGAGATTTTAAATCAATTCAGCCAGAAGATGAGTTTGGAATCTGTGAATACAGATAATTTGTTCTATGTCATTAGAAAAGACAAAAATATCAATAGCCTTTTCAATTAGTTGAAATATTCTTCTTTGATACAACATCAAAACCCTACAAGTGAAATGCAAAATCTGAAACCATATTAATAAACTTATTATGCTCTGTTACATTAAAACTGATTAATCTATCTTGCTTCTTGAGTGGATGCTTTACTCAGACATTGGTCATTTAAAATATAGTTTCCTGAATTATGCAGGTCTTTCAAATATAATTTATTAATATGACCACCATTAGAAACGTCTTTCAGTAGTAAGAAGATGCTAAGATCCTAGTGGAAAATATTAGTTTTCTGAGTTATGTGAGAGCTCAAATATTATCTTCAGAAACAGACCCTGTAAATTGTTTTCATTGGAGTGACAGACTTACTTCATTCCTTTGGAATAAGTTGTTTGTCGAATGCCAAGTATGAACAACTGTAGTTTCTTTGCTAGCATTTCTTTCCAGTAAATGGTGTTCTAGTTTTGCTTGTAACCCAAACAACAGCACGGGTGCTTTTCTTTGAATGCCCCACAGCGCTTCCATTTGCCATAACCCTTCATGTGTGCATACATGTATGCATGTCATTGTTAGCTCTCCTCAAGCCCTCAATCCCGGGCCAGCCACGTGAGCGCCTGCAGAGGGATCGCTGTAATCCTCAGGCTGCCCTGTCTTTCTTCTGCTGGATGTATACTTATTTTCCCCCACAAAGTATTCAAAAATATATACATTTAGTGGCCAGCAAGTAGTAAAGTCAGTAATGAAGGAGGCTTGTAAGCACAACGAGCTTATTTCTTTTTCCTACCTATGTTTCTGTAAAAAGATCAACGGCTACTTTCCCAGTTTGCTGTCAGTGCCATGATTCATACTAAGGAGCCAGCAGTATTGTTCACCCCGGCTTTTGTACCATCAGAGCCCATCTCAACACAGTGAAAAAGGCGCTGGGGTTTTAGAATTAAATTGTAACAATTTTTGACCTCCTGAATGTCCTGATAGGGAGCCAGGTACTATCAAGGGTGCAGCCAATGTTGTGAACCACTCTTCTAGATCAATGGTTCCCACATTGTAATGTACACACAAATTACCTGGGGACCTTCTTGTTACACGCAATCTACTCCGAAAGTCCTGAGTTTAGACCCGAGTTTTGAGTTGAAGATAATTCTGCCTCTAAGTGCGGCTCTCTGAGGTAAATCTCTTGCACTGCATTGCCAATATGGTAGCCACATGTGGCCACTTCAATATCTATTTAAACTAATTAAAATTAAACATTAAGTTCCTCTGTTGCAGCCGCCACACACCTTGAGCGCCCATAGCAAATAGAGACTGTTGTTAGCGGATGTCAAAGAGTCAGGCCGGGCCTCATGGTGACTCATCTGCTCTAGAACTCCGCATGTTAGAAAGCAGTAATCCTCACGGAAGACTTTCTTTGGGGCTCTCTTCTTAGTCACTACCATATTGCGCATGGCCACCGTAGGCCATTGCCACTGCTGCAGCAGGTCTTTTTAGGAATGCTGCTCTAGATTTTTCCATGGAGTTCATAATCATAGAGCTGTGTAACTGGATTCACTTACCTTTAGAAACAATTTGGGACAACATTATACATAATTCCATGTTTCTTCCCATCAGTTTGTGAACAAAGACTTAAAACATTTATATATATGTTCATGTATATGTACTCACATATATATATATATGCTCATATATATTATATATACTCATATATATGAACTCAGTAGATCCAGTTGCCTCTGAAAACCGAAACACTCACTGTCATGGAATCAAGTCCAACCCTAACCACCCACAGAGCAGAGTAGAACTCCCCGACAAGGGGTGCCAAAGCTGTGCATCTTTATGACAGCCGATGGCTGAATTGTTCTCCCACACAGCTGCGGGTAGATTCGAAGTTTTGATCACTGTATCACCAGAGCTTGCTATAAAGAGCCCCAGTAGCACATAAAATGACATTGCAAAGATTTTTTTGTGGGAGAAAGGATTCTATTTAAAAGAAATCAATTAGAGTTCCTGATACTGAGATTTTAAAACAATCTCTTACTCACATATTCCAAACAAGGTCCTTCCTGTGACCCACAAGGAACAATTTCGGTGGAAGAGAGCTCCTGGGGAGAATGAAAGGCTCGGCCTCAAAGTCAGCAAGTGGGTAGTGTTGCTGGTGGGTGCGCGCCAATGCAGACAGTGCGCTGAGAGGCATTCCTCTGGGTTAGCGCGGGCACTTCATGCTCTGAGGAAAGCTGGCCGAAGCCTGCAGACCCCACCTGGCGCATGGAAACGTTTCAGGGTGTACTTTCCAAAAGCATTCCTCGTCGGCAAAGTTGGAAAGCTGAGACGAGCCTAGTTGGAGCTCCCCAATAGGAGAAGGAGGGGGAAACCAGACTAGACTTGACTAGGAGCTCTTTCTTAGAGTTTTTGCTGTCAACATGACATTTATGTGTATAATTGAATGTATATTTATTAAGAATGAGCTGTAGATGGAGAACAACTGAAAGATAGCTTGCTATTCAGACTTAAAATGTTGAAAGTCTTTTTATCAAGTATTATCATTTTAAAAGTAAAAGAGTACTGGATGTTTTTGAAGAAGTGAAAAATTCCCACTGTTATTGATCTCTAGGTATCTAAATCAAACCATATAATTTTTCAGGAAGAAGTATTAGGGTAAAGAGGAGACTGTTCCTTCTGGCCCTGTCACTGGTTGCTAGGACCCAGAAATACGAGATCAGCGGCTCATATAATTTCATCATCAAGGTAGGTGCAGATGTTGTCTAGCTAGTTCAGTTCTCATTTGAGTAGGTATATCTTGACTTTAAGGAACCTGGAGGCTGATAACTGGTTGATGGTTCAAATCCACTGCCATTGCAAGGGAGAAAAATGAAGATTCCATAGGGATTTGCAGTCTCAGAAATGCTATATAGGATTACAATGAGCCAGAGTTGACTAGGGAGCAGTGGGTTTGCTTTTGAGTTAGTCTTGGCTTTGAAACTTTTCAGACATCAGCAAAACTAAATATTACCACGGGAACAGACCCACGAACTCCATGGGAACCTACATATAGGAAATCCTGTTTTAATCTTGCAACATTAACTGATTTTTGAGACTCTGTAACTGCCACCGCCATTCTCTCTGTTTCCCAGCTGTCAAACTCACAACTTCAGAATCCATGCTCGGCATGGCTCGGTTCATGTTAGGTCAGCCAGGCTGTGTTATTTAGGCACTGACAAAATTATTGCCATTGTGTTAAAGCTTTTTGCTGACCTTTTGGCTTTGGTCACATATTAGAACCTCATATCTATTTTGTTGCTGTTCATGTAATGAGTGGCCACCAAGTCTGTTCTGACTCATGATAAGAGACACGTATAAACGTACAAAATGTTACCTGTTCAGGTACCATCTTCACAATCATTTGTATAAGAGTCCATTGTTATGAACACCATGCTTTAAAAAATTGCTTAAAGAATTTTAATCCAGTTTTTGCTTTCATATAAAGGTATCATATTTTAAGCTTGCTACTCAGTTTTCAAATATACTAATCAAATATTTCAAAATGATAAGGACATGTTTTTGCTTTATATTTTCAATATTTGATTGCAATTTTTAAAGCATTAACCAGGGTCACTGATGTAATACGTTCTTTTTTGTGTTGAATGCTTCTTGGAAATTAAAGGACTATCAGGTGTTCAAATATTAACATGAATTATTCAGATTGTTGTAATGTCTGAATCTGAACCCTTTTGAAACTAGCCCATGTGCTATAAAAGAATTGAAGTCAGTTTCAGTTACTTTTCTTCTTTTTCAACCACTCATACCAGTGATGAGGAAGGGAATTGGAAGGTTTTCAAGGCTGTGATATTTCACTTCTTTTTCCTTTTATCTGGGGGAAGATAACACACCTAAGGCAAAGCATACAAAACAGAATAGTGCCAGCATCCTAGTAAAATCCCTCTACGTATGGCCCCTTCTCATCTTTCTTGTCCCTTCTGTCCTCCCTCTTTCTTTGTCCTCCCTACATCCTCCCCACCACCCCAATCGTGTCAGAGCCTTCAAAGTTGGCTTCGTTTGGTCTGAGAGCCACCTCTTTTAGTTTATTTTCCCCTTTAGAATAAGGGTGTTATGTTGTATTTGTCTTTATGAGATCGGCTAGCACTGCTGAGCATCATGCCTTCCAAATTTGTCCATGTCACAAGGTGTTTGACAGTTTCATTACTTTTTTTAGAGATGAATAAAATTACAATGTGTATATGTGCCAGAGTTTATTTATCCTGACTTCCAAAGATGGGCTTTTTTTCTCACGATGGATCAAAGATATTTTTAATCAAGTAAAGGCTAACATCAACAAACAATGTTTATAGTAACTCATCATATTTGTTTGGTATGGGCTGCCTCAACACAATATCATCCATATTATAGTAATGTTCTCTAGAAAATGTATTACTTTTGTCGTTTTGCTTACATTTCATTTGCATTTTTTATCATTTTATTGGGGGTTCATACAACTCTTATCACAATCCACACATCCATCCATTGTGTCAAGCACATTTGTACATTTGTTGCCCTCACCATTCTCAAAACATCTGCTTTCTACTTGAGCCCTTAATATCAGCTCCTCATTTTCTCCCTTCCTCCCCACTCCCCCTTCCCTCATGAACCCCTGATAGCTTATAAATTATTATTATTTTGTCATATCTTACACTGTCTGACATCTCCATCACCCACTTTTCGATTGTCTATCTCCCAGGTAGGAGGTTACATGTAGATCCTTGTAATTGGCTTCCTCTTTCCACCCCACCTTCCCCCACCCCCCAGGTATCGCCACTCTCACCACTGGTCTTGAAGGGATCATCTGTCCTGGATTCCCTGTGTTTACAGTTTCTATCTGTACCAGTGTACATCCTCTGGTCTAGCCAGATTTGTAAGGTGGAATGGGGATCATAATAGTGGGGGGAGGAAGCATTTAAGAACTATAGGAAAGTTGTGTATTTCATCATTGCTACCCTGCAACCTGAATGGCTGTCTCCTCTCCACAACCCTTCAGTAAGGGGGTGTCCAGTTGCCTACAGATGGGCTTTGGGTCTCCACTCTGAACTCACCCTCATTTACAATATGATTTTTTGTTCTTTGATGCCTGATACCTGAACCCTTCAACACCTCGTGGTCACACAGGCTGGTGCGCTACTTCCACGTGGCTTTGTTGCTTCTGAGCTAGATGGCCGCTTGTGTTTCTTCAAGCCTTTAAGATCCCAGACTCTATATCTTTTGATAGCCGGGCACCATCAGCTTTCTTCACCATATTTGCTATGTACACGCTTTGTCTTTAGTGATCATGTCGGGAAGGTGTTCATCATGGAATGCCATGTTAATAGAACAAAGTGTTCTTGCATTAAGTACTTGAGTGGAGATTCACTAAACCTATAAATATATGCATGTAGATTTCCCCACCATACTATATAAATATATTTACATATGTCCATGCCTGTATTTAGACCTCTATAAATACCCTTTGTCTCCAGTTCTCTCCTCTATTTTCTTTTACTTTCCTCTTGTCCCACTATCATGCTCAGCCTTCATTTGGGTTTTAGTAATTTCTCTCGGTTACATTGCCCTTACCACGCCTCTCACACCCTCCTTGCCACTAATTTTGGATCACTTGTTGCTTCCTTGTCCCTGGGTTGGTCATCACCACCTCCTTATCCCCGCCTCCGCCTCTCCCATGTCCCCCTGGAACCATTTGTCCCGTTGTTTTCTCCTCCAGACTGTTCACCCAGCCTATCTTACCTAGATAGATATGCAGAGATAATAATATGCACCAAAAAAACAAGTAATAGCAAGACAAAGCAACAAAAGAGAACACAGAAATAACAACAAAAGAGAAAACCAATGACCCATAAGAGAATAAATTAATTTTTTAAAAAATAAAACATTTTAAAGATTTAAAAAAGAAAGAAAAACCTGTAAATAGATCAAGGTCTGATTTTTGACCTCTAGGCATGTCCTCCAGTTAAGTCCTATGGGGTGTCATGCTCTGGTCCCAAAGTCTATCCTTTGCAATCCCTCAGGTGCTCCCTGCTCTGCTCCCCCCATTGTTCTGCTGCACGCTTTTAGTGTTTTGCCTTCATGTCACGGGTCGTTGTCGCGGGGTCAGTCCGGGCCAATCCTGACACCGAGTCTCCAGTGCTGTCCCCCGTATGGCCATGGGTCAGCAAGAGACGTCATGTCTCATAATGGGATCAGCCATATGGTCCACTCTGTGCATTGGCTGTTTAAAGCGGGGCTATCGTCCTCCAGGCCTGGTGGGCCAGGATGTACTCCACTCTCTCTTCCTCCCCATTCATTTGCTCTCGTGTGCTCTGATAAGACATGTCCCTCTCCCCAAGCTGCAGCTTCAGTGCTGTCCTCTGAAGTAAATTCTTCTTGGGGGGAGGCAGTTGTCCACGTAGCTGTTATGGGGGCTGAGCCCTCAGGCCCCTCCACTGGCTCCCCTCTCCATGCCGGCTCGATGTATTTGCATCCTGGAACACTGGATTTAAGTCTGGTCCCTCAAAGATGAGCGTTTTGACTGTTTCTGTTTTTTACTACCGTATTATAAGAAGTACTGCAATAAATATGAGTGTGCATCTATCTGTTCAGATTTTTAATTTTATTTTTGAGGGTTATGTACTGAGTGGAGAGATCACAGAGTCCTGTGGTACTTCTATTCCCATCTGTTTAAGGAAGAGGCATTCCATTTCCTATAGTGGCTGCAGAATTTTGTAATCCCACTAGTAGTGTATAAGTATTCTAATCTTTCCACATCCTTGCCAGCATTTTTTATTTTCTGTATTTTTAATGTTTCTATCAAAATTAAATGAGAGGTGGTATCTCATCATTATTTTAATTTGTATTTCTCTAATAGCTATTGATCTTTAACATCTCTTCATATGCTTCTTGGATGCCCAGATACCATGTTTACTGAATTGCCTATTCCTGTTTTCTGCCAATTTTTATTAGAATATTTGTGTTTATCTTATCGGGTTGTTAAGTTTCTAGGTTTATTTTCTATTTTACATTAGCCATTATCGAATATATCCTTGCCACCCCACCCCCCTTTGTTAGTTCTCTTTTTACTCTTGATAATGGTTGTCCTTTGGTGTACATAAATGTTGTGCTTTAGACCTCTAGCTTGTCTTCTATAGTGTGGGTGCCTTTCATTATATTTGATAGTGTTTTGTGCCATGTATTAAACAGAAAAGATCAAAATCACTGCCATGAAGTCAATTCTGACTAACAGTGACCCCTTAGGACAGTGTAAAACTGCCCTGAGAGTTTTCAAGATTGTGACTTTTTACAGAAGTAGAAAGCCAATTTCCCCCTATTTTTTTCATTGATAATCATTATGGTTCTAGGGTTTGTATTTAGGTCTTTAATCAATCTTGAACTCATTTTTCTTTTTCAATTAAAAGATCATTTTACTGGGGGTTCTTACAACTCATAACAGTCCATACATCCATTGTATCAAGCATATCTGTGCATATGTTGCCATTGTTGTTTTCTAGACAGGAGCTTTCTATTGAGTCCTCAGTATCAGCTCCCTCCCCGCACCCTCACCCTTGTGACCCCTTGATAAATTATAAATTATTATTATTTTCATATCTTACATCGACGGCTATCTTCCTTCCCCCGCAGCTTCTGTTGTTTGTCCCCCTGGAGGGGTGTGTGTGTGGTTATATGGCTATCATTGCAATCGGTTCCCCCTTCCTCCCCTCCTCGCCCCACCTCCCCCTTTCCTCCTGATATCACTACTCTCATTCCTGTTCCTGGATTCTGTGTGTCATGAGCTCTTATCTCTTATCTGTACCTGTGCACGTGCTCCGGTCTAGGCCGCAGTGAAAGGCAGCGCTGGGGTCATGATAGTGGGGAGTGAGGAAGCCTCAAGGAACTAGAGGAATAGTGTGTGTTTCATTGGTGTTATACTGTGCCCTGGCTGACTCATCCCTTCCTGTGACCCCTCTGTGAGGGCTGCCCTATTGTCTACAGATGGGCTTTGGGTCTCTGCCTCGACCAACCTCATTCTCGACAATATGGTATGTTTGTTTGCTGTGGCTTTTCTTTTTCCTTTTTTAAAAATCATTTTATTGGGGGCTCGTACAAATCTTATCACAACCCATCCATCCATCCATTGTGTCAAGCACATTTGTACATTTGTTGCCCACAAATGTACAAATTGACTCCATCATCATTCTCAAAACATTTTCTTTCTACTTGAGCCCTTGGTATCAGCTCCTCCCTCTTGGTATTTCCCCCTCCCTCTCCCACCCTCCATCCCTCCTGAATCCTTGATAATTTATATATTATTATTATTTTTTCATGTCTGCCCAATGTCTCCCTTCACCCACTTTTCTGTTGTCCATCACCAGGGAGGGGGTTATATGTAGATCCTTGTGATTGGTTCCTCCTTTCTACCCCACCTTCCCTCCCTCCGCCCGGTATCACCACTCATACCCCTGGTCCTGAGGGGTTCATCCATCCTGGATTCCCTGTGTTTCCAGTTCCTATCTGTATCAGTGTACATCCTCTGCTCTAGCCTGATTTGTAAGGTAGAATTGGGATCTTAATGGGGGGAGGGGGGAGGAGGAGGGGGAAACATTTAAGAACTAGAGGAAAGTTGTATGCTTCCTCATTGCTACACTGTACCCTGACTGACTCATCTCCTCCCCATGACCCTTCTGTAAGGAGATGTCCACTTGCCTATAGATGGACTTTGGGTCCCCACTCCGCACTTCCCCTCATTCACAATGATATGATTTTTTTTTCTTTGATACCTGATCCCATCAACACCTCATGCTCACAAAGGCTGGCGTGCTTCTTCCTTGTGGGCTTTGTTGCTTCTGAGCTAGATGGCCGCTTGTCTACCTTCAAGCCTTTAAGACCCCAGATGCTATACTTTTGACAGCCAGGCACTATCAGCTTTCTTCACCACATTTGCTTATGTACCCACTTTGTCTTCAATGATTGTATTGGGAAGGCGAGCATCATAAAATGCCAGTTTAATAGAACAAAGTGCTCTTGCATTGAGGGAGTACTTGAGTGGAGGTCCAATGTCCATCTGCTACCTTAATACTAAACCTATAAGTATATGCACATAGAACTATTTCCCTATCATCATATATAAATACATTTACATATATACATGCCTGTATTTAGACCTCTATAATTGGCCCTTTCCTCCTAGTTCTTTCCTCTATTTCTTTTTGTTTTTCTCTTGTCCCACTATCATGCTCAGCTTTCATTTGGGTTTTAGTAATTCCTCTTGGTTACATTGCCCTTGATCAAGCCCTACCAGGCCTCTTACACCCTCCTCACCACCGATTTTGGATCACTTGTTCTTTTGTCCCTGAGTTTGTTAACACCACTTCCTTTCCCCCGCCTTCCCTTTCCTATGTCCCCCTGGAAACTTCAGTCCCGTTGTTTTCTCCTCCAGCCCGTTGTTTATCCTGCCTATCTTATCGAGATAGACCTGCAGAGATAATAATATGCACAAAAATAAGACAGAGCAAAGCAAAGCAACAAAAGAAAACAAAATGACAAAAACAGAAAACCAATGACAAAAAAAAGAAAAGCATATAAATAGTTCAAGGTCTGTTTGTTGACCTTTAGGAGTGTCTTCTTGTCAAGTCTGATGCCCTGGCCCCAAAGTCTATTTTTGGTATTCCCTCGGACTTCCTTGCTCTGCTCCCCTTGCTGTTCTGTAGCAGGCCTTTAGTGTTTTGCCTCAGTGTGGTGGGGTCAGATCGGGCACAGTTCCCACACTGAGTCTCTAGTGTTGTCCCCCATGAGGGCTATGGTCAGTGAGGGATTTCATGTCTCATTGTGGGGCTGGCTATATGGTCCTCTATGTGCATTGGCTGCTCTGAGTAGGGATATTGTCCTAAAGGCTTGGTGGGCCAGGATGTGCTCCACTCTCTCTTCCTCTCCCTTCATTTGCTTCTGTGGGCTCCGTGTGTCTTGAGCTGCAGATTCAGTGCTGTCCTCTGAAGTAAATTGTTCGGGGGGTGGGGTGGTGGGAGGGGTGGTGGGGGCAGGGAAGCTGTCCACATAGTTGGGATTGGGGCTGGCCTCTCAGACCTCTCTACTGGTTTCCTGCTTCATGCTGGTATATTGCATTCACATCTTGGAGCACGGGGTTGAAGTCTGGTCTGTTATGGGTTTTCTAATGCCTGTTACCCGATCACTTTTTTTCATATGGTGTGAGCTATGGGTCTTTTGAATTCTTTTGCAGGTGGAGGTTTAACTTTATCAACACTATTTGTTGAAAAGAGATCTCATCTCCATTTATTAGCCTTTACTCCTTTATCAAATATCAGGTGTCTGTATCTGTCTCTTTGTACTTACGAATTCTCTGTTTTGATCCATTGGTCTACATTTCTATTATTGGACCAAATATCAAAGTCTTTTGATTATTGTACCTATGTAGTAGATTCCGATATCAGGGAGTGAGATGCTTCCCATGTTGTTTTTGTTTTTGAGTGGTGTTTTGTTTCTCCTAGATTTCTATCCTTTACATGTGGAGTTGGTGATTCGCTTTTCCATTTATTTGAATAACTGTGCTGGGATTTGGATCAGAACGGCATTAAGTTTATAGAGTGCTTTTCGTAATATTTACATCCTCATTGTGTTTTCTTTCCAACCATGAACATGGGGCATTTTCTATTTATATAACACTCCCAGGAGCAGTCTTTTAGGCTTTCTTTTTATAAGTTTTTGTTTTTCTGGTTAGATTTATTCCTCAGTATTTTACCTTTTGGGTTATTGTAAATGGTAGTGCTCTTAATTTCTTTTTCAGAGTACTCTTTTTTATATACAAGAATCTAATTGATTTTTGTACATTGATTTTAAAGCCTATGATGTTGCCAAATTTTTCAATTAGTTGCAGACATTTTTTATTGTCTTTGATGTTTTCTATATAGAAGATCATGTGGTGTAAAAATAGAGTTTTGATTATTCATTGCCAACTTGTATGCCTGTGATATCTTTTAGATATCTGATAGCTCTAAGATCTTCAGACCTACATTAAATAGGAGTGGTTATGAAGGACAACCCTATCCTGTACCTATTCTAAGGGGGGAAGCTTTCAGTTTCTCACCATTCAGTGAAATTCTGACTGTTCACTTTGCATATATAGACTTTATTGTATTGAGGAATTTCCTTTTATTCCTATTTTATTCAGTATTTAAAAAAAATAAAAAATGGATGTTGAATTTTATTGAGTTTCTTCAGCATCATTTGTTACATCATATGGTATTTGTGTTTGTTTTATTTATATGTTAGGTTTCATTGATTATTTTTCCAATATTGATCATCCTTGCATACCTGATATCAATCCTGATTGTGTAGGGCATATTGGTTTTAAAATCTTTTATTGAATTCCATTAACTAAAATTTTTGTTGAAAATTTTAGCATCTATATTCATAAGGCATATTGGGATACAAAGTTTGCTGTGGCGATGCCTTTGGCAGGTTTCTTTTATAAAATGGGTTTGGAAGTATATTATGATTTTCTATATTCTGAAATAGTTTGTGTAGAATTGGTGCTAACTCTTCTCTGAATGTTTGGTAGAATTCCCCAGTAAAACCTCTGGTGTTGGGCTTTATGATATTGAGAATTTTTTAATGACTTTATTTATTTCTTCTTGAGTGATAGATTTGTTAAGGTTTCTTATATCAATCTGAGTTAATCAAGGTAGGTAATGGGCTTGAACATGTTTTCCCATTTATTCTAGTTTTTTTTAATAGGTTGGGATACAGTGTTTCATAACATTGTGTAATTATCGTTTTTATTTTGATTGATTCTGTTGTGATGTTGCCCCCTTTAATTCATTATCATAGTAATGGTTTTTCCTCCTTACTTTCTTTGATTAGGTTTTCCAGTGGTTTATCCATTTTTTTAATGCTTTTGAAGAAAAAAGTTCTTGTCTTATTGATTTTACAATAGTTCGTTTGTTTTGCTGGGTCTTCTTCTAATTGGTGTAGGGTTATGTTAAGGTGTTTATTTTAGCTCGTTCTTCTATATTGATGTATGTACTTATTGCTATAAATTGTCCTTCATGAATTGCTTTTGCTGTTTCCCAAATGTTTTGGTATATTGTATTTTCATTTTCATTTGTTTCAAAAATTTTTTAAATTGCAATTGTTTCTTCAATTAAGCAATGCTTTCTAAGTAAGATATTGCTCAATTTACATATAATTGAGATTTTTCTTTATCTCCTTGTTGATTTCTAATTTGATAGCATTATGATCTGAAAATATGTATATTGAGTGACTTTCAACCTAGGAAATTCATTGTCCAGTATTGGTTTTGTTGTTGTTAAGTATCATTAAGTCTATAGTGGCCTATGCACAGCCTGGCCCTCATCATCCTTATAATCCTTGTCATGTTTGAGCCCATTGTTGCAGCCATTGAGTCAATACGTCTCTTGATGGCCTTTCTCTTTCTCCCTTACCCTCCGCTTCACAAAACATCACGCCTATCTCTATGCACTAGTATCTTCTGATAACATGTCCAAAGTATATAACATTATGTCATTAACCAACACCATAATTCAAGTGCATCAATTCTACATTGGGCTTCCTTAGTTTTCATATGCATATATGGTCATTGAAAATACTTTGGCTCTTGTCAGGCACAGCTTAGTCTTCAAAGAGGCATCCTTGATCTTAAACACTTCAAAGAGGTCTTGTATAGCAGATTTACAGAATGCAATATATACTTTTATTTCTTGACTAATGTTTCTATGAGCAGTGATTGTGGATCCAAGCAAGATGAAATCCTTCCACAAAATCAACTTTTTCTCTGCATATTATGGTGTTGTCTCTCAGTCCAGTTGTGAGGATTTTAATTATTTTTATACTGAGTTGTAACCCATACTGAAAACTGTAGTCATTGATCATCAGCAAGTACTTCAAGTCCTCCTATCTTTCTGCAAGCTAGGCTATGTCATCTCCATATTAAGGGTTGCTAATAAGCTTTGTTGTATAGTTCAGTGTAGAGATTGAATAAGTATGGTGGGAGGATACAACCATGACTAACACCTTCTCGATTCTCAACCATGCAGTGTCCCCTTGTTCTGTTTCAGCGAATCTTCTTGGTCTATGCACAGGTTTCTCACGAGCACAGTGAAGTTCTGGAACTCCAATTCTTCTCAGCGTAATCCATAGGTTTCTGTTACAAGCCACAGTGTAATGCCTCTGCATAGTCAGTACAATATAAGTAAACATCTTTCTGGTATTCTCTGATTTCAACCAAGGTTCATCTGACATCAGCAAAGATATCCCTGGTGCCATATCATGTTCTGAATCCAGTTTGAATCACTAACAATTCCCTGTTGTACTGCTGCAACCATTGCTAAATTATCTTCAGCAAAATTTTACTTACATGTAATATTAGTGATATTGTTTGATAACGCTGTTGGGTCACCTTTCTTTGGAATGGGTATAAATATGGACCTCTTCTGTTTCGTTGACAAGATATTTATATTTAGTTGTCTTCCATATTTCTTGGCATAGATGTGTGAGCGCTTCTAGTGTCTTATCAGTTTACTGAAACACTTAAATTTATATTCTGTCAATTCCTTGAGACTTGTGTTTGATTAATACCTTCAGTGAAGTCTGGAGTCCATCCCACAATACCATCAGTTTTTTTGTTTTCAAATAATTTTATTGACATATAATTTACATACCATATAATTTTGTAGTTTGAATATATTAAAAGAGTTGTGTCATCATCCCCATCATAAATTTTAGAATATTTCGTTCATTGTTTTTACTCATTATTGTTAGCTCCCACTTCTCCCTAATATACCCTGCATAACCCTAGTGAACTATTAATCTAATCATTGCCTTTGTTGAAATACCTATTCCGGATTTCATACAAATAAAATCACGCAAAAACAAACCCAAACAATGCACAGAAAAATATTAATCCAAAAGAAATCAGAAAAATTAGAATGAATTTTAAATGGTAAAACAAATAAGACGTTATATTTTAGCCAGGCAAAAAACATCTGCTATTGAGTTGATGCAGACTCATGGAGACTCTATAGGACAGAGTAGAACTGCTCCTGTGCCTTTCTGAAACTGTTTCTGGGAGTAGAAAGCCCCATTATTCTCTTGGGGAGCGACTGATGGTTTTGAACGGCCAACTTTGTTGTTAGTAGCCCAATGCATAACTATTATGCCACCAGAGCTCCTGTTATTAATATTGCTTATTACATAATACTTAGGTACATTACAAGCATCTAAAATTTGAGAAACTATTACCAAAATGTTAGGAGGTGCAATGTGAAACTGAATATGTTAAAATGTTCTGTGGGAGAAAGATGGGACTATCTATTTTCCTAAATACTTAGTCTTGCAAACTCTTGCAAACATCTACTCTCTTCTATAGGATCCCTATGAGCCTGCATTGACTTGATGGCAGTGAGTTTTGCCTCTCCTAGGTCTCTTTACTCTCCATATAGTGACTGCTGTAGACATTTCTTTAAAGAATGAAGTTGTTATTTGAATCAGCATACATTCTATTTGTAAATTGCTATGTATAATATTGACATTTTCATAATATTAAGCCTTCATATCCATGATCAGGGGTACTCTTCCTTTTGTGTAGGCATCTTTTGGTTCCTTACAATAGTGCTCTTGGCTTTTATTGTACAATTCTCTTTGGTTGGGTTTACTCGTTGGTTATTGTAAATGAGCTTGCTTACTCGATGTCTTTTTCAGCGCTCTCTTTGCTAGTGTGCAGGAATCCAATTGACTGTTGCTTGTTAATTTTGTACCCTTCCCCATTACCAGATCTCCCAATTGTTTCCAGCAATCTTTTTGTTTTGTGGAGTCTTGGGGTGGGGGTGGGGGACGGTGTTCTACATATAAAATCATGTCACTTGCAAATAGTGAGAGTTTCACTTTTCTTTGCCCAATTACATTTCCGATTTCTTTTTATTGTTTAATGGTATTGGTTAACACTTCCAGCAGGATGCTGAATAAGGGCGGTGATAAGAGACATCTTTGTCCGGCTCCTGTTAGTAGGAAAAATGCTTTCTGTGTTTTTCCCTGTTGAGAAAGATGAAGGCCATTGATTTTTTTGTATATGGTTTTTCTTGTGTTGAGGAATTTCCCTTCTATCACGATTTTGTTGAGTATGTTTAATCAGGAATGAGTGTTGGATATTTCTGAAAACCGTTTCTGTATCATATCAGTATCTGATATGATAATGTGACCTGATAATTCTTATTTTTGGTCTTGCATAAGTGGTGGATTACAGTAAGTGTTTTACTAATGTTGAGCCTTTCTTGCTTACATAGTATAAATCCCACTTGATCCTGCTGTTTTTGTTTTTTGACAAGTTCTTTGTTCCTTTGGCAGACATTTTTGCAGCTGTGTTCATGAAGGATATTGGTCTATAGTTTTCTATACTTGTGGTTTCTTTACCTGGTTGTGGTATCAGGGTTATGTTCAGTTCATAAAATGAGATGGGGTATGAGTTAGTTAATTGTGCCAGCCTGGCCGATAATCACATGTGGGTCTGGTTGAAAGGCGGAGGGATAAATGGGTGGTGAAGCCTCGCCTTTCTAGTTCTCGGGTCTCTTGTTTTGTGATGGTTGCTTCGGGTGCAGCTGCCTTAGCAGTTACCTGCTTCAGCTTGCAAGATGGATTTCCTACAAGACATCCCCAAGGAGAAGCCGCATGGATCTATCCCGATGCAGCCCTGGGTGCTGGAGCAGCCATGTGGACACCCCTGCCAGTGCTGAGATGCTTACACGTTCACTGACTCAGCTTTCCTCCTGCAGTCGGCATTATTGCCTCTGTTTTGTGAGGTGAAGGACTTTGTGGACTGGTGTTGTGTATGGGTTAATGTTGGACTTGTGGGCTTGGGCAGCATTTGGTTGGGATGTTTTCGTGATGCACATTTTCTTTGCATAAAACTCTCTCTTATACGTGAGTTGCTGTGGATTTGTTTCTCCAAAGTACCTAGACTAATACAGGGTATTTGCTGCCTTTTTCTATATTCTGGTATTGTCTGGGTAGAATAGGAGATAGCTCTTTTTTGAATACTTATAGAATTATCCTGTGATGCCATCTAGTCCTGAGATTTTCTTGGTTGGAAGTTTCATGATGAAATGTTCTGTTTCTTTTGTTATGGATCTATTGAGCGTTAGACTGCATTAATTTGAGTAGATGGTGTGTTTCTAGAAATTCATCCATCTCTTCTAGGTTTTTAAACTTATTGTAGTACAACCTTTCATATAGTGTGTTATTATTCTTTTTATTTCATTTGTATCTGTTGTGATATCAAGCTGGTTGTTTTGTTATATCTCTTCTGCTTCTTTATTGATTTTCTTTCATTATGATGTGTCTTTCATTGAGACTGGGGTATTGAAGTCTCCTCCTATTGTTTCTGAACTGTTTATATCTCTCTTCAACTTTGTAAGGGTAGATTAAGGTATTTTGATGGTCTTTCACTGGGAACATATATGTTCAGTTTATGTCATCTTGTTCTGTTTTTCCTTTAATAATTATGTAGTGTCCTTTCTTGTGTCTCATGACATTGCTTGCTTGAAGACTATTTTATCAGAGATTAATATTGCCATTTCTGCTTCTTGGGGGCTGCCATTGGCATGATACATTTATCTCCATTCTTTGATTTTTGTCTTTGAGTTTCAGATATGATTCTTATAAGCAGTATATTTATATAAGTTCTGATTTCTAATCCAATGTTCTACTCTCTTTTTATTAATTGGTGCATTTAATCTAGTGTCGTTATTGATATTAGTGGGTTTGTTGCTGTCCTATTGCAGTATATCTTTATTTTGTTTTTTTGTGGGTGGATTTGTGTTTGCTTCTGCCCTAGTTATGTGTTGCTTTGAGTGCTGCTCTCATTGTACTGATTTCTGGGTGGTGATGTCCACGACGATGCTCTCCAGTTGTCTGCTGCTGTTGCTGATTGTCTGTTCTTAGTGTGTTCCCATTGGTGTTTTTTTGCAGTGATGATATTATTCTACTAATTCCTTTCTTTCTAGGCATTCTTCTTCTCTTCTTTATATTCAAAGAATAATATTGCTGTATATAAGTTTCTTGGTTGGCAATTTTTTCTCTCAGGATTTTATATATGTTACTCAAATTTCTTCTTGCCTGCATGTTTTCTAGTGAGAAATCTAAGCTTATTCTTATTGTTTTCTTTTATAGGTGACTGTTATTTTTCCCTAGCTGCTCTTACAAGTCTCCCTTTTCCCCTAGAAATTGGAGAATTTGGCTACAATGGTACCAGTATGTTCTTTTTGGTGTCTATTCTTTTTGGGGTTCTCTAACCTTCTTGAAGAGTTATTGTCTCCTCACTTTTTGTGTTGTAGGGGTTCTCTTCCATTATTTCTTATACAATTTTCTCTGTAGATTTTTAAATGTCTTTGTTCTCAGGGATGCCAATGAGATGTAGGTTGTTGCTCTCAATGGTGTCCTACATCATTCTTAAATTTTCTTTGGATTCTTTCTATTTTTTGTTGTTGTTGTTGCTGTTGCTTGTTACTCTCATCGTTGAAGTTGAGAAAATTGTCTTTGAGCTCACTAACTCAGTTTTTCCTTTTTCCTATTGTATAACTCAGTTCTTTTTTGTGTGCTGTTGATTTATCCTTTGTTAGTCCTTATCTTCTTGAATTGCATTTGCTGTAACTTCTCAGGAACATTTCCTTCAGCCCTTGAAGGCACCTAAACACCATCTTTCTGTATTTTATTTCTGGTAATTACAGACTCTGTTTTTCAGAGTAATCCATTTTATTTGGGTGAGTTTGGGTTGTTTGTACTTGTTTTTTTTAAAAAAATATTATTTAAGAAATTTGTCTGTGTGTTCTGCAATTGACTGCTACTTCTGTGACATGGTGTTGCAGTTATTAGTGACGTGTGGCCTCCACGTTTTGTGGAGCTAGTTTGCACTGTCAAGTGATTTGGGAAAAGATGAATAGGAGTCAGGTAACAAATAGTGGTGGGATCATAAAAAAGGGAGGGAGATAAGTAAGAGTAAAGGACAGGAGGCAAGTGTCATCTTCAGGATTAGTAGTAGATCAGACTGTTGTGATTCATATAATTTTCATGGGCTGAACATTGAAGGTAGCTTGTCGGGCCTTTTTTCCTAGTCAAATTTAGTCTGAAACGAAATTTTCTGAACAATATAGTAACATGCTAGCATCATGAAAGATGGGTGGCTGGCATGCATGAGTTGGATTGGCCACCTGTTGAACTGAGTCTTTTGCATGTAAGATGAAGCACTTACAATTCAACCACTACAGTCCTCTTGTCAACAGTACAACTTCCAAAATGAAGCCATTTGAGAATTCTGAATAAATAGTCCATCTTGAGTCAGGTGTTATGCAATTAGTTCCTTTCAATTTAATTCTGAAGTTACTTAATAAAACAGAGCATTACATTTAATATTATTATTCCCAGTATTCAAAATGCTTCTAATAAAATACACCCCAACTAGATTATGGGGCACCAGATGCGCTTTACCATACAGTCATGTGATATTGGATTACTTATTTAACCATGCTGTGATAGAGCTTCCTCAGCTAAAGGTGGAGATAATAATATGATTGGTGTGAAGAGTAGATGGATTAATATGCAGAATACTTAGAATATCCCCACTGAAGACTTTGGATACCACTAATTTAATTGCAAAGCTATATTGTCTATGTTATTACTTTTTTTCCAACTTTATATCACAGTTTAATAGCAACAGCTAAATGAGCATAGAGCAAAACTGTCTCCATCTCCCAAAGCAATCATCCATATGCTAATATTGTTAACTTTAATTAAAGTCAGTGGCTTAAAGTGCCGATAAGCTTACAACATATATCTTCACTAATTAAGGATTTTACCCATCCAGCCCCAGTGGAATTATACTGTGGTGATTAGTCACAGCCTGTAACAAATTATGTTATATGCTCAGTGGTTAGACTTTTCTTTTTAATGCCCAAATCTGAGGCTATAATAGCTTTTCAATGTCTTTGTTTTTTACAATGTTTTGTTTGTTGATGGAAAAGCATCAAAAAGATCTCCTTCTTCTAATTATTCCTAGCTTGTCAGTAGAGGATTTCCATATGGTCCTAGTTACCACAGGGAAGCAGAGACATTCCATTGAGGTCTTGGATGTTCCATATGTCAGAGTCCCAGATGGGCTGCAGATGATGTTGAAAATGAAGGTTGTCCTTGCATTGCTTTATACCAAGACACATGAAACACAATTTAGTAAGATGATTCATATTACAAGATGAATTCCCCAATTTTTATGTAGTCATGGAACTTATTCAGGTATCTGTTAAATAAAAAACAGCTATGAAAATCATAGGTACTTTTTATTGACTGATTTAAGATATGTTCACTAATGTGCATTTTTAGACTAAGTAAAAGTGTTCATATGGCTAACATATAAATGTAAGGATAAAATAAGCATGACTGTACCTTGGAATTGTTTTAAAAAATCAAGAATAAACAAACGAACAAAAGCATACTTACATTGAGTTGATTCCAACTCATAGAGACCTTATAGGATTAAGAAAACTGCCTCTGTGGGTCTCCAAAGCTGTAAATCTTTATAGGAGTAGAAAGTCTCATCTTTCTCCCTAGAATTGTTAGGAAGATTATTTTATGACTTTGCTCAGGTATAAGGTAAACAAAGCAAGTGTTAAATACTATATTAGGATAGTTCTAAGATTACCCTCTACTACCCTATTTGTCAGTTTGACACAGTGGCTTATGTATAGCTGTATTTCCAAGACCAGGAAGGCTACTAACACTGAAAATTTAGAATTTTAGCCTCCAGAATTGTCAGGCAATAAAGTTTTATTGTTTTAAACTACATAGTTTATAGTATATTATTATGGCAGCCCTCTTATACTAATACAACAGGTGGATTGATTTTTTGTTGAAAAGAAACAATGCAGGCTTAAGCCACACTCAAAAACAGTGTGTAAAATTGGTAATGCACTTATTCATGGTGCTCATTCTTATCTCAAAAGTACAGAGAGATTATGTTTTAGAATAATTATCCATACTATCCATATATATTCAAGAACCAATGTTGAAACTGCAATCACATAGTCATCTTTAAAAGTAGGTGTTTTGTAATTAAGTGTTCATTCATTTGTACCATATTGCCAAAATGCTTTGTCCTGAAATTTTAAAATTTCATGGTTTTATTTATGATTTTATTTCCTTTCAACTTGAATCCCACCACTCGGCTGTCATTTGCTGTACTGTGGTGACTCAAGTTTTGGAAGCATGGTGATCTACTTGTGAAATTTAGCTAATGAAAACCTTATGGATCAAAATAAAACATTGTCTGAATTACTTATTTTGAATGTGTCATCAGCTAGGATCAGTTGGTAAGGGAAGACATCATGGGTCGTGATGTGGAGGGCCAGTGAGCATGTGAGAGACCTTCAGTGAGATGGACTGGCATAATAGATGCAATGATTGAGTCAAACAGTCTAGCAGTTGTGAAGATGATGCAGGAATAGTCGCTGTTTTTATTTTGTTGTACAGAATGTCAGCACGAGTTATAGCTAACTTGAAGGTTGATAAGAACAATAACATACAATAGGAACATTTTATACTCATGTTTTATTCATTGACTTATTTATTCATGCCTAGATTGAACTATAATTTTCTTTTTTTACTTTATTCTCTCTTTCTTGCTTTCAGCATGTATGAAATAATATTTTGAGCTATCTTGACAATCTTTTAATATTTTCATTTGTCTTTCCATTAAAAAACATATTTTAATCACATAAATTTCCTGATTTGGAGTATTTGCAGGGGTAGTAACTTATTTAATGTGAGTCTTCTCTAACTCGCACCAAACAATCTTTTCCTGTATGGTTCTGGTAAGAAGATGGGCAAGATTCTGTTAGGATTCACATGTGAGTAAATGGGAACAAGATTTACTGGACATCAATCTACTGTATATAAAATGAGCACACTGGGAAGCAGGAGGGGGTATTTTATTAGCAGGAAGATTGGAGTGCATCTTCTGGAGTGGGTTGTGCCCTCTGGAATGAAGATCCCTGAGCAGGGAACCCCTTGATCCAGGAGACATCTGTGACAACAGAGTGGTAGACTTTCCAAACCACAGAGCAAGTAAAGCTGAAGTCCTTGGGGCAGGAGATTGACTTGTGGAATGGTGTGCCTCTGAACACTTAATTGGGGGGTTTGGGCATGCTGACCCACAGGAGTGTTGCTGAGTGCCTTTGGATTACTGAAGTGGAGTGCCTTTGGGTACTTAATTCAAGGATCTTGGTTTGCTGACCCATAGAACTTGAGCTGAGTGTCTTCAGGTTGAGGCTTACAGCAACATTGTATGCCCTTTGGGCAACTATTAGCAGCCCTGAAAGAACTGTATCACATGTCTTGGTAAGAAAATCTACCCTGAGCATTTCTCACTTGCATTACAATCTGTTAGCTTCCTTAATAAACACTTTAATGATGACTATTGCCTGTGAGTCCTGTGTAATTACTGCAATGGATACTAGATCCTAGAGATAAAGTAGAGAATAATAGTTAAGAGAAGACAGTCTTATTTGGAAAGTAATTTAATCCATAAGTGCAAAGTCCTTTCTGGCAATGAAAGCCATGCCATATCTCTTGATTGTATTGTTCCCAGCATAGTAAATCATATGATTTTCAGATTGAAAATGGCCAATGCCTCACCTGGGGAAGGAAGAGGTGAAGCTATCATTATTTGCAGATGATATGATTTTATATCTGGAAAATTCCAAAAGCTCCACAAGGGGAGTACTTCACAAACAAGAGGGGAATATGGCAGAGGGGCAGGTTACCAGATTAGCAAACAGAAGTCTATCAGACTGCTACACACATTGACCAATACCAGTCCATTTCAACACACTAATGCTTAGGATATCAATTTTCATTCATTCCATTCATTTTTGACCACTTCCAATTTTTCCTAGATTCATCCTTTGCATATTTTAAGTACCAATCATGATAAGATTTTTCCTGCTGATTATCTTGACCTTGAGTCGTGCCCCATCAGCATATGAAGATCCTGAAGGCTCCACTCCCATAGGCTTTGCCCCACTCATATCATCAAGGTTAACTCTGTTCCAAGAAACCAGCTCCTTTTCAGTCACATTTTAAGTGCCTTTGAACCTGAAGGGTCCATGTGTCAGCAGTATCTCTGACAATGCTCTGCTTCCTTTGTGTAGGTTTTCTGTGTTTGAAAATGCACTGAAGCTATGAATAAGGTTTTCAGTTGCTTCTTCTTCTGAGCTGAGTTCTTCTTTGTTGCCTGTTCTTAGTCTGGAATCTCTGCTGAAACCTGTTCACTTTGGGTGACCCTGCTGTCATTTGAAATGACATAACTTCCAGCATCTCAGCAACACATAAGCCACTATAATACAGCACACTGACAGGACAACCCGATCTATATTGGAAGAAGCAGGGCCAGAGTGCTCCTTAGAGGCAAGGATGGAAAGATTTTGCCTTACATACTTTGGACATATTGTCAGGAGAGACCAGTCCCTGGAGAAGGACAGCATGTTTGATAAAGTGGAAGGGCAACGAAAAAGAGGAAAATACTCAGTGAGATGGACTGACACAGAACGAAGTGTAACCCGGTCCTATAATGATTGTTGTTATGCTCAAGTGCATTGATGAAACCATTGTGTATTGAGAATAACATCCAAACTAGGGATCTCATTTATCTGCACAATATCAGACACTTCTCTGTTGTGATCTATAGAGTTTTCTTTGGTTAAAGTTTAATTTTGTTAATTTTTGCTTAATTTTCTGGTTAATTGCCAGTCTTCTCCTCCTAGTGTGTCTTCATCAGGAAGCACTACTGAAATATCTACCATTGCTTTCCTGTCAATATTTGAAATACGAGTGGTTTCGCTTCTAGCATCAGAGAATCATGGAAGCCACAATAATGTGACAAGCTGAAAGGCCAGTGGTGATGTGAACACCTAGAATTACCCGTATCTGAGCATGGGACCTGACGAGAGCAAATGGTCTGAAAATCTAGTCACTTTCCAGATCTTGTTGAAGCAGTTGGAACAGTGTACTGCCCTCAGTGGCTCCAATAAGAGAAGCCGTACTTGTGGGTTACCTGGAGTATGCTTGGAGCGGTACCAGAAAGAGACAGTTTGCTGAGTAGGGAGAGGGAAGATTGATTGATAAACATGAGTGCTGTAATGAGGGTTTTGAATTTGTAATGAGGGGTTTTAAAACAATTCTTTGAGTGATAAGGAGTTATACAGATTATAATTCTAATTATAACTAAGAAGTATAATATCAGTTTTGAAGGTGAGAAAGATGAGGAAGTCATGAACTAACAGAAAGGAGACTATTTTATAAAACATAATATCAAGGTCAGCATTAGGTCCTGGCTCTGAGATGCAGAGGAAACTTAGAATCAGGGTCACCTATCCACAAACACACATGCACACACATGCCTCATCACTATGTATGGTAATAGTAGAATAGAAGTAGAATAATGTGATGTAATCATAAGGTGATTTGGTTATCTCATTGAATTTTAAGAAATGATCATAAATAATGCCTTAGAAAAGCCAAAAAGTACTGAAAAGGTGTTTTTAAATATCTTACTTCCAAAATTGTGCTTTGTAGTACTTTTTTTTGACTAAGTATAGCCTTCCTCAGCTTAAACCATTTTGTTAGTTCACACACAAGAAAAAGGTTTTTCCAAAAGTATACAAGAAATACTGAAATAAGATGATGATTTAAAGCATAATGATTTTTAAAAAACATAACACTGCATAGGTTTCCTTTGGGTTTCAGGCAGGGCTGCTCCCTGTGTACATTTGGTTGAACTGTAATATTCATGTTAAAACAATGCTCTGACTTTTGCTGTACTAAAGTTGTCATGTCACATGTGGTTCACCAAGGGTCATTCCCTGAAGTACATGATGTGCTGTGTGAAGTTTGAAACTACTAATCCTAACAGGACATAACATGGTAGGATTGAAATGTGGTCTCGACAAGATGCCACAAGATGAAATACCAGAAGAAGAAAGATGTTACCACAGTACTGTTTGCCTTGTAATCATTTCTACATCTACTGACTTTAGTTTTTTCTATGTTTGTTAGTTTGTAACTCAACTATGACCTAAATATTTGGACTAATCCATTGGATTCCTGAAGTTGCTTGCT
Source organism: Echinops telfairi (assembly GCF_000313985.2). Classification (NCBI taxonomy): domain Eukaryota; kingdom Metazoa; phylum Chordata; class Mammalia; order Afrosoricida; family Tenrecidae; genus Echinops; species Echinops telfairi. The sequence continues at coordinate 47,777,269 of NW_022111369.1, forward strand.
TACTTTAATTTTGCAGTATAAATAATCATGACATAATTAAGAAATGTTTAAAATAACACAGTGCATGTAGATCAGGGGGAAAAAGAGTAGGGAGATGAATATCTTTAATTTATAGACCTTCTTGTGGAAGAAGGATAAGGCTTCTAATTGTTTCATACCAGAGATTTATAACCAACAGTGTTTTGGATTCAATGCAGTTGTATACGGTTTTTAAAATGAACACATTTAAATACAAAGGTGAATGTCAAGCCCCTTTGAGAAAGGAGAGCATTTTGGAAACATCAAGCTTGTTTCCTCACATGGTAACAGTTGTCTGCTGTGGAATGACAGCTGGCCCCTGGAGGCTAGACAAGTATTCTTTTGCTTGCCATAGATCCTACCTTTCGTGGATAATTTCACACAACTGATTTACCTGGTCCTTGTAGGCATATAAGTCTATGACTTTTTCTTATAGGTAAAATTTGTGAAAAGATGTATTGTGTGCAACATGCCTTCTAGTAGGAAAACTGGTGCCTCATGAGGCTGCCCTCGTTCTCTGAAGCGTGAAAGCAGAAAGAGGATGGATGACAGGATTCCAAGATACAGGCGTGAGCTTTGATGAGAGACCTCTTAAACTTCTTTTCATCTCTAAACTAATTGGATTGATTTCATTAGCCTAGGATAAATTTTTGAGAAATGTTCAACTTTACATGTTTCATGTCATTGATTTAAAAAGCATTTTAACAGGAAAAAGAACAATTTTATGCAATAAGAAACTAATATATAAAGCTAGCATATATTTTAGATAATGAATGGAGGGTGTCTGTCATAAAAGCTGAGCCTGCACTGGAAAAGGTGGTCCAGAAATGCCCCTGCTAAAATGTAGCATTGGATCAGAAACTAAAGGATAAGAAGGGGTTAGCTTTGCAAGGATAGAGGAGAAAGAGCACTGCAACCAGAAAGAGGAGCAACAGTAGAACCCAGAAATGCGTTTACTTTGAAAAGTACATCATCAAAAGGCTGTTGTGGGTTGAGCCTAGTTCCCAATTGGGAGAGAAGGGAGGAAACCAGGTTGTCCAGAGCAGTCTGAGAATGATATAAAGGCAGCTGAATGTCTGATCTTCTCCCCTGGTCGTTCTACTTTGTCCTCCAGGGTTGCTGTGAGTCAGCAGCTACCCGATGACAATGGGTCTTCACTGGGCGGGAATAGTTAGGGTCTCTGAGTTGAGTACTCAGCTATGCACTGAATGAATCTGCTGCACAACATGTGCGTGTGAAAGCTGGACATTGAAGAAGGAAGACTGAAGAACAATCAATTAATTTGAATTGTTGTGCTTGGGGAAGAATATTGAAAGTACTGGGGATTGCCAAAAGGACAAACAAGTCTGTCTTAGGAGAAGGACAATCAGAGTGTCCTTAGAGGCAAGGATGGTGAGACTTTGTCTTCCATATTTTTGCACGTTGCCAGGAGAGACCAGTCCCTGGAGAAGGACATCCTGTTTGGTAAAGTAGAGGGGCAGCAAAATAAGAGAAAGGCCCTCAATGAGACAGATGGGCCCAGGGGCTGCAACAATTGTGAAGCTAGCACAGGACTGGGCAGTGTGTCCTTCTGTTGTATCTGGGTCACTATAGATCAGAACTCTATGTCAGCCAGTAAACAAAACGTGAAACTTTTGAAAGATTGGCCGTTCAAACCCACTTATGGGTGCATTGAAGAAAGTCCTGGTGATCTCCTCTAAAAATGCACAGCCAGGAAAACCCTACTGAGTGCTCTTCTACTTTGCCACCCAGTGGTCGTGTGAGAAGGAGTAGGCTCTGTGGCAATGGGTTTATTTATTTGCTTTTGTTTTAGGAATGTATAGTAGCATGTTTTATGTACCCCCAGAGAAACATTATTAATCGCTCATTTTTCTTTTACAAAGGAAAGAGTGGATTTTATTTAATTCTTTTCTCAGAGGTCTTATTTCCCAACATCTCAATCATTGCAGTAATTTTCAGAATAATCTTTTTAGATCATATCATGGAAAAATATGTACCATGAAGTAGATTGAATTCAGTCTGTCATCCTTTTCCTCCAAACACTAATCTTGTTCCCCAGTCCCCTATTTCTCCACTGTATCAACAACAAGCAGCACATAGCAAGTGTTGCTTAAGAGTCCACAAGCCAGCTACTTGGTTCTCTCCACAATCTGGACTCTCTGGCACTGTAACCTTTCAGAACATTAAACTTTCCAGCTGCTAGTTTAAAAGCGTTCTCAGACTTCCGCTCTTTCCGATTTGATATTTTACTTTCTTCACCAACTTTTTTCTGCCTCTTTCATCTGGCTCTCCACTTTCCTCATGTTACTCAAGTCATTAATAATCAGATAGTCTCTCTCATGCATTTTTTTCATATTCTTCAGATCACCCCACCCCCACTGCACATACGTACCCGTCTCATTCTTTATTTTTCATTTGAGTTGTCCTATGATCTTCAATCACCATTTCATTTCATTTTTCTAGGTTCTTTCCTATCCACATCACTTAATTCTGTTCTCTTTAACAGGCTTTACTACTTTCCATTTCTTTTGTAAATCTGAATTAAAACAAATTTAATAGATGAATCTTTTATGCAACTCAAAATAGCTTGATCCAATGTTGGATTAAAGAAGTTTGACATTATCATGAATGCTTAATCCCTTCATGAACACAAATGCCTACAATTTTTCCTTTCTTGTTCATTAGTGTTTTCAATGACACCTTTTCTTAAAGGAATATATATATATATATATATATATATATATATATATTAGATTTACTTGACTAGTTTTAACTGGGCAGGGACTAAGTAACTACGGTTACCTGTTGTTAGTCAGGCAAAACCTGGTAAAGGGGAAAAACATTGAAAATAGAAGAGATTCTATCACAAAGAGAAGATGGGGGAAGTGGTACATTTGCCCTCTGCCTCTCTGGGACAAAGGAAGGTGAAGGGCAGATAAGACACATTTCCTTATTGAGGGAAGAGATGGAGATAAGGAAAGGGTGTGTGTGTGGGAGTGGGGGTACGGGAAGACAAGATGTTCATATTATCACCACAATGATTGAACTGACCCTTGGTTTCCGGGGACTGAGGACAAGGACATAGCATGAACTCTGGAGTGCAGAAATGCACAGTCCTGGAAAGGGGAGATATATTGCAGAGAGTCAGCAAATAGAAGATCAATGGAAAGCCAACCAGTGATGGAAGGTCTACCATTAATGGGATAAAAATATGGCTCTTCATTCTGTAGGGCTCCTAGAGTCACTGGAACCTTCTGGTGTTTCACCCCAAAGTACATCCTTAATACACTCCCTCCTTCCATTCAAATCATTTCTCTAGATCTTGTCTGAATGCTGTCTCTCATCGGAATTCTTTCTTTTGAGAAGTTTAAGAACTTCTCAAAAGACAGAGGAGAGGCTTGAGAATTTGGGTTCTGGGTAACACTTTGATCCAATTGTACCAAGCAAAACAACTGGACCAAGCTAAGAAGATTTTAACAAGTAGATTTGGAGAAGGCAACGTGGTACTAAAGAGAAGTGTGCTGGAAAAAAAAAGGGAAGGAGGGAAACACATTCCTAACCCAAAGTAAACTCATTGCATGAAGCTGATTGAGACCCAGTGACCCTGCAGGACAGAGCAGCGCTGCTCCTGTGGATTTCTGAGGCTGTAAATCTTTATGGGAGTAGAATGCTTCATTTTTTCCCTCAGAGTAGCTGGTAGTATCGAACTGCTGATCTTATGGTTAATAGCCCGATGCATAACCTACTACACTAACAGAGTTCCCCATGGGCTTTACTTTGGAATAGATGTTTAAGAACCTTGATTTCTGGAGTGTTCCTCACAGGAGCAGTTCAACTCCGTTCCACGGGGTCACGATGAGTCAGAATTGACCGGAGAGCAGTGAGGTTGGGCTTTCGTTAGTTTGTTTGCTTGTTTTTTATATTAGAAATTCCTAACATTATAGAGTCAGGAGAGTTGTATATCTTAGAAACAGAAAAGGTTTCTTCCTTTCCCCCTTCTCTTCTTTTCTATGTATTGCTAGCAATACTATAGTCAAATTAAAGACCCAACATTCCTTTTTTTTAAATCAATTCACTATCTGATAGGTATTTGGGGGTTCCCCGACCCCTTGTTTCTTGTCTATCACCTCTCTCTCTCACTGCCATCCCATCTAGTTTGATTCACAGTGACCTATAAGATGGAGTAGAACTGCCTCTGTCGTTTCTGAGACTGTCACTCTTTATGAGTGTAGACACCCTCATCTTTCCCCCACGGGGCGGCTGGTTTCAAACTGCTGACTTTGTGGTTAGCAACTCAACGCATAGCCCAGTCATTCTTTTTTCTTGTTGTGTGTAAATTATTGTAAGCCATCCCGACCCTTTCTGCGGGAAGATAGGCTATAATCTTTGATTCTTAACATATCTAGCCATTTGGTGTCACTGTTCACGCTGTTTCCACCTTAGTGGAAACTGAATCGAATAAGGGCCATTTGGTTAGAAAGCTGTCACATTTGGAAAGGAGCAGCCAGTCAGAGAGAAATTAAATTGTTTTTCTTTGTCTGCCTGCCGTTCCCAGTCTGTGCCGGTCTGTGCCGGCGTTACCCGGGATTTGGAACAAGAAGTGTGGGGCTTGTTCAGCCGTCAGTGAGGGTGCGGGGGTGCGGGGGTAGGGGGGTGGGGGTAGGGGATGCTGGCCAACTTTCCCTTTTTTGCCATTGAGCCAATTACCGAAGTTGGGCCGGCTGAGGCTCTACCAGGCATGCGTCAGAGGAAAGAGTGCTCTGTCGCTGTGGTGAAACTCATGGCCCTGGTCTACGAGGCAGAGCTCCTATTTTCCACCTTTGTATCTCTAGCATCAAGAGTCTCGATGGACCAACCAAATTCTAATGAATACTATTCCCGAAAGCTGAATTTGCCATCAGGTTAGTGCAGGCATCCAGCAGCTCAGCCTTGCAAGCTTACTTAGATGCTGAAGCACTAAGACCGTCTCTGTATGAGTCAGCCCCTGGCGTGTGGGGTCAGGTCTCTATGAATTTGGATGAAGGGAAGATGGGGGCAGTGTTGCAGGGGTAACTCTGAAGTATGACCGTGATGAGGAAGGCATGCATCGACTGAATCCATACTTGACTGAAAACTGCTACTGAGGAGGACAGAGAAGAAAAACCAGAACACCCTGTGGTTCAGGAGAACGGTGAATGGTACACTAACCATGGTGCCCACTTACTAAAAAAGGGAACAGGAAGCTGATATGTGATGTGTAAATCTAGACACCAGACCAGTCAGTGTCAGTGTGTCTGCATTTCCAGATCTGTAGTAGAAATCAGTGAATCAATAACAACAATAAATTTGTCTAGTTGTGTTAAGACTGTGGTTCCTAGAAATAAATAAATGCAGAAAAGAAAAAAAGACTGTGGTTCCTCGTTTAGGGAAAATATCAATTCGAAAACTGATATTGAAAGCTAGTAACTTTTCTTTCTCTTGATATCTATAATGTGATTATCTTTGCAACTATACTAAGAAATTTGTGCTGATTATTTAATTTAATCCTTATCAAAATACTATTGTTTATGAGGGCAACACTATTACCACCCCCATTTTCTGAATGAAGAGATGAAACTTAGAAAGTTACTAAGCACTTGCCTAGGATTGCATAGCTGGAAAAGGTAGAGCCCGATGCAAACTCAGGCAGGGATCAGGTTACTAACCATTATGTGCTGCGCACTTCAGTCCTGTTGTCGGTGCTAAACAACGGTAGAAAAGGATCCTCCCCTCAGACCTTCGAGGCAAGTAGACGGATGTTGGAAAAGGACTAGCAAACCACTGATACGCTTCTTAAGAACTGATGGGACACTGTTATTAATCTTCCTGCATAGAACTTTTCATAAACAGAACCTCCCATTCATTAGATTTTTAACTTTGTTACTTCATTTCCCTGAACTTCATTTTTCTCAATTCTAGAATGAGGATGGTAGCTGTATTGGTCCTGTCAGGTTGCTGTAAGGATTAAATGAGTTTGTGTGGTAAAAAATGGCCCAGCACATAGTGGGTCCTGAAATCTTAGTATCATTGTTAATGCCACCAGATTTCACTTTATTTCCTTGAATTCTCCGACATTACTTGCTTTATGTCAAACAGTGTTCTAATTGCCTTATACTTCATGCCCATGGCCCATTGTGAGGGTAAAGTTGTTTGCTCCTTAGCCACACGGCACAGGAGCACCACCTTCCACAGTTTGTGCCTCCTGGGAGAATGCTATGGCTCAGCTGTGAGAGCCGAGGAAGCCATGGCTGGCCTGTCTCTCCACCTGAGATAAACGGACACTTGTCTCCTGGTCCCTGACTAAAGCTACAGAAGGCAGCCGTCTGCAAACTTGTCATTACTTCATGTTCCCATCCTTATCCTTCCCTCCCATGTGTGAATAACTTGCCTGATTCATTGATGCTTCTTTGTAAGCCTTCAGGGATTGGTGAACTGCCCCATTTATGTAATCCATTCACGAATTGCAGGCTACATTCAGGAAAGGTATTTAAGCCTGCCTCTGATGAAGTTCGAGGCCCTGGAGTGTCTACACTGCAGGGCCTCCCTCGCTTCCACTTGAGCTATCCCGTTGAGTCTCTTAGCTCCTTGTACATGACACCCTCTTGAAAGCAATTGATTTGTAAGATAAGAGCTGGACTCTGTATTCTTTGACAGCCTATGTGGTGAGCATTTCTAGAATTGC
>NW_022111369.1:47784721-47797720 GCF_000313985.2 Echinops telfairi
TAGGAGTGTTTTCTGGTCGAGTCTGATGGGGTGCCAAGCCCTGGCCCCAAAGTCTATTTTTGGTATTCCCAAAATCTAAATCCAAGCTCATTTTAGCATAGAGAAACAAAACCCGAAGCAAAATAATTGAATTAGTAAAATGATGTCCTTGATTATTGTCTGTTAAGTCGATTCTAAATCATCGCAGCCCTATACGACAGAATCTCACTGCCATCAAGTCAGCGCTGACTCACAGTGATCCCCCGTGGGTTTCCAAGTCTCTAACTGTTTATGGGAATAGATTCTTTTCCGGAGCTGCTAGTGGCTTCAAACGGCCAACCATGCGGATTGCAGTGCAACAGGTAACCAACGGCGACATCACCCAGGCTCCTATAGAACCGGGTAGAACTGCCCAAAGCTATACTCTTTATAGAAGCAAACTGCCATTTCTCCCCCCCACCCCACAAAGTGGCTGATGGGGGGTTTAACCGCTGATCTTTTGGCTATTTGTAGATTGTACTCAAATATCTTGGGGACCCCAAAAGAATGAATGGAAAAGCTCTTACGAAAAAGAAGAGAATTTTGTAAATTAACAAAATTAGCATCCAAATGTTAATAGCCTTCTTATAGACAGACAAGCATCAGAGAAAAGATATATTGAAAGATATATCAGTTAAAAGATATATTTCAATATGTGTATTGAAATATACACATATATAGACTAATACTTGGCACTTATACATCTGTACACATGTGCACACAAGTATAGATTAAATTAGAATGTGTGCCACTAATACTTTTTTGACATTTAATCTTTCTTTTCTAAAAACTTATTGACATGCATTCACATATCATATAATTCAATAGTTTAATCGTATTTTTAAGATTTGCACATCACCACGTTGATTCTGGGCATTTATTGAGGACTTCCTTGAACAGGCAGTTCAGTGATAAAATGTTTGCCTTCCATCTGGCAGGCAGGGGCTTGATTTCTGGTCAATACACCTTAAGGGCAGCCAACACACATTTATCAGTAGAGGCTGGCATGTTGCTATGATGATACACATGTTTCAGTGAAACTTCCAGACCAACATGAACTAGGAAGAATGATCTACGTCTGAAAATTAGCCAGTGAATACCCTTTGGATCACAACAGTTTGATTCACCATTGAAGGTGTTGTACTCCAATGTGAGTGAGCGGGTAGGGATGGACAACTGGCATTTTGTGTACACTATCGTTTTGAATATTAAAGACCACACTGTTTTAGTTATAGTTTTTATCCCCAATTTACAGAAGTGGAAACCAAAGCTCCAGTTAAATAGCTAACAGAGGAGTAGAGATGGAATTTAGGTCTAGGATAACTTGATGGAAAATTTAACACTTTTAATTTCTATCTCTACCTTTCTGATCCTCCTAACAAAAGCACTTGAACGAAGATCTTGGACAATGTTGTTATTATTAGATAAGAGAATGTGTAGATGTACTTGACAAAGGTAAACTGTATATATGTTGATGACTATTGGGAGATAAGGAGGACTAACATGATGCAAAAGACCTTTGGGGACATCAGTGTTAAGTGTACAACCCAAACGCATCCTGAAGATGCAAAGAAGAAAGACCAGGTCGTTGTCCTCCATAAAGTTCGCAGTCTAGAAAACCCTAGGGGACAATGTACAGTCCTCTGTCACAGAGAGCTGTTACAAGTTGAAATCAACTCAAGAGTCCCTAATAACAACCCCGACAATTTGATTCAGGTCAGTAGAAAAGCCTTCGAATTTTAGCAGAGGCTCTTGATGACCGAGAGAAAGGTACTACAGGCTTCTGCAATCAAGGAGATTACGCTTGACAGCAGCATTTAGGATAGTTTGGAGGGAAGAAATAATAGATGTATGAAGTGATAACAGAAGTTAGTCTTAAAATTCAAGTTGCTAAGTAATAGCTTTTAGACTTTGCTGCTGGCAGTAACAATGAAGAGAAAAGAACGTATTTTGAAGGAAGAGGTGATTTTTTATTCAGCAGGTAGAAAACCTACATTGGCATTTTCTCTTGTAGGAGCTGTGCTTTCATCATTGAACAAAATGAAGTCAGCACTCTGCTGGAGTTTATACTGTTCTTATATTGCTGCTGTTGGTTAATGTTGAGTTGCTTCTGACTAATGGCATCTGCTACGCGTGGAGTAGAATTGCTCCATGGGATTCTCAGGGCTGTAAATGTTCAGCAGTCCAAGGGAGAGTGAGTTGGAAAGAGCGAACTGATTACAAGGAACTATATGTGACCTCCTCCCTGGGGGACGGACAACAGAAAAGTGGGTGAAGGAAGATGTCAGATAGGGCAAGATATGACAAAACAATAATTTATAAATTATCAAGGGCTCATGAGGGAGGGGGAATGGGGAGGGAGGTAAAAAATGAGGACCCAATGCCAGGGGCTTAAGTGGAGAGGAAATGTTCTGAGAATGATGAGGGCAATGAATGTACACATGTGCTTTACACAATTGATGTATGTATGGATTGTGATAAGAGTTGTATGAGCCCCTAATAAAATGATTTTAAAAATGTTCAGCAGCAGATTACCAGGGCCACATGCCAAGGCGACACTGAGTAAGTGTGAATGGAAAGATGTTTGTCTGATAGTTAAATGTTTAACTGTGCTGTCCAAGGATTTTGGAAACAAGTATGGAGAGAAAGCTCGTACCAAGGTTTCTGATCAGGCAATCTGAACCAATGATGAAATCAATGGTCGAAATGCAGTGCTGGGGAAGGGGAAAATCTGTTTTAAATATTGAATTGGAATATATAGCAAATACTCTAAATGGAGATACATACTCTGTGGGCATATGTAAATAAAGGGACAGAAGTGATAATTGCCAATGCAGACATTTGAGTGACCTTCTCAGAGGTGATAATTGAAGCAATAGCATTTATAGACTCAATGACCAAAAAGTTATGAGAGCCATATATGAAGGGCTAGAATGATAAAAGGGAGAAAGATGAAGCATTCTACTCCCATGAAGAGTTACAGTTTTGAAAGTCCATAAGAGTCGTTCTACCCTGTCCTAGAGAGTCACCATGAGTTCAAATCAACTCAATGTAGTGACCTTGAGACTGATAAATAAAAGTTATCCAAGAAAAGATAAAAGGAGCAGTTAAAGAATAGGGAGACACCAAGACAATTTCAAATGCCTTAAAAAATTCAAGTGTAGTGCAGACAATAGCTTCTGGTAAAAATTTTAAGAAAAGACTTGAAAAAGCGGAATCAAAGAGGGATACAGAAACCATATGGAAGAGATGGGAAGGCTTGAGTAGTTAGAAAATGCAGACAGCAAATGAAAGGAAGCTGGGATAGAACAGTTAGTAGAAAAACTGTTGCTGTTGTTGGGGGCCCTCAGGTAACTTCAGACTCCTAGCAAGCCTAGGCACAGCAGAAGGAGACACTGAGATCCTGCATCATCGTCACAACTGTTGTTCTGCCTGGGCCCACTGTGGTAGGTGCTTTGCCACTCCATTTCCTCCACATTCTTCCTCTTGACCAACATGGTGTCCTTTTCCAGAGACTGGTCTCCCTGACATTTCCAAAATATGTGAGAAGTCTCACTATCTTCACTTTCAAGTGCAGTCTGGTTGTATTTCTTGCAAGAGGGATTTGACTAGTTTTCTGACAGACCATGGTATTTTCAATTCTTTGCCAACACCAACTTAAATATATCAATTCTTCTGCTGCTTTCTTATTCGTTATCCAACTTTCACATGCAAATGAGGTGACTGTAAAGACAACAATGGGTTGTTTTTAGCACCTTTAGTCTTCCCATGACATACTTGTTCTTCAACACTTTAAAGAAGTCTTGGCAGCAGATTTGCCCAATGCAATACACCCTTTGACTTCTTGACTGCTTCTTCTATGAACATTTACTATGGATTTAAGCAAATTGAGAAATCCTTGATAACTTCAATATTTTCTCCTTTAAACATGATTTTGTCTATTGATCCAGTTGTGAGGCTCTTAATTTTCTTTACATTGAGTTGTAATCCACACAGAAGGCTCCAGTCCCCGGTCTTCATAAACAAGCATCATATAGACTAGCTTCTCAGATTATTTGCTCAGCACACATATTGAGTCAGTGTGACTGAAAAGATACAGACCTGCTGCACATCTTTTCTGATTTTGAACCATGGACAATCCCCTTGTTCTGTTTAAATGCTTGCCTCTTGGTTCTTATATAGGTTTTTCCATGAGCACAATGAAGTGTTCTGGTTTGTTTGTTTTTTCATTCTCTGAAAGGTTATGATCCACATAGCCGGATGCCTTCACATAAGTCAATAAAATGCAAGTAAATATCTTACTGGTGTTATCTGCTTTCAGCCAAGATCTATGTGATATCAGCAATGATAAATCTCATGCCATGTCCCCTTCTGAATCCAGATACAATTTCTGGCAACTACCTGTTGGTATATTGCTACAACCATTGTTGAATGTTCTTTGGCAATATTTTACTTGTGTGCACTATTAATGATGTTGTTCTATAAATTTTGGATGCTGTTGGGTCACCTTTCTTTTGAAGGGGTACCAATATTGAGCTCTTCTAGTTGGTTGGGCAGGTAGCTCTCTTTCAAATTTCTTGGTATAGGTCAGTGAGTGCTTCAAGACCTTCATCCTCTTGTTGAAACATTTCTATTCATTTTCCATCGATTCCTAGAGTCCTACTTTTTGTAAGGTGCTGCTCTGTGGGAAGAAGATGTGGAATTCTGCTTCCATAAAAAATGAAAAATCCTCACTGCCATTGAGTTGATTCTGATGCATAATAACACTGTAGGCCATGGTAGAACTGCCTCTGTAAGCCACCAAGATTGTAACTTTTTACTGGGGTAGAAAGCCTTGTCTTTCTCCTGTGCAGTGGCTGGTGGTCTCACACTGTAGGTAGCAGCCCAATGCATAACCACTACACCACAAGGACCCCTTCCAGAAAGAGTGCAATATTAGAACCTTATGGGGCAGTTCTTGTCTGTTCTACAGGTTTGCCATGAGTTGCCATGGACTTGACAGCAACTAACAATGACTATTAAGGAAGTAATTGGTGATTCCTCAATAATTATAAGTACTATGCAATATTTAAAATCTCATTTTTGTGCTCATTGGTTGACCTTCAGAATACATCGAGACCCCTGGAGTGCTCAGTATCAGCTCCTTAATACAAACAAGAATGTGCCCTTCAAAGTGAAAGCTTTATTTTCCTGTCTGTCTTTGCATATAGATTTATTTTTACTGTCAGTCAGAAGAGAAAATTCCCCCCAGTAGATACTAGGGTTTGTAGCATGGGTGAAAATGATGCATACTCTGTTACAGTTGCATTTGTATAAGGAAAATATCATTTTAGCCGAAAGACGCTGTAATTTTTCAAGCAGATTGATCTCAAAGTCCCAATCAAGTTGAGAAGACTTTCATAAATCACTTGGATGGGTAGGTTGGCCACTACCCTGTAACCGCCATGGGAGTGTAAAGATACCTAGACAATCTATTAATCTTAACAGATGGAAATCTTGATAAAATTGGAAAGTCTATATAATTAGATTTTATTTAGCTTTGGTCTGTTTCCATGTCCCACAAACAGCAGAAGAAGTAGAAAATGTTCATGTATGAGCAGACAACATAGAATGCTATATTGTTCCCTTATATCTATAGGTTGTTAGTATCTAGAGAAGTAATCAGCATGGCTTTATTTCCCTTTCATTCTACTGCATTTGTTGCATTTTCAGAATAAGCAGGAAGACAAGGAGACAAATGAGAAACAGTATACTAGAGATAGAATTTGTCCTCACCCCTTTCAATATTCCAGTGGAAACTATATTAATGGCAAACTCATTCTGATTATGCTCAGACATTCTTGTCTTGTTAGGAAGTCCTTCAGGAAATAGTTATTTCCTGATAGATCCACAAAAATGAGGCTTGGGATACGCACATCTCCTTGTCCTTAATTACTAGAAATGATGGTTGAGCTAAGGGTCCCGAGGACACATAGATGTTTGCTTTGCTCCACCTCATCTAATGCTAGTTGAATGTTAGCTCCAACCTCTGCACACCCGCATGTTGTTTAGCACGGTGCTTCATGTACACAAAATAGCCTAGTTTAGCAATATGAACAGTCATTTTCTCATCTTTTCAAATTTAGTAAAAGCCATTCAGACATCCCATTAATAGACTAATGGGCAGCATTTAAGAACTGAACACTAATTTCTAATTATAAAATAGTCATTACCCAATTTATTAATGACATGAGAATTTAAGCTGCCGTTCAAAACAAAGATGAATTTTATCTAAAGGTTCCAGTGTACCACCATTAGAAAGTGTGCCCTTTCCGAAGAAGGGAGTTTCTTGGGGGCCAGTTGACAGAAACATAGTACATGTGCCTGAATACTGCCTGAAGTGCACATAATCTGCCAGTACACTATCAAACTGTAACATCTCTCCTTTCACACGCTTCACTTGTGTACACCGTCTGCTCTTCGTATCCCTGCTGCGCTTTTCTTGATCTAGAAGAATGGTTCTTGAAATTCTTACAGGACTCTTTGCAACGTTTGCCACATATTTGAGATGCATCTGGTTGGAAGAAGTCCCGCTTTCTGTATTTGTTCCCAGTTGTCTGATGTGTGCCATGTTTCTTGTGAATTTAGTTCTGTTAACTTTGGGGGTAAATGCTTTTGCATTTGCTTTGGTATTTATGGTGAGACTAATAGCCCAAAGCAAGTTGTGAAGAGTTGTATAAAAGAAAGGCACAGTGTCGGGGGAAAACTTGATTAACTTAACTGCCGTTTAATTTGCACAAGGCTACCTGGCAATTGGCGTTTGTTTCTTTTGCTTGATGAGTTCAAGATGGGCCTTGTTCCTTTAAGGAATCTTAGATACCTTGAATGCTTGCTGAAACATCTGCTCCAGTTTCGTCAGGGGAACTTTGGGATAGCTATAATTCACGCAGTTTTCTTTCAGGTTACCTGTCAGTAAGACACATTTTCCACAGAACTGAAAAATGGAGAGTGGTCTACACGACCTCTGAATCTTGATAGAGACTGAACTTTCAGTCCCACCAGCTGTGGAAGGTTGTCAATTGCTGGTCACATATTGTTAGGATTTCCAATTTCATCTGTGTTAGATTGTTAAGTGAATATATACATATACTAAAGGAATGGACATTTCGAAGTGTCGAAGGGAAAAATTAGCATCATATATAATGTATGTTGTGAGGTGCCATTGGGTGGTCTCGGACTCAAAGCGAGTCCTCCTATAGCCGGGACACTGCCAGATCTTGCGTCCTTCTCGCAATGCCTGTTAAAATTGAGTCCATTTTTGCAGCCATGGTCTCGGTCCACCTCGACGAGGGATTTCCTCTTCCTCACCGACTGCATTTTAATCATCAGTAGCTAAAACACCTAAACTCACTGCCATCGAGTCAATTCCAACATACAGCGACCTTTCAGGACAGGGTAGCACCGCCCCTGTCAGTTTCCAAGATGCAAGTTTCACAGGACAAGAAAGCCTCCGCTTTGTCCCGCAGAGCGGCTGCTGCAGCCCAGTGTGTAGCCGCTCCAGGACCCTTACTGTGAACCCCGAAAGGTTCCGACTACTTTATTTGTTCTCGTGTTGGTTATCTTAACTCTCTCAATTACTTTCACGAGAGGTTGTTTGTAGGGATTGGCTAGTCAGTTCTGACTCATAGTGACCCAATGTACCATAACAGAAAACACGGCCCGGTCCTGCGCCATCCTCAGACTCCCGTGGCGGCCACGGTGCCGATGTGTCTCATTGAGGATGCGCTCTTCTTCCCAAGCTTCATTTTCCCAAACTTGATTTCCTCCTTCAGGCCCTGGTTCCTCCTGCTCCCATGTTCAAAGACGAAGATCTTGTCCTCCCGCTTTCTGAAAGGGGCATATTCTGGCAGTACTTCTTCCGGACAGATTGCTCCGTTCCTGGCAGTCCAAGGTACGTTAAATATTCTTTGCTGGCACTCTATTTCAAAGGCATTAATTCTTTAGTCTTCCTAACTCATCGCTCAGTTTTCACATGCTTAGGAGGCAATTTAAAATATCATGGCTTGGGTCAGGCACACCTTAGCCCTTAAAGTGACGTTTTACTTTTAAAAAGTGTTTTCAGGGCCCAGTTATTAGAAAGAATAGAGTCTGTGGTCTTAAAGGGCTGCCTTAAAGCAGCGTTTCTCAACCTGTGGGTCGTGACCCGTTTGGGGATCGAACGACCCTTTCACAAGGGTCGCCCGATTCATAACAGAAGCAAAATTACAGTTATGGAGTAGCAATGAAAATAATTTGATGGTTGGAGGGGTTGGTCTCCACAACATGAGGAACTGTTCTAAAGGGTCACACATTAGGAAGGTTGAGAACCATTGCCCTAGAGTAAGCAGCCATCCAAGGGAAGCGTAAGTTAAGTCCACATGGAAGGAGATCAGCCTGCATGATCCAAGGATTGTAAATAATAAAATCCATTGTCAGAGGAGGGAATTGTGTTAGAGTTTAAATTCCAAGCACCTGGTTTGCAGAAGGCGATGGAGGAAGCCCATGTGCAGAGTCTCCACGTAGATTAAGCCTCCATTGAACTCCCTCAGACCACTGACAAGGATGCGAATGGTCTTCCCATCAGACCCAGTGCCTTGGAAAGCAGATTCCTGCACATAGAAACCAAAAAATTAAAATAAAACAAGACTCACTGCCATTGTATCAGTTCTGACTCTGAAACTGTAACTGTTTTGAGAAGTAGAAAGAATCATCTTCCTCAGGGGAGTGGCTGATGGTTTCAAACAGCTGACCTTGTGGGTTGGAGCCCAAGGCATAACCGCTACTCTACCATGGTTTCACTACAGACATAGTTCAGTTAAAAGTCAGCATATTATTATTTATTTCACCTTTTGGCCCATTTTAAAATTTGTTCTAGTTTTTGTTATGTTCTGCTTCCTCTTGGATTGAGGCTTTTGGATGCTTTATTTTGTTGTTGTATCTGTTTTTTTTGTTTGTTAATTATATGATTTTTAAAAAAATAAAATAAAATCCAGGATAGGTAATCCATAGTGACAGTAACTCGATCAATAAATAGTTCTTCAGGGTTATGGCAGAGGAGGTTAGGGGTTAATGGAGAACTAATAATAATTTGTAATAAAATGTTCTAAAGTTAATTGTGTGGATGATTGCACAACTTCAAAAATATTTAAAATACATTTTAAACCATTGAATTGTATACACATAAATTACATGCTAATAAAACCGTTTAAATAATATTTTGAGGCATATTTGTCCAGTGGAATACATCATTTAATTTCTTGGTTATTGCCTTCATGGATGTTGATTATGTTTCAAAGTAAAATGAAATCCTTGACAACTTCAATCTTTTCTCCATTTTGTCAATTGGTCTAGTGGTGAGGATTTTTGTTTTCCTTATGTTGAGTTATAAAACATGGAGAAGGCTGTATTCTTCGATCTTTATCAGTGAATGCTCCAAGTCTATTTTGCTTGCACCAGCAAGGTTGAGGAGATAGATATTACATTTGTCTTTATTACATGTGTTGTCGAGGAAGCTGAGATAACAGGTTCTGTTACTAACCCCACGTCACCTGGCAAATAGGATTCATTGCAAGGAGCCATGTTCCGGAAACTCCCTACAATGCTATCAAGGCATTCTATTTACCACTGTTATCATTTCCAGGGCTTTAAATTCAGATTGTTTATTATCAGGTTTGTTTTGTTTTTGTTTTTTGTTTTTGTTTATTTACACCTAGAGGCATCTAGGAAGAAAAGCATGACGAACTCCTTCAAAAATGCATCCTATGGGCAGTTTTACTTTGATGCACATGGGAGTCAATCACCAGGGAGTCAATTCCTACTCGTAGTTTCCAAAATAGGCTGTCCTATTTTCTTCCCGTGTCAGAGCTTGTGGGTTTTACTGCTGACTTTTCAGTTAGCCATTGAGTGTTTAATCACTGTTCCATCAGGGAAATGTTTTAGAAATAATAGACTTTGTTTCATTTTTTGTATTAATTTTGCTTATATAACTTTGCAACAAGTTTCCTGCCACACCATACAAACCCTTGGTAAGCATTTAACTTAACAGAGCAATTAAGCAGTGGTAAGAAAGTTAGAGTGAAGTACAAACCTTTACTTGGGTCACAGCCCTGATGTAATGGAAGTTTCCTCGAGCATGGTCTCTTTCTTATAGAAGAAGGTACTGTGCACTAGTAAGTCCAAGGGGATGAAGTGCACCAGACTATATGATCCAAGGATTTAAATAATAAAGTCCAGATACAAAATAGGAAACTGTATCAGAGCTTAAATTCTGAACAAATAGTTTTCAGAAGACTATGGATGACAGTGAAAGCCCAAAATTCATTTGTAGGACTCCCACAGGGATGAAGCCTCCGTCAATCCCCTTTCAACATAATCTAGAGTTGTGAAGAGCTTTGCTATCAGAGAGCATTATAGTTGATTGTGGCAGATGTAGTTAGGTAAAGTTGTAACACTTTCTCATTTGAACTCCCTTTTGACTTATTTGAAAGTTGTTTCCATTTTTAATATTTTCTGCTTTCTTTTTGAATGAAGTTTTTCTTTATTTTTGTTTTATCATTGTGCTGGTTTTGGTTGTTGCTTGATTTTTATTTGTGTTTTGTATGATTGTTTGTATATGAAATCCAGCATAGGTAAATCTAGAGAGAGAGTAACTGGATTAATCATTACCTGGGGTCATGGCAGGAGAGGGGAAGGGGAGATGGAGAGTTACCAATAACGAGTACAAGAAGAAAATGTTCTGAAAATGATTGTGATGATGATTGTACAACTCTTCTTAATATGAATGAACAATCAAATTGTGTGATATGTGAATGCTATGTCAACAACACCATATTTTTAAAAACGGGCGCTATGAGAAAGCTTGCTTGCTTTTTGCTAGGTCTGGATTCTGTGTTTGACTCGGCAGCCTCCAGTTCCATGGGCGTGAGCCCATGGCCTGCCATATATATGCCCGCTCGTCCCCAATACTATCAGTAGCCTACCTTCTGGCCGATTTAGCTTGCATTCATTTGCCTCTTTAGGCAGCAGCCTGACCCGCTGACCCTGGACTCATCCACCTGAGAAGGTACCAGCCTGTGCTGTGCCTGCCCTCTTGGGTTCATCAGCCACAAAGCTACAGGAGTCCAGAGCAGCCTCTCGCTTAACATCTGACCCACAGACTTGGAAGCTGCCCAAACTCAGACTTGTTCACCTCTAAACTTGTGTAAGCCATTTTCTTGATAAGTCTATCTCTAGCTTTATCTCTATTTATATGTCTGTCTGTATGTATAGAGATATAGATCGCTTGTATTTCCTGAGACACTTTATTTTTCACCATTACCACCTACGCTTCCTCTCCATTGTCATCAATCAATAAATGAAGCTCTTGTTGTTGTTGATAAAGCAGGCCTTGAGTGAGGAACTGGACCCCTGCAGTGGCCCTTGCCAAGGTGCTAGTGCATTCTGTTCTCTGCCTTTGAATAGGATCACACCCATGCATGGTCAAACACACAAGCATGGGCACTTGCTATGGAAGTCTTCATAGGGATAGTAGATTTTGATTCTCTGTACTAACAGTACTGAGCATCCAGCACCTAACTTCAAGAATCAACTGGATTAAATGTACTGCTTTGTTACAGATTTGGTTTAACCACTTAGGAGATGATATTCACAATGCTAATAAAATTGCAAAGAGGATGGGTTATTTTGTTCTGAAATTGGTTGAATATATCTTCATAAATTCAACCGACAACATTTTATATGAAACACTCTTCTTTAATTCTTTGGCTTTTGCCATCTCTGGATATCGTCAGTAGTAACTCAGCACATACTGACATGTTTTTGTATTCTTTTTTAATTTGGAGCTTGGCACTTGCATTAGAAATCTTAGCATGATTGATCGGCATCTCCACCAGAGGCGAAATACCTGTCTTGTAAATTTGTTGTGGAGGTAGCCTCAAAAGTATTTACATAGTCAGGAGAAGATGTCATCAATCTTTGCCCACTGCTTTGGAGCTTTGCGGGTCTGCCCTGGAGAATGTGGCATAGAAAATTCTGCAATGTGTGAGTCTAGACAAAATATTTTTGGATGCTTTGAGCATATCCCTCCAGATTAAACACTGCTGCCAAGGGGTTAATTGCACTCAAAGATTCCTTCCCATGAGGTTTGAGAGTCTGTGATATAAATTCCATCTGTTTCTGGAAGCGGTTTATGGGTTTGGCAATATGCTGCATTGGCCTGACAATTGTTTCAAAAATCCTTTTTAGCCTGATACAGGTATAATTTTTTTATAGTATCCAGATTTATTTTTTTGAACAGCTAATTTTAAATTAGAAACCACTCCAGTCTTCTGTCTAGGATACCAAATTTGTTCTGAATGTTCAGACTACATAGCCACTATTTGACCAAGGAGGTGTAATTTTCATATTGTTGCGGAGAAGTAGAATTTACACCCCATCTCAAATGTTGATATTATGAGATTTAGAACATTATAAATAGTGAAAACCATCCTACCTATTTCTTCACTATACTTCCTTTGCTTCAAGGTATTATCTAAACATTGTTTTCAGTAGATTATAGGATGGAAAATATTCTCTAGGTTTAAGTAAGCAATCTGAGCTCATTTCTCTATGAATACCTTTTCTTTTTTTGTTTCAATATTTTCTCCATTTATCAGGAAGTTACCTATTAGTCCAGTTGTGAGGACTTTGCTATTTTTTTTAAAAGCCATTTTATTGGGGGCTTGTACAACTCATATCACAATCCATCCATCCATCCATTGTGTCAAGCACATTTGTATGTTTGTTGCCCTCATCATTCTCTAAGCATTTTCTTTCTACTTGAGCCCTTGGTATCAGCTTATAATTTTTTCCCCTTCCTCCCCCCTTCATGAACCCTTGATAATTCATAAATTATTATTATTTTGTCATGTTTTATACTGTCTGATGTCTCCCTTCACCGACTTTTCTATTGTCTGTCATCCAGGG
>NW_022111369.1:47799267-47801758 GCF_000313985.2 Echinops telfairi
GATCAGATACATCCCTCTCCCTGAGCTGTAGCTCCTGTGCCATCCTCTGAAATAAATTCATCTGGGGTGAGGGACAGCTTTCCATGTATTTGGGATTGACGCTGGCCCCTCAGACCTCTCTACTGGTTCCCTGCTTCATGCCAGTATGTTGATGAATGCCTTTTCTAAAGGTAAATTCAATACTAAGACAAAACCAACCAAAAGTAAATTAAAATTAAACCAAAAAGAGCTTTAAAGGGGAAAAAAGAGAAAAAGTCATCGTGAGAGGGGCTGATATTGGGAAAAAGGGAGAGGGCGGCTCATCTTTTTGCCTTAGTGATGAAAGGAAAGGGTCTGCTTCCACCTTGCCCTTCATTCCCTACAATACTGGCTTTTAATTCTATATTGAGAGCATGTTGCTCTTAGCTGCCATTGAGTAAGCCTCTGATTCATGGTGAGCGTAGGCACAATGAAATGACCCTTCCTTGTCTGCCATACCCACAATCAATTACAGATCAAACCAATGTTCCAAGTATATCCATAGAGTTTCTATGGTGATCTTCCTTTTTCTCTAATGCAGAGGTTCTCAACCTGGGGGCCGCAACTCCTTTGGGGGTCAAATGACCCTTTCACAGGGGTCACTTAAGACCATATTTCTGATGGTCTTAGGAACCCAGACACTGCTCCTCTATCTGTCTCCAGTTGGATCCGCCCACATGCAGATACTCCCACATATGGGGTCACCACAACATGAAGAATGGTATTAAATGGTTGTGGCATTAGGAAGGTTGAGAACCACTACTCTAATGTGTAAGACCTGGGGGAAATGATTGAAAGCAAAATTGATGTGACCCCAAATCAGAGAAAAAATTCTATTCTAGCATCATGTGACCAGATATGGCTGCATAAGAAACAGATAGACATGAATATAATTTGGAAGTTCCACTGGAGCCCGTTTTCCAACCGAAGATCCCACTGATTGACTGCAGGGTGACATCTGTGCATGTGGTGCTCAGCTTGGGAATTGAACCCAGGTCTCCCGTACAGAGGCAAGAGTTTTATGACTGAATCACAACTGTCAGCATATATAGAGCTACCTTGGCTAGGTCCTCTAGGTTTATCTGCTTCAGTCTCTTCATGTGCTCTGTGACATTTACCTCTTATTATTTCTCCCTGTGTTAGGCTAGGTTCTCTAGAAAAGCAAAACCGGTGACAAATATATCTATTTCTCTCTTTGTAGAGATATGAAGAGAGAGTAGCAGGTAATTTCAACCAAAATCACCACAGGCTGATGGCTGCAGAAGCGAATGGATCCTAGGTCAGCAAGTCAGGCTTGTGACTAGAGAGGTAAATTAATCTAAGGTCCTCAGGTCAGATGGCAGCTCAGATAGCAGGACATTGAGAGCTCCTGGAATTGGCAGGCAATGTGGCAGGTCATTGGCACAAGTACCAAGAACAGGAGGTTGATGTGCTTGCCAGCTGCAGGATCACAACCTAGCCAAAGCAAGCAAGCTTTCCAACTTCCTTTCAATGGTATCAGGACTGTGACCTCAGTAGTTGTTGTTGTTGTTGTTGTTGTTTTTAATTGCCATTGAGTCAGCTCTAACCCATAGCGACCCTATGCATCACAGACGTAACCCTGTGTAGTCCTGTGCCATCCTCACAATTGTTCTTCTGCTGGAGGCTGTTGTTGCAGCTGTGGTGTCAATCCATCTCCTTGAGGGCCTGTCTCATGTTCACCGCCCCTCTACTTTACCAAGCATGATGTCCTTCTCCAGGGACAAGTCTCTCATGACAACATGTCCAAAGTGTTTAAGATGCAGTCATGCCATTGTTGTCTCTAAGGAGCACTCTCACTGTACTTTTAAACAAATCAGTTTGTCCTTTTAGGAGTCCATGCTACTTTCAATATTCTTTGCCAGCACCACAATTCAAACACATCGATTCTTCTTTGGTCTTCCAAAATGTTCAATTTTCACATGCATATGAGGCAATTGAAAACACCCTGGCTCGAGTCAGGTGCAATTTAATCCTCAAAGTGACATCCTTGCTTTTCAGTTTTCTAAAGAAGTCTTGTGCAGCAGACTTATTTAGCGCAACATGTCTTTTGATATCTTTTTTAAACAAATCATTTTATTGGGGGCTCATACAACTCTTATCACAATCCATGTGTCAAGCACATTTGTACATTTTTTGCCATCATCATTCTCAAAACATTTGCTTTCTGCTTGAGCTCTTGGTATAATTTTCTCATTTTCTCCTTGCTCCCTACTCCCACTCCCTGATAAACCCTTGATAATATATAAATTATTATTATTATTGTTTTGTCATATCTTACACTGTCTGACGTCTCTCTTCACCCACTTTTCTGTTGTCCACCCCCAGGGAGGAGGTTATATGCAGTTCCTTGTAATTGGTTTCCCCTTTCCACCCCAGCCTCCTTCCACCCTCCTGGTATCACCACTGTCAGCCCTGGTCCTGAAGGGATCATCTGTCCTGGATTCCCTGTGTT
>NW_022111369.1:47801890-47815378 GCF_000313985.2 Echinops telfairi
AAGGTAGAATTGGGATCATGTTAGTGGTGGAGGAGGAAGCATTTAGGCACTAGAGGAAAGTTGTATGTTTCATCAGCATACAGACAACTGGTCTTTTTGTATCTTGACTTTTGCTTCCATGAAGATTGATTGTGGATCCAAGCAAAACAAAATCCTTGACAACTTCAACTTTTTCTCCATTTATCATGATGTTACTATCTATTGGTCCAGTTGTTAGGATTTTGGTCTTCTTTACATTGAACTGTAATCCATACTGAAGGCTGCAATCCTTGATCTTCATCAGCAAGTGCTTCCAGTCTTCCTCACTTTCAGCAACAGCGTTGTGTCATCTGTCTGCCGTAGGTTGTTAATAAGCCTCCCTCCAATGCTGATGCCACATTCTTCTTCATATAAGCCAGCTTCTCTGAACTTGCTCAGCACACAAATCCAGTAAATATGGTCAAAGGACACAACCCTGTAACACACCTTCCCTTATTTTAAACCATACAGTATTCCCTCATTTCATTCACACAACTGCCTTTTGATCCATGTTCAAGTTCTTCAGGAGCACAACGAAGTGTTCAGGAATTCCTATTCTTCTCAAGGCTACCCGTAGTTTGTTATGATCCTCACAGTCAAATGCCTAGGAAGAGTCAATAAAACATAACGTCTTTCTGGTATTCTCTGCCTTCAGCCAAGGTCCACCTGATATCAACAATGATGTCCCTTGTTCCACATCCTCTTCTGAATCTGGCTTGAACCTCTGGTAGCTTCCTGTCAATGTACTGCCACAACTGTTGTTGGATGGTCTTCAATGAAATTTTACTAAAATATGATATATGTGACATTGTTCTATAGTTCAAGGTTTCTGTTGGGTCACTTTCCTTTGGATTGGGTGAAAATATGGGTCTCTTCCAGTCAGTTGCCCAAGTAGCTGTCCTTTAATTTTCCTGGCATAGACCAGTGAGTACCTCCAGTGCTTTATCAATTTGTTGAAGCATTTTGATTTGTATCCCATCAATTCCTGGATCCTAGTTTTTGTCTAATGCTTTCAGTGCAGCTTGAACTTCTTCCTTCTGCACGATTGGGTCTTGCTTATATGATACCCTCTGAAATGGTGGAATATAGACTGGTTCTTTTTGGTACAGTGACTGTGTATTGTTTCCATATTCTTTTGATACTTCCCACATCATTCAACATTTTGCCCATAGAATCTTTCAAGATTGCAAATGGAGGCCTGCTCTTTTTTTCTTCAGTTCCTTCAGCTTAAGATATGCTGAATATGCTCCTCCCTTCTGTTTTTCTAGTTCTAGGTCTTTGCACATTTCATTATAATATTTGGCGTTGTCTTCTTAAGCTGCCCTTTGAAATTTTCTGTTCAGCTCTTTGACGTCATCATTTCTTCCATAGGATTAAGATCGTTTCAAATTCTCTTCTGACATACACTTTGATCTTTTATTTCTTTCCTGTTTTTTTTTTCCATTCATCTTTTTCTTTCTTTATAAATGATGGCCTTATGTCATCCTACAGTTCATTGGGTCTTCTGACATTAATGTTCAATGTGTCAAATCTGCTCTTGAAAAACAGGTGTGATAGACACAAGATTCTATATTGGCTCTGTGGACTTTTAAAAAAATATTCTTCAGCTTTATCCTGATATCACATATGGGCAATTGATGGTCTGTTTCACAGTCAGTCCTCAGGCTGGTTTTAGCTGCTGATGTTGAACGTCTCCATTGTTCCTTCCTGCAGTCGTAGTCAATTTTTTTGCGTATTCCCTCAGGAGAAATCCATGGATAGAGTCACCTTTGATGCTGTTGAAAAAAGATATTTGCTGTAAACAAGTTATTGTTTTAGAAAAATTCTACCAAGCACCATCTAGCTCATTTCTATCACCAACTCTATCTTTTCCAACTATTGTTCTTTCCTCTTTGTTTCCAACTTTTGCATTCCAATCACCAACACTTATCTTGATTCCAAGTTTCATCGATTTCAGACTGAAAATGTTGGTAGAAGTCATTGATTTCTTCATTAATATCTTTTGTGTTTTGTGCATAAATTTGAATAATAGTTGTATAGATTGGATTTTCTGGAAGGCGAATAGATGTAATCCTATCAAAGACAGCATTATACCTCATGGTTGATTTTGAAATGTCTTTTTGACAGTTAACTTCATATTATTTCTCTCGATTGTGTTATTCCTGGCATAATGTATCATATGATTTTCTGATTCAAAATGACCAACACTAGTCTATTTCAGTTCACTAATACCTAGGATATTGATCTTAATGCTTTCAATTTCATTTTTGATGACTTCCAATTTTCCTAGATTCATACGTTGCACAATCCAAGTTGCAGATTTTTACAGCTGTTTCTCCTTACATGCCCCATAAGCAAATGAAGAACCAGAAGACTCCAATCCCATAGGCTTTACCCAATTCACATCACCATGGTCAACCTCATTCCAAGAAATTGGCTCTTTTTCAGTCATATTTCAAGTGACCTCTATTCTGAGGGGCCTCACCCCCAGCAGTGTATCTGTCAATATTCTGCTCTATTTATTATGCCTTCAGTATCTACAGTGTTTTGCAGCTATGCATAAGGTTTTCAGTTGAAACCTGTTCACTTTGGATGACCCTGCTGGCATTTGAAATACCATTGATATAGCTTCCACCATCACAGCAACACATAAGTCACCACAGTATAACAAACCGACAGGCAAGTGGTGTGTGACCTGAGTAAGGGGGTTGTACTCCACCCTAATCTTCTTACAACTGCTTGGCTGTTCAAAAGAGATCTCATCATGGAATCAATGGTATTGTTAGGTCATATCATGAAGCGCTAATAGGCCTCACCTGCCAAACCACTGAGAATCTTGGGCCAGTCAAGTTGATGCAAAACCTAAATATTACATTCCCTTTTTCTTATATGACTATATCTTGCCTCCTGATTTCAGATGATACATTTTTTTCTGGCTTGGTTTCCCCTTCAATTCTGCATTTGATAAGTTCTCCTGGTTCTACACATCACAGCATTTGGCTAGGACTCTTACAGCATCTCTTATTTAAATTTACTTCCTGGACACATATTAACCCTTAGCTTCCACTTTTACGAACAAGATTAGGCAACCTTACCTGAATAACTTTTCACTTCTTAACAAAATGAAACTGCTAGACCCATTGTCCATGCCTGCACTGAGTGCCTGCCTCTGAGGGTTCTGCACCACTCCCATAGCCACTCCAGCAGCCCCAGGGGTACGAAGTCAGAACTACCTTCTGTGGTCTCCGGAGTATCAGACATGGAACCTCACTTTCTGAGAAAATGATTCAATATGAAATATAGAGTCATGCATAGGGCATGCCCAGTGAACACTTTTCTTATCTTTCCTTGTGGTCTTTTTATTTATTTAGCTCTTTATTTTTAATGTTTAGTCATTTTATTGGGAGCTTTTGCAGATATCATAGCATTCCATAGTTCTATCATATCAAGCAGTGTTGTACAATTGCTACCACAATCAGTTTTGACACATTTTCTTTCTTTGAGAACTCCTTGGTATCAGCTTCCCCTTTATCCCCACCCAACCCTCAAGAACCCTTTATCCCCCTTATAATAGTTTTTTGTGTGTGTGCCCTATCTTACACAATCCAATATATCCATACAATACTGTTGTGTGATCCCATCAAGTGGGGTTATAAAATCATAAAGCTATCAACTAGCTATTTCCCCATTACTCCCACCATATGCCTTTAAGGCCCACAGAGGGGTAGGGGGAGAAAAATGATGGCAATGAGGGTGGGAGGGTATGAGGGTACTAACCAACCCAAGGGGAGAGTCCTGTTCTGTTTCTATCTCCACAGAAAAGGGAGAGCAAGACTAGATCTCATGTGGGTGCTAATCCTTGAGGGTGATGTTCCTACTCAGAGCCAGTCATTCCAAGAGATGACTGCAGGGCCTGCCTCAGCTCAAGATGTGCTGTCCTCTTCCTGGCTAACAACACTGAAGAGGAGAGCCCTGAAGATGCAGCCCGGGGAGAGCCACACATGGGGCAAATCAAGAGGGGAGCACAAGAGACCAGTGATGGGAGCGAAGCCACAAAGCCCCCTGACTAGCTATATGTTTTTGGTGTGTATCTATACAAAATAGGCAAGATAGGCAATCTTATGGAGTCAGTGACTGAACCAACTGTTTCTAAGGTCATGGGAGGGGAAGGGGGCAGAAGTGAGTGGAGAGTCAACAATGACTTTCAGGGGAATAGTAAATGTTTTTAAATTGATGGCAAGGAAGGTATAGTAGTGTTTAAAATGGTTTAAAATTGATGGCAAGGCAGGTATAGTAGTGTTTGATCAATCCAGTTGTATCTGAAAGGAATTGAGAGGGGAACGATGGGTAAAAATGATAATGGGGCAGGAAGAAAAACGGACAAAGAGAAAAGAAGAAAAAGGAGAAGAAGAAGAAGAAGAAATATACATATGGTAGTAGTATGCATTTTTCCCACTAGGGCAAGTAATGAGCAACTTGATCTGAGTGAATGCACCCTGTGAATTCACCTGGGAAGGTTCTCTCTGGTCACAGTGAATTTTTTCATAAAAGCTGTTTTGCTCAAACCTGGTTTTTTGTGATGACTGATTTCAAAGAACAGCGTGAGGTTGTGAAATTTTGTTTCCTGCTCGGGACAAATGCTGCAGAAACTATTGTGATGTTTAACACAGCTTACAAGGACAGCACTATGGGAAAAACTCAAGTGCATGAGTGGTTTTCTCATTTCAAAAAGGTGACATGTCGATTGATGACAAACCTCATTTTGGACGTCCATAAACTTCCTGAATGGATGAAAATCTCAATTTGTAGTGCATTTGGAGTTCATTCCACTAGGTCAGACTGTTAATCAAACTTTCTATTTAGAGGTACTGAAAAGATTGTCTAAGAGTGTGTGACAAAAAAGGCCTGATATGTGGCAGACGGGGCACTGGTTTTGCCACCATGACAATGTATCGGCTCACACAGCCGTATCAGTGCACCAGTTTTGGGCAAATGGCAGCATGCCTTTCTTGTCCCACCCCAAATCAAACTCACTGCTATTGAGTCAATGTTAACTTACAGTGACCGTATAGGATGGGTTATATCTTCCCTAGTGAGTTTCCAAGACTAGACAAATTTACGGGAGTAGAAAAAACTATGTTTTCCCCATGGAGCGGTTTTGAACTGCTGACCTTGTGGATCACAGCCAAACACGTAACCACTATGTTCTCCCTGTTTATCTTTGAATGTCCTTTGAAATATATTAGATTTACACTGTTAGTTTGATGTTAGATTCTCATCCGATCATTTGCCTTATATTCCTTTGAATGGTACTTCTGGTAACTGACTTTCTCATAAGAATTGAGAGCCCATTATATGCTCATCCAGTGGTTCTCAACCTGTGGGTCGCGACCCCTTTCAGGGGTCGAACGACCCTTTCACAGGGGTCTACTAAGACCATCAGGAAACACATATTTCTGGTGGTCTTAGGAACTGAGACACCGCTGCTCTATCTGTCTCCAGGCGGGTCCACCCA
Organism: Echinops telfairi; assembly: GCF_000313985.2. Classification (NCBI taxonomy): domain Eukaryota; kingdom Metazoa; phylum Chordata; class Mammalia; order Afrosoricida; family Tenrecidae; genus Echinops; species Echinops telfairi. The sequence goes on from NW_022111369.1 coordinate 47,807,424, forward strand.
CACGCCCACATATGTATACCTGGAGTGAAGACCATTACCCATGCTACACCATGGTAGCTCAAGACAAAATTTCATTTATTTGTCATTAGAAATAAATATTTCACTGTATGTAATTACATATTGTTTTTGTGGTTAATCACTATGCTTTTATTATGTTCAATTTGTAACCATGAAAATACATCCTGCATATCAGATATTTGCATGACGATTCATAACAGTAGCAAAATGACAGTTATTAAGTAGCAACAAAAATAATTTTATGGTTGGGGGTCACCACCACATGAGGAACTGTATGAAAGGGTCGCAATGTTAGGAAGGGTGAGAACCGCTGCTCTAATCTATGGCTTTCTCAGAATTCTAGACATTATTAGAATCCTATGTTTTCTTCCAGTGATTTAACAAGTATCTTATAGGAATTCACGGTGACAAGTGTTAGCCTCTAGGTCAAAGTGGTAATCCACTCCAGGGCACGGAGCCTCATGATCATCGGCATCTGGTATGAGCAGACGTTGGCCTTTTGATAAAGGGTTTCTGTATGCCCTGTACTCAGTTGTTTGGCACACAGAATATCAATTGAATGAGTGGCCATTGAAGAACTAGCCCCAGGGCATATCTGCAACTGTAGATTGAACTCTGTTCTTTCAAATTCTTTGTTATAAATTTATGAAACTATGATAAAGTGCAACTTTCCATTGAAAGGCAATTGAGATATATATCAGACATTAAAGCAACTCTGAAATGAATCTCCATATGAGCATTGTGAGAGAAAATGGTTATAAGACCCTAGCCACCTCAGCTGAATCAGAAACTCAAAAGCAATCAGGAAGTGATTTTCGGAACATATTTATTTGGGGGGAAAACTGCTTCCAGATTATTATCATTTCCATCGTCATCACAAACACACTCTGGATTCGGAGTTCTGTTTCCGTTACTTCAAGGCCTGGGAAGGAAGCTGCCATTCGTCCCCCGAGGGCTCCCAGTGGGTGTCACAGCAGACTGAAAGTTCACTCATCTCTGAGAACGCGCAAGCACCCTGCGGCCAGTGTTTCACCGCAAAGAACTCGATAGATTTTGCTGTGGGAAAAATGTAAATAAAACAGAAAAGAAATCCACTTTTGTAGCATGTTCGGGGCCATCTGGAGAAGCATTCCCCTGTAGCAACAAGTTGGAGATGAGTCCTGAATGAGAATCTGTAGACAAGGTGGTCAGGGGAATCCAAAAGAGGTCTACATCTCTCCAGATCAAGAGACATGCAGGAGCAGGACCTGCCATGGGCCCGTGGGAACATCACTCAAAGGAAATCGTCCAGCATTTGCCAGACCCAGGAAGCCTGACGGGAGCATATCAGTTCAGATAGGGAGTTTATTTGTACCTTAAGTCTTCTGCCCAGACAATTTTATCACGGAAGAGTTCAAAATTAGCTAGCAAGTGACGGGGGTGGAAGCTGAGTACTGAGCGGAGAACTTGGTGGTGACCTTCATTCCCACCTCACCTTTAAAGCTCACTGAAGGTTCACAGTCTGTACAGTTGTTTTTCTGATTTAAAGTGATTGGAACATTACCTGAGAGAAAGCAAATAAATAAGTAAATAAATAAAAATAAGGTTGCCTGCCCAAGGTTTCATCAGGGGACAGGAAGATACAGGCATAAAAGAAGTGGTCAGATGAAAGACAAGTACAGTGCATTCACAGAGCTGAGAAAAAGCACACTTTTTGGAAAAGACAGCACAGGAAAAGAAGTTTCTGTTTTATGCCCCCAGAGAAATCCTCAAAGACCCATCATCTCTCTGAAAGAGATTCAAAACAAACAAAAAAAAAGGTTGAGAAGCAGGTTGACAGAGGTAAGATATGAGTGACGCAATTATAATAATTATACAACTAAAACAGCAAAAGAGCATCAAAGAACCAAATCCAGATGGCAGACAACAGAATCAATGAGGTAGTGGGAAATTGAAGCATGCTTGAAGAATTCTGAGAAAGTGACCAATAAGACCTAATGGTTAATAAGTATGTATTGAACATCCAGCACATAGAGACTTGGAAAACCAGGCAAACAGCAAAACCAGGCAAACAGCAAAATCCAATCTCAAATCCACCAGACTAAACTGAAGGTTGAAGGATTAGTTAGATCTGAAGGAGAATGAATGATGAGCCTTTTGTAGTTGATGATTATTAAAAGAGGGAAAGGCAGAACAAATTGAGCATAAGTAAAAATAAATGCAAAGTAAAATGAAATGTATTTGAACTCAAGAAAAGATCACTTATTCAAATGAAAGCCCTTATCAAGTTAGAAAATTGGATATATTACATAAAAAAACAAGACCTGGTTACTTATACTCAAGTTGGGTGAGGGGCGAGAAGCAAAATAGATAAGCTCCTGATAAGATGATAGTGTTCCCTGTTGTTAAGAATGTGGTGAGCCGCATACTCACATTCATGGAAGTATGAAGCTGTATTTGAATATAAAAAAATATATGGTAGATGTTTAGGAAACACTCTGAAATGGAGACAAGAATTCATATAAATATAAGGTTTTTTAAGCTTTGAAAATATAAACAGAACTCAAATAAACTTTTCATAAAGCATATCATAAAATATAAGAAATACTTGATATTAACTAGATTAGGTTTCTCAAGCTTTTATTGGTGGAACTAATTGTAGTATCCTGACAGAATTCTAAGGGGAATATAGAATAGTCTGGAGTTGAATTGAGAGGTTGGCAATAATCCTTGTATTCCTTGATGTAACCCCAGAGAAGCAGGATAGAGCAACACCTAGAGACCAGGTTTGAAGAGAAAAGAGGAGATCTCTTCTGGTTCCACCAGTTACTGTGCTACTGTGTCCAAATCCATTTTGTTTTCATTCTCTAGCCGTGGTACTTAGTCTAAAAGATCCTTACTATATACGTTTGGGCAAATCACTCATTCAAGACCACACAGGTAGTAAGTTTGGGAATAAAGAAAGATTTGGTGGAGACAGGTTGGGGGAAAGATGATAAGACTCTGGAAGAAAGCCTAACTTCTGAGCATTGGTGGCTTTGCAGTTATGCAGTGGGCTGTGATCTGCAAGGTCTGAAGTTCGAAACCAAAACTGGATGGTAAATTTATCTCAAATAGTTCACAAAATATAAGCAAAGCAGGATCAGTTTTTAAAAGAAGTTGACTTGGATGATGATTTTGAGAGATAAAGACAAGACCACACCTTGACCCTGAGCTCTCCTATACAAATTTATATATAGATGGCCTTACAGTCTAATACATGAAAAGGAGATCTTTTTATGAACCATACACACTTCAGACAAGTTTATTGGATCAAGAAGATGCAGAATCATTTAGGGTCTGCCGGTCCTTCCCTAGCTTTAGCCAAGTGGGATCTCAACAACTGGTTCTGGCATGGTTGATAAATGTATTGTGGAGTTCTAGCAAACTAAGAGCGCCCAGGTGAAAGTTTTAGGGCATGGTGCAAAGGGACATGTGTTAGTCTGGGTACTTTAGAGAAACAAATCCACAAAAACTCATGTATAAGAGAAAGTTTTATATAGAGGTTAAGTTTGCATCAAGAAAATATCCCAGCCCAGTGCTGCCCAAGCCCACAAGTCCCACATTAACCCATATGTCCAATACCACTCCACAAAGTCCTCCTCCATTTTACAAAACAGATGCAATGATGCCGACTGCAGGAGGAAAGTCGAGTCAGTGAATGTGTAAGCATCTCAGCGCAGGCAGGGGTCTGCACACGGGTGCTCCAGCACCCAGGGCTGCATCGGGGTAGGTCCATGTGGCTTCTCCTTGGGGATGTCTTGCAGGAAGTCAGCCTTGCCAGCTGAAGCCAGGACCTGGCTAAGGCAGCTGCACCCTGGTCCAAATTTCACAAAGCAAGAGACCCAAGAACTCGAAAGGCAAGGCTCACTGAGCGATTTATCCCTCCGCCTTTCAATTAACTCCACATGTGTTTATCAGCCAGGTTGGCACAATAAACTAACTAACACAGGACACAACTTGGGTTTCCTGGAGGCATACCAGAGCTGACACTTCTGCATGTTTGTAAAAGCAACTTTAGTTTACTCAGACTCCCATCTCCCAGTCACGTGCTCCTTTACCCACCTGGCAGGTTTCTTAGACAGCTGTGGCACCCCGGATGTGATTTACTTCTATAACTGACCACAGAATGCCAGCCAGCACAAACTTTTCAAAGTACACTTTTTATTTCTTTAAACACACACACACACACCTATAAACAAGATGTGTGCTCATTAGTAGATAGTATCAATAGGTATTCAATAAACTTTTAAAATGAACTTTAATAACTTAGATACAACTACTTTGTACTTAAAAATTGCTTCGGATGCATGTGAAACATGAACAATGAATGAAGAAGACCAAAAGAGAATTAATGCCTTTGAGTTATGGTGTTTGCAAAGGACACTGAGTACTCAAGAGAATGAACAGCTCTAGCTTGTCTTACAGATTTTGCGCGTGTTATCAGGAGAAATTCATCCTTGAAGAAGAATGCCAGGCTTGGTGAGGTAGAGGGTGAGTGAGAAAGACACACACTTCTCAATTTGATGGGTTGGCACAGTGGCTGCAACAATAGGCTCAATCACAGCAACAATGGTGAAAATGGTACCGGACCGAGCAGTGTTTTGTTCTGTTGTCCGTGGGGTCACCTTGTTGTACATAGTGTTGTGCTGTTGTACATAGGGTCCCAACCAACTTAATGGCACCCAACAGCATCTTGTATGCACTAAGTGCAGACACACCAAGATTTGCTTGAAAGATGGCCCACTTTCCTGGCTAATTGGACTTGTGCTCAATGACCTGTAAAGTCACCTTCCTTTTCTGCCTTAATTTGGAGTCAGAAAGGATAGCATTGAGTGGGATTTTGCCACCCATGAAAGCTTAATGGTTTAGGAATTTTCCCAGTAACTTTTAGTCAGCAGAAGATCTCCATTTTGGAAGGTAAAAGTCCAATCAAAGGTCTGAAACTTTTCTCTTTGGATCACCCATATCTTTTCTTCAACATCCCTGTCATCAATAAAAAAATACAAAAAACCTCATTTGTTCATTCCTGGGTGAAAAAATGATCTTAGAATGGAAGTATATTAGCTGTATTCTTGTCCAACACCAAAGCAATAGCCTTAATCCTGATTGGTGTTTAGAAGGAGCCAAGCAAGAGTTCTTCCTCTTACTGATGATGCAATGGATCTCTTGATGTTTCCCAAGTAATGACATGTTGCTTCATCTTTTCTGAAAAGCACGGAGGTAGTTAGTTTATTGTGCCAACCTGGCCGATAAACACATGTGGGATTAATTGAAGGGTGGAGAGATAAATGACTTGGCGAGTCTCACCTTTTTTGTCTCTTGCTCTTTGACCATTGGACCAGTGTGCAGCTGCCTTGCTTGTTCTCTTCCTCAATTTGCAAGCTATGCTACCCGTGGGACACCTAACCCGTGGACTGTGTCACTGTAATTTGAGGTTCCTTCAAAACCTGCTTCGCCACACCATTGGAATTTACATCCCTTGAGCTGGGGACTGTCAGACCCTGTAATCTGGCTGACTGTTGGTGACCTGCCTTGCTGTTTGCTGCCCATGCCCGGATACCCTGAATTGCTCTACAAAGGATTACACGGCGGCCTTCAAGACTTGAAGGACTGCCAGTGTCTCACAACTGTCTCACAGGAGTGAGTTGCACTGAGCCATTTGTACTGCTTTATAATTTAATTAACTGTTTATTTCTTAGGTTATATATCTATCTGTATAAATATATATAAAATTATTAGCATTCTGGTTTTGTTTCTCTAGAGAACCCTGTCTAACACAAGCACCATACACATCCATACATGATCATAACACAAAGATTGAGAGTTATTCTCAACATATTCTTAAATTTGGAAATTCTGAAACTACAGAAACATTTCTTCTACTGACTCCTCATTATGCTATATGAGTACTCTGTAAAATGTTCAGGAAGACATCCTATTGGTTTTGATAATTAAACATTTTACATGTAAAAGCCAAACAACAACAAAAAAACAGATGGACTATGTGTTTTGTTTATTTATTTCTGGATACTTGACTAGAGTTGACTACAGTTGGCAACAGAGTACATGCATATTTAGAGTTGGGTTTGTGAAATCCTCTAAATGTTTGGAGATAGTTTTCACGGTTTCTATAAAAGTCTGCCCAGACTACATTTTCCCCAAACACAAATTACTCCAAAATTGCTAACCAGTGAGGCCTCGGCTCTAAGAAAGGAGTCAGCTGTCGATTTTCCCCGTCAGATGTGAGAGTCTTTCATTCTCCATTTAGATCTTTCCAGAGGACTTATAAATACCCGTGCTGGGGCTGACTACATGGGTAGCAGTCTGTATGGCAGCATAAGTAAGGAGGCCGGAGGAGAGGCCTGGACAAGTGCCTCTGATGTGGGCATGGCAGCAGAGGCCGCGGCAGGCGGTTCGGCTCCCATCCATTAGGAGGTGACATGGCATTTACCTTTTCACTTTCCCAGAAAGGGGTTAGGTAAGATCAATTCAGGTCAAAGTCTTACTCTGTCTAGCCGGTCCTTCTTGTCTGATGAAGCTGGAACTGTGGCCACAAGTTGTGGCTCTTTAAAGGCCCTTAAAGGTTGATTGGTTTAAGCAGTGGGATCTGGTGCCCAGAACTGACTTTTCCTCTTTTTTCAGTGACGACTAATGAGAGTTAGTTGCTCATCAATTTTATTCTGCTCATTTTATCATTTTCCTTTTTCAGGCGCTGTGAGTCTTTGTTTTTGATATAAGAGGGAAAACAGTTTAGTAAAGAGATGGAACAAGGAAATCTGAATTTTCCTTCTGGCAAATGGCTTTTCATGAAATCAAATTCTGTGAGTGGACACAATCTCATACCACTCTTTTCCCCAGATGATATAGTCTGTGTTTCCTTCTGTTCCGAGGCAGAAATGACAAACCAGCACCTAAAAGCAGCCACAGGTAAGGAAGGGCGAGCAAGAGGCCGGCGTGGTGCTGTTGTGAGCTGCCATCGCGTCTGTTCGACCCACAGGGATCCTGTGAACCACAGCACAAAACACTGCCTGGTCCTGCGCCACCCTCACAGCCGTTGCTACGTACGAGCCCAGTACTGCAGCCACAATGTCCCTTCCTCTTAGGGAGGACCTTCCTCTCTCTGCCGCCCTCGACTTTACCCAGCATCTGATGCTCGTCTCTAAGGAAGGTTCTCTCCTGGCAACATGTCCGAAATGTGTAACATGACGTCTCGCCATCTGTGCCTTGTCTGTACACTCTGGCTGTGCTTCTGATCAGGCAGATTTATCTGTCCTTGTAGCAGCCCGTGGTACTTCAATATTCTTTCCTAGCACCACTATTCAAAATACATCACTTATTCTTCAGTCTTCTTATTCAATGATCAACGTTCACATGTCTTTGAAGCAATTGAAAATACCACGGCTCAGATCAAGTGTCCCTTACTCCCACAAGTGACATCCTTGCTTCTTAGGACTCGAAAGAGGTCTGATGCAGCAGGTTTGCCTAAGGCAACCCTTCTTTTTATCCCTTGTTTCTACACCTCCTTTTACACTCTCCACTCCCTCAATAGAATCGATTATATCGTGTGTGTATTAAACTTTATTGTTAGTGCTGCAGTGAAGTGGTATTTCACCGATGTTTTGATTTTCATCACTTTGGGCTAGTAATCACAAATATTTCATGCTGGCTAGTTGCATTGTCACTCACATTAGGTCTGTCAGTATTCCATGGGTTGGGAATAGATTATATTAGATTCAGATTGAGCGCTTGTGGGAGGAAGTGCAGAAGTGATTTTGCATTATTCTTTTTTTTTAAATCAATTTATTGGGGCTCATACAACTCATCACAATACATAGATCAATTGTGTAAAGCACATCTATACATTTGTTGCCCTCATCATTCCCAAAATTCGCTTGCCTCTTGGGTTCCCGGAATCT
>NW_022111369.1:47823530-47839434 GCF_000313985.2 Echinops telfairi
CCCCTTCCTTTCCCTCCAAGTTCTAGCGATGCCTAATAGGAGGCGGAGGTGGGTGAGGCCTCCTTACCACGGGACGTGGTGATTTTGCATTATTCTTAAGCCGTCATATCAGGAGACATGTTGCTATATCCTGTTTCAAATAATAGAGGTTTGTTTTTTAACAACAGCATTATCTCCTTGGTACACATAGTGTACGGACAGTGACTTAGCTACTCTGGCTTTTCTAGCCAAAGTCTCTAATTCCCACCAAATGACCTTTTCCTGTATGGGTCTGGTAAGAAGATAGGGGAAGATACTGAGAGGATTCACTTCAGTAAACGTGAGCAGGAGCCCCTGGAATGCCATCCTGCTGTGTATAAAAGCAGCCCTCTGAGAAACAGTGGGAGGGATCTTAGGACCAGCGAGAGTAAAGAGTGGAGCTTGTCCTCTGGATCTGAAATCCCAGAGCAGTGAACCTCCTGGCTCTGAGGACAGCTGCAACCCGAGGGTCGCAGCAGAACCAGGAGTAAGAGCATGGACCAGAGTGGGGGACTTCCCAACTCTTGGAACAAAGACTGCTGAGTGCTTTTGTGCCAGAGACTGGCTTGTGGAGTGGGGGTGCCTCTGGGCCCTTAATTGGGGAAGCTGCGCTTGCTGACCCATGGAAGTTGAGCTGAATGCCTTCAGAGTGAGGCATCCAGCAGAATGCTATGCCCCCTTTGGGCATTTATTAGCAGATCTGCAAGAACTTCCTAACACGTCCTGATAAACAACTCAACTGTAAGCATTTCTTACTGGCATTACATCTTCTTTACTTCCTGAAGAAACCCTTTAGTCATGAATTTTGTCTGTGAGATCTACGTAGTCATTGCAATGGATATTTGAACCCAGAAAAGTAAAATGTTAATGGAGACAATACATATAAAATTCCCCCCTTGTCTGTCACTTTGTCATACTGTAGTGGCTTTTGTGTTTCTGAGCTACTGGAATCAATGTCCCCAGTATTTCCGTGGCCAGCAGGGTCGAGCAAAGGGAATGGGTTTCAGCAGAGCTTCCACACTACGAGCAGACTGTGAAGAAGGAAAAGGCTGAGGAATTCGGCACTGGACAGCGTCAGAGAGAGTGCTGGATGATGAGGTTTCTTGTGTCTGGGTAGCTAAAGGATGTATTATATGACATTCAACAGGGCATTTGTTGTTATTGGGTTATGAGATGGAGAGAATGATTTTGATATATTGAACTCAATTTTTTTCACTAATCAACTTTCTTTCTACCCAGTTGTTCAGCCAATTCAACCAAACTTGGTATTACCAAACCCATATTTCCCCATTTCCCCCATATTCAGGTACTTATGCATTCATATAATTTAAATTTCTTAAATTGAGATGCATGGTTTTGTTTGTTTATTAGCTTGTTTTGACCCATTTCTCTGATTCACCATTCAAATGACCAATATGTAAAATAAAGATATTTTACTATTGCTTATTTCAACTGAATCTTTATTGGGTCCTGGTGATCCGTGCTCTCTTTATGTGTGTCACCCCTTTTAAAAATCCTGGTAACATATTTTAATGTTATTATATTCAACAAATAATCTTCATGATCAGGGTCATTGAGTGTCACTTAAGGGAAAAGATTTCTAGAGAGAGTGGCAACTGCTCAGCCCTTCTCCATAAAGACGGTGTAGAGAAAGCCTTTGGTTAACTAACTGTCTACTGTACCCGGTCTGGGAACCTCAGAAACGTTTCTACTTTCTGTGGTCTTCAGTAAGAATTCACTATGCCAATTTGCTAAATGAACCATTGAGGGTGGCTACCTTACCCAACAGAATTTTGACCGTGTTTTAATTACAAGGGGTTTTTCACGTAGTAGGAGCTCAAACATAATTTACCAATAAATATTTATTAAAGATGCTCAGTCCTATGACTGAGATATGGCTGTTTAAACTGGAGTTGCCTTCGAGCCATTTGTTAGTTGAGGGAAATGTTATAAAGAGATCAAAGCATTTCCCGATTTATCTCAACATTTATCGTGTAAATATAAGCTATATATAGTCAAGGTGTTGAGTGAGGTTAAAAGAGAAAAATTACTTTGGTTAGACATGTATTAGACTGTATCATTAAGCTGTAATATAGGTGAATAATTTTTGCTAAGTGTTTCTTTGAATTGTAACATAATTTTGTTCATTAATTAGAAATCAAAAGATGAGCAATATACTTTGATTTTCATTGCTTATAGGATTCAGAAAGGAAAAAATAAATTTCACTTGAACTCTAAAAATAGTGTTTCTAAAAATAGTTGCTTCTCAGGATAATATTAAATCATTCTGTCTTTAATTCTTAAACAAGCACCGCAGGCAAATATGATGAGAAATCTTTTGTGGTGGTGGCTGTTATTTTGCTTTGTTAAAGTAAAAGCGAACATAAATGAACAGATTAGTAACAAATGGATTGAACTCCATCTCCCCTGACCCACATTTTCATCTACTTTTTCACTCATTTTCCTGCCCACACCACACATATTACTTTGTTCAACTTTCCTCATTTCCAAATATTCTATGATTACGATACACTGGAATGAAGGTACTAGACAATGGGCTCAAAGAGGAGAACGAGTTCTGTGGGAGGCCACAGGTGGGCTCTAAGGATTTCTTCAGTAGTACACAAACGATGATTGCAGTTCAGAGTTACTTAGCAGCTCTGCTGAGCCAGTCAATTTGGAAGGGCTAACGGGAGAAAGCTGAGGTTTTCAACTCTCGCGACAAGAGGCCCAGCCTCCCCCGTCCACATGGGCAGGTCTACTTTGCCGTAGGACCGCCTTGAGTCAGAAGCACCACGATGGCCGTGAGTTTTGTTTGGAGGTAAAGAACTGGAAATCTACTAACTCACTTAATCTTTACTATGAGCTATCTACTGGTGTCGGCCCTAAGAAACTGAGCCGCAGGAAGTTTTTGAAACTTACCCAGCTGGTAAGAGGTCATGCTGGAGTTTGAATGTAGGTAGTCTGACTCCCAAGTCTGTGCTCTGACCACGAGACTGGATACCACACATTGTACCAAAAGATGGCTCCAAATGATAGAACTTTTTTTTTTTTGCAGGGTTAGGAAGAATTTATTTAAATAGGTGAGAGAGTTCAACGTTAGTACTTTTATTAGTTTCCTGTAAATTTCATAACAAATGATCCCAAATGCAGTGGCTGAAAACAACATAAAGTTATTTTCTCACAGCTTTGGAGGCAGGCCAGGAGTCTAAATTCAAGGTGTCGACAGGGTTGTTTTACTTGCAGAGGCTCCGGGAAGAATTCATTATTTGTTTCTTCTAGCTTCGGTGGCTGGTGGCATTCCTTGGTGATCCTTGGCTGCATCTCTCCAACCTGCCTCTGTGGTCACCTTGTCCTTAACTGTGTGCCTGTGTGTGTGTGTGTGTGTGTGTGTGCGTGTGCGCTTGTCATTGGATTTGAGGACCATCAGAACAATCTTGGATCTTCTCCTCAGCAAGATTCTTAGCTCAGTTAAATCTGTCAAGATTCTTTGTCCAAATAAGATCATATTACCATAATTCAAACCACTATATTGATGTTTTGTGGTTATAAACCAATGAGTTTTCCTTGGCGCCAGAGTAAACCAGTAGCGTTTACATAAACTAATGAAGAAATATAATGACAGAAAGGAAGGAAGAAAAGAAGGGAAAGAAAAATAGGAAAGGGAAAAGAGATAAATATTGTTTAGGAGTGCGTTTGCTACAAATCAGTGTATGTACCAGTATTTGCTAGTAAAACTTAGTTCTGATAATCTGAGAGTAGTTTAAAATAAGTGAAAAATAAGTGATGAAATGGGGAAAACAATGAAATGATTAAAATATATGGGAAATGCTTTATATAAAAGCTGCGTTGGTCCGTTTCAAAATGACCAAGCTTTGAAAAGAGCACTGCCATTGAGAAGCCATGTGAAGTTTAAGTCATTGTCACAATTACAGTAGATCTACCCCTTCCTGCTTCTATGGTAAGCAAATGATACCACTTCAGGCTAGTTTTCAACTATTACAAGACTAAGAAATAGCTTGTCGTTGGCAAGTCTTGTGAATGTAAGGCACTAACGAGTTTTTGGTGTATGAATGTTCATAAACACTTGCCAAAGCCTCGTTTAAAATCCAGAGTTGTAAGAGACTGAAATGTTATTCATAGTAGAAGTTGGAACTTTGTTAGAGTTTTTTTTCACACCCTAATAAAAGCATAGCAGTGGGTAAGAACAAACAATTCACCAAAGAAATACTATAAACACTAAAAAAAGTCAAACTCAGTAGTAGTAAAAAAAAAGAAGTAAATTAATTATTTTTCACCCAAAAGATTGACAGTGATTGAAATAATAATAATATCCAGTGTTGTAAAATATCAAAATGAAAGGGCATTTTTGCAGTTGCTGTAAACAAGGACCAATTTATTCAAGGGCAAGTTGTATATATGTACATCAAAAAACTTCAAAATTTTCAAAGACTCTGGCCCAACAATTCCACTTGTAAGTAGCATACCCCAAAGAACTAAAAGTACACATAATTAAAAATCAAAAGCATAATCTTATTCTAATAGGTTCATATATGTAAAAAGTATTGTGGCAGTTACATAATACTACTGTCAACTTGAGGAAGGGGTGAAGTCTAGCCTGTCAGTCAAGTCATAGCCAATGAGGCCTCTCCTGAGGATTCTGGGAACTCCTGTCTTCCTCCCTGAGGTGGGACCTCAGGAGCTATGCTGATGGAGCCAGAGCCCTGGAGCTGGTGGAGTCACGTGGAAACCCATGCCAGCGGAGATGCTTCCATTGCCACTGGATCCATAAGACTTTCCACACAACTGGCCTGGGATCTTCCTGCTTCCAGCATCCTTGCATGTGCTGCATTAGTCTGAAGAAGAATTTTGAATTTATAAACTGGTATTGGACATATGGCCTAATATTGGACTTATGGACTTGATCTGGACTGGGCTTGGATATAGTCTCAATATACAATTGGTCTTTTATATAAAGCTCTGTCTTATACACATATAAGTGTCTATCAATTTGTTTCTCTAGTCAACTTGGACTAACATAAGTATTTCCAACATTTATATAAAACATCAAGATATTCCCTAAAGATAAATCTAATCAGATAACAAAATCTATTCAGCTGCTAGAAATGGCCATGCAAATCAATATCCAGCAACATGAAGATGTGTTAAATGGAACCTTGGCATGTATAAAAGGAAGTTATTGAAATATATGATTCAATTCATGTGAAAAGCATGAATTGTTCCAATATTGTTCCAATATTGTATTCAGGTGTGTGTATAAATATTTTATTTTTATACAAAGAGAAACAAATACATTTCAGTAAAAATGGAGATTTAATGGTTCAAATCAGGTTTATCCTTTTTAACCTATAGAGTCATCTCCTCAATGCACTCTGTTTAGTAACCACTTTCCCTTCCTTCCCTCTATTATGGATAGAAGGAAATTACCCGCAACTTATTTCCTATGTAGTTCCCACAAAGGTAAATTGGGCTCCAACGGTCATCCACAGCCTTCTGCAAATCGGATTCTCACAGTTTAGGCTCTGATACTGATCCCTCCTTCGACTTTGGATGATTTCTTCTCTGATGCATGTTAGGCCTGATCTCGTTTTCAACAGTTTCTGTATTTTTGTTTGTTTTTTTGTTCATATTGGGTTTTGCCTCAGATGTGTTATGTCATTGGGAGTCACCCTCTTGAATTTGTGTTATATGTTTTTCAGTACATGAAACCCAGGATTGATGAACCTATTGGGACAGCAAGTAGAATGACAATTTCTGGAGGGTGGGGAGGGGGTTGACCAGTGGTGGTAGAGATGGTGGCAGTGGTAAAAGGGAGTCCAGGAAGAAAAACAGTGTTTTGAAACTGATTGTGGCAGCAATTGTACACTACTGCCTTTTGTGATTGAACTATGGAATGATATATGTATTAATTCTCAATTTAAAAAAGAAGAAAATGTGGAGATTTAGAATATTATCTAGAACAGATATTAGGAATATGTGAAAATTCTTTTCATGTATTTTCTAACTAATTGAGGTAGTTTGGTTATTGTTCCAACCTGGCCGATAAACACATGTGGAGTTAATTGAAGGGTGGAGGGATAAAGGGCTCAGTGAGCCTTGACTTTCAAGTCCTCAGGTCTCTTGCTTTGTGATGGTCGCACCAGGGTGCAGCTGATGTAGCAGTTCCCTGCTTCAGCTTCCAAGACTGGCTTCCTACAAGACATCCCCAAGGAGAAGCCACATGGACCTACCCTGATGCTGCCCTGGATGCTGGAGCAGCTGTGTGGAGACCCCTGCCAGCGTTGAGATGCTTACACATTCACTGACTCGGCTTTCCTCCTGCAGTTGGCGTCGTTGTGTCTGCTTTGTGAGATGGAGGAGGACTTTGTGGATTGGTGTTGGACATATGGGTTAATGGGTTAATGTTGGACTTGTGGGCGTGGACAGCACTGGGTTGGGATGTTTTCTTGATGTGCACTTAACCTTTATATAAAATTCTCTCTTATACATGAGTTTTTGTGGATTTGTTTCTCTAAAGTACCCACACTAACACATTAATGAATTTGAATTACTTACATCACAATAAATAAGAAAGTGTTTTAAAGCTATTTAAATACACTTTCTAATTAATTCTATATCAAAAAGAGCCAACGTGTAAGCAATGGTGCACGAACACATTTTTTAGATTCCCCTCATTAAATTTTGCATTGTGGACATACATAATAGAAAACACACATGGAAATTTTTAGGGAAAAAATTTGTAATTGCTTGCCATAGAGAAAAATAAATTTTCAAAACTAAAGTCAAAATTTAATTTGTTTCTGCTTGCTTCTGAAGTGCAGGCATTTTAAATTAGTGATAGATATATAATTATCAAGTTAAAAATGCATGGGGCTCAAAGAAACAAGATAAAATGAAGGGAAATACATAGATTTTAAAATAAGGTAGAACTTTGCTCTCATTATTGTTACTTTTTAAAAATATAAGTGAGCACCTGTGATGCTGTAGGTGAGATGCTGTGCTTCTAACTGCAAGCCTGGGGGTTCAAGTCCACCAGCTGTTTGATGGGACGAAGATGAAGTGCTATGATCCTGTTAATGGCTATAATCTCAGAGCCCCTACATAGGATTTTTATCAGTAGGCATCAACTCGATTTCAGTTGGTTTGGTTTGGGTTCCTATTATAGAATTAAATGTCTTATCGGTATTTCTTCACATTCAATTTAATTCCATAAACAAGTATAAGCTGTCATGTTTAACGGTGGATAGTTTAATAGGCCACAGTCACTATCTTCCAAGAAGTCAAATCTTAACCCTCCATATATGAGTAAATTCCTGATTCTCCCAAAGGAGAAATTGCATTGGGATCACCCCGCATGAACTACCTATGCAATATGATTCTATGAAGTTGTAAAATTTTTAGTTATTCATTTTCTTTCATAACACTGCATGTGAATGCCTTGATAGAGAAACAGTTGAGGTTTCGAAACTCTTTGAAACACAAGATTTTCATGTATCGTATAACTGTACCCGTGCTACTTGTTTATCAGGTCATTGGACTCTGGAAGCTTGTGTGTTGCTGTGATGCTGGGCCTTATGTCACTCGTATTTAAAATGTCAGTAGGGTCTCCCGAAGTGAAAAGGTTTCAGTATAGTTTCCAGACTAAGAACAGACAACCAGGAAAGACTCCGCTCCCAGCTTTCGAAGAAGGAGCCACTGAAAACCTAATGCCTAATTTTGAGACCTTGCCAGCTGCTGAGCATCTAATGACTGGAAGCAGAACATTGTCAGAGGTGCTCGAAACGTGAAAGGAGGAGCTGCTTTCTCAGAGGCATCCATCCTGGTGACTTGAGTCAGGTTGGCCCTTTGGGAGTGGCGCCTTTCAGATCTTCATTTGCTGATGACTCCAGGTAAGGAGATACAGTTATAAAAATTCACTAATGATTGCAACTCGGACTGTGAAAAAATCTGAATCTAAAAATTGGAAGTCTTCAAAAATGAAATGCAGTGCACTCTATATCCTAGGCATTAGTAAGCAGAAAGGGACTGGTATTGGCCATTTTGAATCAGAAAATTATGTGATTTACTGTCAGGAAAAACATAATGAAAAGACCGAAGTAGCATTCAGCGTCCAAAAAGGGCATTTTGAAATCAATCATGAAGTACAATGTTGTCTGTGACAGGATTATATCTACCCACCTTCAAGGAAAGCCAGTCAATACAAATGATATTCAAATGTGTGCACCACCAACAAAAGCTAGTGGTAAAGAAATTGAAGAATTATACCAATGACTTCAGTGGGAAATTAATGAAACCTGCAATCAAAATAAATTGATAATTATCAATGATTGGAATGCAAAAGTTGGAAACGAGGAAGGAACCGTGATTAGAAAATATGGATAGATGATAGAAATGAAGCTGGAGAGCTAATGATAGAATTTTGCAAAACCAAATACCTGTTGATAGGAAACACCAATTTTCAACAACATCAACAGTGACGATACACATGGACTTCTCCAGATGGAATAAATTGACTATATCTGTGGGAAGAAACCATAGAGAAGCTCAGTTCCAGCATCTAAAATTAGGCCAGACAAAGTCTGTGGAATGTACCATCAATTGCTCATATGTAGATTCAGGATAAACTGAAGAATATATATATGATGATTAAGTAATATAATATGTATACATATACATACACACATACATATATGTATGTATGTGTGTATGTATATGTATATATGTATGTATGTATATATATTACTTAATCATCTTATTGGGGCTCTTGTATATGTATATATATTATATTACTTAATCATCTTATTGGGGCTCTTACAGCTCTTCTAACAATCCATACATCAATTTTATCAAGCACTTTTGTATATATATTGCAATCATCATTTTCTAAACTTTTTTTTCTACTTGAGCCCTTGGTATCAGCCCTAAACCCTTGATAATTTATAAATTATTTTCATATTTTACACCATCCCCTGTCTCCCTTCACTCACATGTCCGTTGTTTGTTCCCCTGGGGGTGGGGTTATACATCAATGTCCGTTGTTTGTTCCCCTGGGGGTGGGGTTATACATCAATGTCCGTTGTTTGTTCCCCTGGGGATGGGGTTATACATCAATCATTGCTATTGGTTGGTTCCTCCTTTCTCCCCCTTCTCACCACCCCCTCACCACCCCCTCATGATATTGCTACTCCCAATACTGTTCTTGAAGGGTTTCTCTGTCCTGGATTCCCTGTATCCAGAGCTCTTATCTGTACCATTGTCCATGCTCTGGTTTAGCCAGTTTGTAAGGTTGAACTGGGGTCATGATGTGTGTGTGTTGGGGGGGTGGAGGGAGGAGGAAGCGTTAAAGAGCTAGAGGAATGTGTCTTTCATCAGTGCTATACTATACCCTGGCTGGCTCGTCCCTTCGTTCTGACCCTTCTCTGATGGGATGTCCAGTTGCCTACAGATGGGCTTTGGGTCTCTACTCTGGCCCCCCTCATTCTCATCAATATGATTGTTTGTTTGGGTCTTCTGATGCCTAATACCTGATCCTGTCTATACCTCATGATCACACAGGCTGATGTGCTTCTTCCCTGTGGGCTTTGTTGTTTCCCAGCTAGATAGTTACTTATTTATCTTCAAGCCTTTATGACCCCAGATGCTATATATTTTAATAGCTGGGCACCATCAAGCTGAAGAATATTAAAACAAGTCCATGAGAGTCTATTGCTTCTGAATTTCAAGAACAGAATTGATGCATTGAACACTAACGAGATAAGACCGGATGAGCTGTGTGATGACATCAAGAACATAGTACATGAAGAAAGCAAAAGATCACCAAAATAAATCAGGAAAGAAAGAAATGATCAAAGTGGCTCTCAGAGGAGTCTTTGAATCTTGCTCTTAATCATAGAGTAGCTAAAGTAAATTGAAGAACTGATGAAGTTAAAGAGCTGAATGGAACACTTCCAAAGGCAGTTCAAGGAGCCAAAGCCAATGTTACAATGAAATATGCAAAGACCTAGAATTAGAAAACCACAATGGAAGAACAACTCAGCATATCCAAACCAGAAAGAACTAAAGAAAAAGCAAGCCTCCAGTTCTAATCTTGAAAGATTCTATAGGCAAAATATTGCACGATGCAGGAAGCATCAGAGAAAATGGAAAGAATACAGAGTCATTGTACCAAAAAGAACTGGTCAACATTCAACCATTTCAGGAGGTACCATATGAGCAATAACCAATAGTGCAGAAGGAGTTCAAGTTGCACTGAAAGCACTAGCCAAAAACAAGGCTTCAAGAATTGATAGAATACTAATTGCAATGGTTTAACAAGATAACAAAGCACTGGAGGCATTCACCAGTCTGTGCCAGGACATTTGTAGGACAGGGACTTGGCCAATTGACTGGAGGAGATCCATATTTGTTCTCATTCCCCCCAAAAGGTGACTCAATAGAATGCTCAAACTAACGATCAATATCACTGCTATCACATGTCAGTGAAATGCTGCTGAAGATCATCTAATGATGATTGCAGTGATGCATTGACAGTGATTTTCCAGAGCTTCAGTTATGATTCAGAAGAGGATGTGGAACAAGGGATATAATTTCTGATATCAGAAAGATCTTGGCTCAAAGAAGAGAATAGCAGAACTCTGTTTTCTTATGTGTTACTGATTATGCCAAGGAATTCAACTGTGTGGATCATAACAAAGTATGGATAATCCTGTGAAGAATGGGAATTCCAGAACACTACATTGTGCTCATGCAGAATCTGTACACGAATCAAGAGGCAGTTGTGTGAACTGAACAAGGGAATACTACCTGGATTAAAATCAAGAAAAGTGTTCAACAAGGTGATGCCCCCCGCCCCCATCATACTTGTTCAATCTGTATGCTGAGCAAATAATCAGAGAAGTTGGCTTATATGAAGAAGAATATAGCATCAGGATCGGAGGAAGGCTTATTAAACCTGTGGTATGCAGATGGCACAACTATGCTTGCTGAAAGTGAGTAGAACTTGAAGCATTTATGGGTAAAGGTCAAGAATTGCAACCTTCAATATGGATTATGACTCAATGTAACGAAGACCAGAATCCTCACAAGTGGACTAATAGATAGCATCACGTGACATGGAGAAAGGGTTGAAGATGTCAAGGATGTTGTCTTGCTTGGACTCATAATCAATGCTCATGGAACCATCAGTCTAGAGATTAAAAACTGAGTTGCACTGGGTATACTTGCTGCACACGACTTCTCTAAAGTATTGAAAAGCAAGGAGATTAATTTGAGAACTAAGCTGCACCTGCCGTAAGCTGTGGTGTTTCAATTACTTCATATGCATGTGAAAGTTGAACATTAAATAAAGAAAACCCAAGAAGAATGGATGCATTTGAGTCGTGGGAGTGGAGAGCATTGAAAGTACGATGACTGCCAAAAGTATAAACAGCCTTGTCTTGGGAGAAGTATGGCCTTGAAGCAAGGATGGTGAGACTTTATCTTATATACTTCGGACATGGTGTCTCCAGAAACCAGTCTCTGGGGAAGGAAATCATGTTTGGTAAAGTAGAAAACTTTACTGACAGTGATCGGGTCAATGCTGACTTACGGTGACCCACTGTGGGTTTCTGAGATTATTTTCTGGAGTAGAAAGCCCAGTCTTTCTCCTGAGCAGCTGCTGGTAGTCTCAAACTGCTGACCATGCGGATTACAGCTCCACATGTAACCACTACACCAGGAGCAGCAAAAAAGATCGATTGGCATACTGGCTGCAGCAATGGGCTCAAACATAGGAACAAATGTGAGGATGGTGCAGGATGGTAGTGTTTTATTGTGTTGTGCATAAGGTCGGAAGAAACGTTATACCACCTAACAGCAACAATACCTGTACCAGAATCAAGAGACAGTTATTCAAAGCAAAAATAACTTCTGTGTGATTTAAAATTGGGAAAGGTTAACAGCAGCTTTGTAGCTTTTTGTTTTGCTAATTTATTCTGTAATCTACAGAATTAATCTGATAATCCAGATTATGTGAAGAAGAACATGACATCAAAACTAGAGGAAGAGTGATTAACAGACATTGATGTGAATATATCCAATCTTGTTTACCTCAAATGAAGACCATTTGAAACACTTAATATCAAATAATATAGCTTTCAGTATGGATGATGCTTGAATGTGAAGAAAGCACTAATCCTCACTAATGGACCGATAAACATCATGATAAACAGAGAATCAATTGAAGTTGTTGAGGATTTCATTCTATCATACATATATTAACAATCGACATCCATGAAAACAGCTAAGGAACCAAACAACATATTCCAATGGGGAATAATCTGCTGCAAAACACCTTGTTTTTAATGTTTTCAAAGGCAAACTGCACCTGATGACTGAAGTGTTCCTGACCTAGCCAGAGTCTTTTCTACCAGTGTACGCCTATGTGCATCTGAGCTTAATCGAAATCTCCCAAATATAATCTCCCAAGTCAAAAATAATGAAATGTGAAAAGAGCTAGAATTCAAAGATCAAAAGGGAAGAACATGCTCAGCATATTTTACACTGAAAGACCTTAAGAAAAAAAGTCAAGCCTGGAGTTACCATCTTGAAAGATTCTATGGGCAAAATACTGAATGATGCAGGCAGCATCCAGAAAAAAATGGAAAGAATACATAGAGTCACTGTACCAAAAAGAACTAGTAGAAATATTTCGTCTTACATATTTTGGACATGTTGTGAGAGGAGACCAGTCCCTAGAGAAAGGTATCATTTTGGGTAAAGTGGAGGGGTAGCGACAAAGAAGAAGGTCCTCAAGGTTATGGATTGACCCAGTGGCTACAACAAGGGGTCTGGGCACAGCAACAATTGTGAGGATGGCGCGGGACCTGGCAGGTTTCACTCTGTTGTTCTAGGCGGCTGTGCCTCAAAACGGACTCCACGGCACCTTGCACATCAGCATGTGAACGTTAGTGCAAGAGAGAGAAAGAACAAGAGTTGATGTGCTCAAACTGTGGTGTTGGTGAGTAATACGGAATATGTTGTGGCCTACCAAAAGACAAAGTCAAGCAGAAGAAACACAACTGATGGCTGTCCTACTGGATCCACCATGCCAGAGACCCAAGGTCATAATTATCCAAGTGGGATAGTCTGGGTTGAAGAACATAAGATTGAATTGAATTGTTTCAGAAAGGACTGCATGAGTAGCATTATATAGTTCACTGAATATACTATGGATATTGATTTTTTTCTTACCCAGTGTTGAAAAATGGGCATACACCTCTGATAGAAATAAATATTATGAATTATTATTAAAGTATGAATTATGATTAAAGAGAGCTTGTTAGCCTTCAGCCTAGGCTTGATTGAATTGTATAACAAGGGAGGTAGAAATTTGCTGGATGAAATAGGCTTTTCTTTCATTTAAAAAAAATAGTTTTGTTAGCATACACTTCACATAGCATCCACTTTAATCGTATTAAGAGTTTTGCAATCATCAGCACAATTTCAGAACATTTTCTTCGTGTATTCATTGTTAGCTCCCCATTTCCCCCCATCCTCCCCTGCCATGCCCCTAGGTAATTATCAATCCAAACAGTGTCTCTATAGACCTACCTAACCTGAGTTTCATATATAGAAAAGAACACAAAACACAACCAGAAAGCAAACAGACAAAAATCAACAATAATAACTAGAGAAAACATAGGAAAATCCTCAGCCAAAGAAAATCAGAAAATATTAAAAACAGAAGCAACTTTAAAATGGGTCCAAAGAGAGATCAAGTGATATGGTATTATGTTTTAAGCTAACTACATCTGCCATAATCAACTTTACAATTCTCAGCATACTGTATACAAGTCAACAACTTGTGTAAGTTCCTTTTCTTGACAGCGTTTTTGCTAAATTAATGACATTATCAATAGAATGACCTTACCCCTAGGGGAATGATTTATAATGTTTTCTATCATAAAATGACAATGATATCTCTAAAATGAACCAGCAATAGAAATAAATCATAGCTATATGAATAGTTTGGGGGTTCACATTTACTTCTAACCCTAATAAGAATAATTCATTCTTATGACATGGCCTTGCTCAATGCTCGCCCTCATGCAGAGATTACTGAAGACATGGTGCTACACTAAAGTGTAGTGAAGAAATCAGAATGGTGGCTGATTATCAGAAAGAATAGCATCTGGGGTCTTAAAGGCCTGTCTGCAGACAAGCAGTTGTCTAAGTGAGGTATCAACTAAATCCACATGGAAGAAGGACACCAACCTGTATGATCCAAGGATTGTAAATAATAAAATCCCAATCTGAAGGATGGAATGGTATCAGAGCTTAAATTATCAACCCTTGCTTTGCAGAAGGCAATGGATGACAGTAGAAGCCCAAAATCCATTAGCAGTGTCCCCATGTGGAGTAAGCTGCCTGTGAATTCCCTCTGACCAGAGTCCAGGGATGTGAATAGCCTACTCATTTCTTTTAAGTCAAGGTAGAGTAAAAGGGCTTAGAAAAGATAAGCCCCATCTGAGCTTTGAGTGACAAATATTTCTATTTGAAAAGAAATTTGAACCCACCCAGAACTGTGGAGACATTTATCTTTGAAAGGAAAGAGCTGAAGGAAAAATTTGACTGGCTTTTTGAATTTGGAAACAAGCAGTTGGCCTTTGGATGCACCTAAGCTGATTGAAGCCATGATATTTTCAATAGCCTCATATGCATGTAAAATCAGACATTGAATAAAAAACAAAACAAAAAAAAAGATTGATGCATTGGAACTGTGGTATTGGGGAAGAATATTGAAAGTACCAAAGACTGCCAAAAGAACAAACAAATCTGTTTTGGAAGAAGTACAGCCAGCGTGAGTGTTCCGTAGAGGCCAAGGTGGCAAGATATTGTCTTACATATTTTGGACTCGTTGTCAGGAGAGGCCAGTCCCTGGAGAAGCACATCGTGCTTGTTAAAGTAGAGGGGCGGCGACAAGGAGGAAGACCCTTCATGAGATGGACTGACACTGTGTCTGCTACCATGGGCTCCAACATAGGAACAATCGTGAAGTTGGCAAAGGAGCAGGCAATTGTTGTTGTGTTGCACGTTGGGTCACTGTGGGGCAGAACCTACGTGATGACACCATGCAACAGCAGCAGGCTAGAAAAGTCTGTGCCCCTCAGGGGCGATCTGCTTCTGGAACTGAAAGGGGAAGGAAGCGAGCAGACTGGAGCACTCGCTGTGTGTCTTGGGCAAAAGAGCTACATTAAGAAAGTTTACTTCCCAGGTTTCCATCACATTTCTAAGAAGTATAGCTATACTAATGTCATGGGAACTAGAGGCCAGGATGACCTACAATGTTTTTTTATATATATTGTGAAATATTTATTTCTAATGACAAAGAAATGAAATTTTGTCTTGAAGCATGGTGTAGCATGAGTAATAGCCTTCAAGCCGGGTACTCCACTGTGGGCATATCTGCATGTGGGTGGACCCGCCTGGAGACAGATAGAGGAGTGATGTCTGGGTTTCTAAGACGATCTGAAATATGTGTCTTTCGATGGTCTTAGGCGACCCCTGTGAAAGGGTACTTTGACCCCCAGAGAGGTCGTGACCCACAGGTTGAGAACCACTGCTCTACAGGGTGTGCAGCCCCTGCCCCATCTAGGATTTAAACATTTGGGCAGGTGCCTTCTCGCAACACAAAGCTGAACTGGGGCCATTTCAAATTTATTTGAATCACATTCCTGAGTTATAAAGGAAAAAACAGTCCAAGGGTTCCAAAAGGTGCTCCTTTTCAAAGCGCATATTTCCCAAACTTTGCAAAATACCCTTCAAATGTCCTGCACACTTAGGTCTAAGCAATATTTTGAGAAGAGGTGATGCTACAGTTCTTTTT
>NW_022111369.1:47841008-47842448 GCF_000313985.2 Echinops telfairi
GATAGCACCGCCCCCCATGATAAGGTGGTGTGCATGCTGTGGATTATGAGATTGACTGTTATGGAATAAAGACCAATTGAGGTGCAAGAATAAATTCAAATGGGAAAGCAGCATAGGGAATGAGGCAAGCCAATGGGGTACAGTTACTTGACCTCTGGAAAAGCCAATGCCGTGCCCGTAGATGGTGTCAGCTTCCTCAGTCCTGAGGTGGCCTGCTTCGTGACTTCAGTGAATTTGGCTTATCAAATTTCTGCTCCACTTGTACTCTTTGAGCCACTAACTGTCTTCATGGCTTGCATATTGGTATCCTCTGTTGTGGTGTCAAACATCCCGGACAAATTTGCCCACTTCTCTGCAATGAACAAAAGCCTGGTGACGTGGATTTTAGACATGGAACACTGCAATTCCATGTGGAATCAAATTTGGGGCATTCTCTGCTTTCTGTCACGTTAATATCATACTGATTCTTATAATGTCATTGTAACATAATTTTAGGAAAAATTAATGAACACTATTTGCACTAATGTGAAGATTAAATGATTCTTGCACTATCAAGTAGTATCTTGGATTATATTTGTTTACTGTTAAAGCACTTTCCACATTAAAGTCAGTAAGTGCCTTGTTTTCTTTGTAAGTGCCTTATTTTTAAAAGTTATATTGGCTTACAATTTGTATATCCTACAGATTATTCCATGCCATTAATTAATGCAATCCCCACAAGGTGTAAAAGGTTTCCCCAGCTCCACCTAGGGCTCCCCACCCCTCCTTTTTACTAGCAGTTTTATTGGCATATAAATGACATATCGCAAAATTACGTAGTTCAATCGTGTCAAAAAGGGTTGTGAAACAAGTACCACGGAGCATTTCCTTCTTTCTTTACTCATTGTTCTTAGCTCCTCATTTCCTGCCATGCCAGGTCCTGAAGAAACTATGGCTCCAGATACTAGCTTTATAGACTCCAAATACAGAAAATCACACAAACAAAAACCAAGAACAATAACAAAATAAAACAGGAAAACCTTAATTGAAAGCAGCATGGAGTATTAAAAACTAGAACAAAATTTTAAATGGGTCAAAGGGAGATCAATAATTGCTTTCTAGTGAACTCTGATGTGCTACTGAAAGTTTCACCCTATCACCAATCCTCATTGTGGAAATAGTGTCCAGTCACTTGGCTTGTTAATCTGTACATGTAAACAAACTATGTATTTTGCTCTAAAAAAGCTATCAGTGTTTTGAATTCTATACCACTACCTAAATTAACTACACGATCATAACCCTTCGCCCTATGGGGATGTTGTATAATGTACCCCAATAAAAATAATGATGTCTCTAAAGGAAACCAGAGAAAATATAAGCCATAAATACATGAGTAATTTTTGAGCTGACAATCATATCCCTAATCTAAGAACAATTGGGTCTAATTACATGCCCCCCCCC
>NW_022111369.1:47843699-47846607 GCF_000313985.2 Echinops telfairi
GCAAGAGAATCAAACCAAAATCATGGTAGCATGATTTTAATATCATCCTGAATCTTCTTGGGGGTATGAGAGGGTATTATCCCCATCTCACTACATATTCAAGTTATATGAATCACACGACTAAGGTCTTAAAAAACATACCCTATCATTGTTATTGATACAACATACAATATTGCAACACATTATTTACTATTGTTTTGATTCTGAGATATTCATTGGCAAATGTTCAGTGTTATAATTTATAAGGATATTGATAATAAATGGCAATAATAAAAAAAAATAATTAGGTATTCAGCTTACATTACTTACAACAGAGTAGTTGGAGTGGAGCCTTGTCATTAGTCAAGGACTACTTGCATTACTGTTAAGGTCTCAGGTGCTATAAATTATTTCTGCTCTACCATTTCACTAACTGGGAGAAAGCTGAGGCTGTCTCCTCCCATGGAGTTGCTGTCCTGGAAACCCACAGAGCAGCTCTCCTCTGTTCTATAAGGTCTCTGTGAGGAAGAATGCATTTGATGGCACCGAGCATTAACCTAAAAGGAGCCCTGATAGTGATTAAGTGTTGGATGCTAACTCCAAGGTCATTGGCTCAAACCCACCAGCTACTCCACAGGCAAAATATGAGGCTATCTGATCCAATAAAGATTTGCAGCCTTAGCAACCCTGCATAGGATCACTATGGGTCTGAATCAACTTGGTGGCACTGGTTTGTAAGAGTTGAACCAACAGATTGGCTTGTTAAAGTGAGGTCAGCAGTTTGAGGAACAAGACAATTGTTGAGGGAAATACTGCCTTCAGGAAACCTTGAATTCCACGCTCTAACCTTACTGTACTGTGGGAGTCCAGAGCCTGGGGAGGGAACTCTGAAGTACAGAAATTTTCAGATTGGGTAGGGAAAATGGCAAATGTAAAGATTAAATATTGAAGAGCTGTGGGGCTAGGAAAAGATAAAAAGTATGAGCTTCATGAGATAATCATCATCATGAAAAATTTTCAATTTTTTTTACATTTCATAGATAAGGAAAACAAAGCACGGATATTTTAATTCAGGCTTGGGATACAAAGGAAAGTAGCCAGGAATCTAACAGGGAGATGTTGCCTCCAGGCTCCCTAATCTCTGTGCCTTTTTGCTGTACAACCTAATCAATAATGAGAATGTAATGATTGTGTTCTTTCCATATGTGGAAATCCTGCACATGCTTGTGTAAGTTTTGTGTCTGACTATTAGGAGCCGTGGTGGCATTGTTGGGCTGCGTTGGGCTGCTAACCATGAGGTTAGCAGTTCAAAACCACCAAACCATTAGCCTCTCCAAGAGGGGAAGATGAGACTTTCTACTCCTGAAACCCACATGGCAGTTCTATCCTATCCTATGTGGTTGCCATGAATAAGAATTGACTCAGTGACAATGACTTTGGGTTTTTTAATTCTAATGTGTGATTGTGAAACCCAGTGCATTTTGATTAATGTCTCTTGCCAGGCTTCATTCACTGAATCACTCATTTACTCATTAATTCACACAATATTCAGTTCTCTCTTCCCCTGCAATTGCGGGATGCTGGCAATACAAACAGGAGTTAACCACTTTTCTCGAAGACTGTGAAGGGACATATTTGTGTTGCTTTGCTTTGTATGATTAAACCAACTAATTTGATTCCTTCGATTATTAGGGTCATTTCTATCCCATGCTATTCCTGTTTTGCTCTTTCATTGTGGACCACCAACAATATAGAAGGCAGAGTTTACATTTTCCACTTCTTGACATTGGATTTATTAAAAATTTTGGATTTAATTTAACCCCAAACACCGAATAGCTGAGCATTTCCCTCCCTTGGTTTTTAAGACCCAATCTATTTCCATGGCTATTTAATCTGTGTGTTTCTGACTCATTTACACTGAATCCAACACAGTGTCATTTTGCCAGAATGGTTAGCTATCTATATTTCCATGCTATTGAGCCTTCTTTAGCCCTAACTCTTCATTCTTTCTATCCCCTCTTCATTCCCAGCCCCACCCCACCTCCCCCATCTTCCTAGGGCTACACAACCTTGAATATTCAAGTTTTACTTAAAATAAAAAAGTTAGAAATCTTGAGATTGAAGGCAGGTGCTGTTGGCTGCATTTCAAATTTGTCAAATTCACTGTTGAAAGAAGCCTGTTTCAGAGAAAAACAAGAGGGGGGGTGGGGATGAAGGGAAGGACAGTTTTTGTCTACCAAGACATCAATATACATAGTTTCTTCTGAATCTTCCCCACCTTCAAGTGTAACATACAGACAGATAACATCCTTTTCCACTGCAGAATATGTGGGCACAGGTATTTTTGTGGATTGCTGGACTTTCTCAAACTCTGTGTAGAGTAAGAAAAAGAAAGCGGTGACGGAAAGTTTCAAATTTATTTTTCCTGCCCTTTCTATCCCTAAAATTCATTTTTAATCCCAGTGAGAGTATGGAGCACATTCCAAGAGAGTTGATCATTATTGTATTTTTACAGCTCTTCAAATTTATAAAGAAATACCCAAATGAACCTGGTGGGACCTGTGATTTCATATCTTTTGGCTTTCCAATCATCCCTGTTATTACATTGCACATAGCCATTATTAGTAATGTAGGCATCACGATGCATTTCAAAAAGCCTGGCTTCCTGTTCTGAAAATATCATAAGAACTAAGCTCTCTATAAAGTTATAAGACAACATTTAAAACTGAAGCTGTCAAAGTTCAGTCTGAACTTCATCAATGGCCTTCTTAAAGCCAAGCACAGTCTTGTGAGGCCTATTAGTATGAGCTGGAGATGCACAGGCCCACCTCATTCCTTAATGTCCAAAAATGCCTCACTCAAACTGGCATCATTCCCTGGACTTCTGCTGTTGGAGGGAGTTTTTGAGTCCAGGTAAAAATCACATTTT
>NW_022111369.1:47846712-47854155 GCF_000313985.2 Echinops telfairi
TACTCTGTGACTTCTGTTTTTATGCTTCCTTAATTAACAATGCACATGTACTCATTCTAAGGCCAAATACAGAACAAGGGTGCAGGGGGAATTTGCAAAGAACTTCTCATCCCGAAGCCCAAGGGTAAAACCAAGTGACAGGCTCACTTTTGTTTGATTGGCTTTCATTCATTCATTTTTTTCACTCAAAAAATATTTATTAGCTAACTCCGCATATACAGGGACACATTCTAGGTGTGAGAGCACAATGAAGAATAAGACAAGATTTACCCCTTCTAGGAGATTTTAGTAGTGTTTTAGAGATAGCAAATAAATACACAAATACATTTATAATGATAAAGAGAAAATTAAAGATAATAGAATAGGGAACATTGTGTGTGCATGTGTGAATGTGGTGGAAGCTGTTTTAGATGACATATAAAGAAGGACTTCCTGAGAAGTGGAATTTAGGAAGGACCTGTACTTCTCAGATACAGTTAACCTTGATACATCTGGGAGAAGTCCATTCCAGGAAGAGGGAACTGTAAGGATGAATTTCCTGATATTTGAATGAGCCTTGAACACCTGAATAACACAACAATCTTAGTTTGGATAGAGAGGGATTGGAATAGGCAGAAAGGATTAAATGATGGGGTTAAAGAGAGTACTTTAAAAAATTATTTTATTGGGGTCTCTTACAGCTTTTATAACATTCCATACATCAATTGTATCAAGCATATTTTTACCTATGTTGCCATCATCATTTCCAAAACATTCTCTACTTGAGCCCTTGGTGTAAGCTCTTCTTTTTTGCCCCCTCCCTCCCCCACCCTCCTACCCTTGTGAATCCTTAATCAATTATATACTGTTATTATTATTTCATATCTTACACTGTCCATTGTCTCCCTTCACCCACAAGGAGAATAGTTTTTGCTGTTACTTGCTAACAAGTTGGTTGCTATTCATGGTGACTATGTATACAGAGCAGAATTTTTCCATAGGGGTTTCTGAACCAGATCACCAGGTCTGTCTTCCAAGGTGTTCAGAGGGGGGTTCAATCTGTCAAATTTTTGGATAGTAGCTGAACACTTAACAATTTGCCCTACCCAGGGACTATTGAACAAGCAAAAATAACACGAACCCACTGGTACTGAGTCAATTCCAAATCTTAGCGGCTCTAGAGGGCAGAAGAGGACTACGTCACAGGGGTTTCCAAGACTGTAAATCTTTATGGAAGCATAGCGCTATGTCTTCCTTCCGCAGAGCAGTTGCTGCATGTGAAAGGTAACCACAGTTTAGGAGAAAATTTGGGGAACTATATGTCAGATAAAAGTTTACTATCCAGACCATATAAAGAACTCCTATGATTTAACAACAAAAAAGACAACTCAATTTTTTAAGTGGGCAAAAGACCTGGAGAGACACTGTAACAAAGAAGATACACAAATGATTAATACATACATTTGTAAAGCTCAGCATCATTAGTCAATGATGTTGCTGGCTGCCATTGAGTTGATTCCAAATCAAGGAGTCCCCATATATGTTGGACTGGAATTGGATCATAGAGTTTAAAAAGTATGACCTTTCAGAAACAGATTGCCTGGCTTATCTTCTGAGGTGCCTGTGGGTGGATTTGAATCACCAAGTTTTGAGGTAGTAGTTGAGTGCTTAACTGTTTGTGCCACCTAGGAACAAGTCTATCAGTCATTATACTCACTGTCATTGAGTCATTGCCAGCTCAGAGTGGCCCAAATAGGACAGGGCAGAACTGCCCCTGTGGATTTCTGAGATAGTAATTCTTTACAGTAGTAGAAAGCCTCACCCTTGATCCTTATTAGTCTTTAGGAAAATGTAACTCAAAACTACAATCAGATATTAGCTCACTACTACTATGAAGGCTATGACTATTTTTTATAAAAAAAAGGAAAATACTGAGAATATTAAAATATTGGGAGATTCATCCATTGTTGGTATAATTGTAAGAGGGAATCACAGCAGTTTGTTAGTGCTTCAAAAACATAAACGTAGAATTAAGAGTGATCACCCAATCAGTAATTCTACTCTTCGTTATATATAAACTGTAAGGCGGAGACTCAACGGCCATAGTGCACTGCTGTCCACTGCAGAATATTCACAATAGCCCAAAGGCCTGTAAAACCTTAGCTCATCAACAGATGGATAGATAAACTAAGTGTGGTTCATCCATGCAAGGGAATATTACTTAGAAAAAACCTTAGTGATACTGATACATGCTATAACATGGATTAAACAAATTATGTTGAGTGAAATAAATCAGACATAAAATGATGTATGATATCACTTACATCAGAGGTTCTTAACCTGTGGGTCGGGGTCAAAAGACCCTTTCACAGGGGTCACCTGATTCATAACAGTACCAAAATTACAGTTATGAAGTAGCAACAAAAATAATTTTATGGTTGGGGGGTCACCACAACATGAGGAACTGTATTAAAGGGTCATGGCATTAGGAAGGTTGAGAACCACTGACATAAATGAAATATGCACAATGGGCAGATTAACAGAAGCCAAAGTTCATTAATAGTTACCAGCTGTGAGTCAGAGAGAAAGTTTTGCCAGTTGCTTTTAAGGATGGTGGAAACGTTTGGAAACAGAAGATGGTTGGACAGCATAAGGAACATAATGTCACTGGATATAATGTAAAAAATGCGGAAAGGGCAGCATTGCTTTCTATATAAGTAAAAATATTATATGTGAAATAACTATATGTAAGTATATACAAGATAATTGAATGCGCTATAGAAAAATGACTTTTGAGGAGTTAAATCACACATGCTAGTAGTTCAAGAGACATTGGTGACTTAAGCACTGCTTTGTTTATTTAACAAGAAAGAAGAGAAAATAGTAAATTGCTATTTCTTATTTAAAACTTGGTTTATAGGATATTCAGTGAAATTAAAGGCATTAATTTGTTCTGTATTAATGAACGATCTCTTGGGGGAAACAGAAAGATTTCTCCCTAGTCCTCTCCCCCAAGTATATGTTAGACTTGGGACACTGCTTACAACTAATGGTAAATGACTTTCAAGTTATCTCCCTGAAGATTCCAGCTTTCCAGAGCAAGCAGACACCCTTGTTTCTTCCACTATGGGCAAAGCTCACTCGCTGCTGCTAGGGACAGTGGCTGGTTTCCCCTGAAAGCTTAGGCTAAATCAAGTCTCCAGCTCAAGGGCAATCAAGGTTAGGCCCCGCCATCCTGAATCTAGGATCTGCCCATCTTGTCACCTGTGTACCCCCAGTACCTCTCCTCGTTATTGAATCTATACCCCTAGATTGTCCCCCTTATTTTACCTCATTGTACCCCTCATTTTATCTCAGATTACCTGTAGCACAACCCCGTCCTGTGATGTATGTCTTTATCTGTAATGAGGGGGCTTGCTCATCCCCAAAAGATATATCAGCCTTGGTTAGTAATAAATCTCTCTCTTTTGCTCGCTCTCCTGCCCTGTACCATCTAGAGGAGTTGAGGTGAGCATTCTACCATGGGATGAGTCTGACTCCATTATTTCAATCTCTCTTCTATCTCTCATAGTCTCTATGACTTTAATATAATCTTTATTTATTATCGCTGTACAATTGCACCTACTGGACCTGTGATGATTTGTTAGGGGTGGGATCCCTGACAATCTCTGTTTTGACTACCATGAGAATGAGTCTGGTTACAGTATAATCAGTTAGATATAATAGAGTTTTTTTCCCCCCATGAAAGAAAGGGAATACAAAGTTTGAAAATTAAAGAGAATCTTTTGTGATGTCAACTTTTAGACCTAAAGGAAAAATTCAGGACACAGTGAGAAGAAAGTTTTTGTATTGTGTTTAAAGGTGTTCCTGTCACACACAACATACTCTACTTTTTTTTTTTCATTTCGGTTCTAATATTCCTTGCACTGGCCACAAAGAGCTCCCATACAGTGCTCACAATTACAGTTTCTCCAGGAGGTTAGCAGCTTGCAATGCAGGTAAGAGATGCTCGAGCCACTGTTGTTCAGTCCGGCCATGTTTCTAAGTTCTTTCAGGGCAATTTCATCTAAAATCCCCCATTCATTGCCTTTAAATAAGACGTCTTGATGGACTAATGAATACTCAGCCCACACTCAGACAACCATGGTGTCATGCATTTGATAGTTTTATAATTTGAGGATGCTGTGATCCTACTGGGCTGTCAGAGGCCTTAAACTCAGTCGAGCAAATTGTTTAAATTGAATTTTTATTTATCCACTTCATTTACCAATAGGTGTGATTTAATTAATATAAAAATATTTGTACCAGATCTTTCATATAATACACATGCATATGCACACACGAAGGGCATGCAACTCTCCTCTAAGCCTCAACTCAAAAGACATTCAGCTCAAGCTCCATTGGCCAGCAAACCCAGCTCCCTTGAATTAAGTGCCCCCCAAAACACCCCACTCAATAAGTCTCAGCTTAAATGTGCTCAGCTCCACCTTCATGGGTCAACAAGTCTAGCTCCTCCAATTAAGTACCTAAAGGCACCACACTTCACAAGCTAGACCCCTACCCCAAAGCATTCTGCAGAAGTCCACCACTGTATTAGTCTGGGTATTTTAGAGAATCAAATCCACAGAACCTCATGTATAAGAGAGAGTTTTATATAGAGGTTAAGTGCACATCAAGAAAACATTGCAAACCAGTGCTGCCCAAGCCCACAAGTCCAACATTAACCCATATACCCAACACCAATCCACAAAGTCCTCCACTTCAAAAAACACAGGCAGTAATGCCGAATGAAGGAGGAAAGCCGAGTCAGTGAATGTGTCAGCATCTCAGTGCTGGTAGAGGTCTCCGCAGGACTGCTCCAGCACCCAGGGCTGCATCGGGGTAGGTCCATGCAGCCTCTCCTCAGGGATGTCTCACAGGAAGTGAGCCTTGCCAGCTGAAGCAAGGAACTGGCTAAGGCAGCTGCACCCTGGTTCGACCATCAGAAAGCAGGAGACCAGGAACTAGAAAGGCGAGGCTCACTGAGCCATTTATCCCTCCATCCTTCAATTAATCCCATATGTGTTTATCGGCCAGTTTGGCACAATAAACTAACGACCTCAACTCCCCTGTTTCATACTCTGGTTCCTGGTTCTGCTGCTGATGCTCCTCTGATATTATAGCTATCTTCTGGATCAAAAAAGTTCACTGTGCAGGGATCTCATGGTACAGAGAATGACTCTTGTTGGTAGTGAATTCCCCTCTCTTACTTCTCAGAAGTCTCATTTCATACCCAGCAGGAAGGCAATCCAATGAATGCTGCTAACAATTACTTAGAGGTGAATCCTATCAGTGTCTTCCCCCACCTTCGTATCTCGATCCATGAAGGAAAAAGTACTTTGATGAGAGTAACAAAGACGTAGACCAGAAGAACCACATGAAAAAAATTTACTGTCCCTGAAGATGGCTGTGTAGTGGTTGCAGGAGAATGATCTGCATGGTCGACTGTTCAAAACCATCAGCCTTCCTGCAGAAGAAAGACTGGACTTTCTACTTGCATAAATAGTTACAGTCTTGGAACCCCACAAGGGTTGACTTGGTGACAGTTAGGTGAGGAAGATGTTAAAAACTGACCTGGAACTATTGATGGGACTTTCTACTTCTCCTCCTCCTCCTTCTTCATGTCTATCTATATAAGATAAACAATCCCATAGACAAAACAACATGACCCATGGTCTGGAAGACAGGGAACAACTAAAGATCTAAAATCAATGGAAAGAAGCGTGTAGAATGCCTGGTGGGGTTTGATCAAGTGCAATGTAGCTGAGAGGAATTACTGAGAGCCAAAAGAAGGTCGAATATGATAGTGGAGCAGGAGGAAAGTAAAAGGAAATAGAGGAAAGAATTAGGAGGCAAAAGACATTTATAGAGGTATAAATATAGGCATGTATAAGTATATAAATATATTGATATATAACGATAGGAATATAGGTTTATAAACATATATTTATATGTTAAGTATCAAGGTAGCAGACAAACATTGGGCCTCTACTCAAGTCCTCCCTCAATGCAAGAACACTTTGTTCTAATAACCTGGCATTCTCTGATGCTCACCTTCCTGAAATGATCACTGAAGACTAAATGGGTGCATAAGCAAATGTGGTGAAGAAAGCTGATGGTGCCCAGCTATCAAAAGATATAGCATCTGGGGTCTTAAGGGTTGAAAATAAACAAGCAGCCATCTAACAGGGAAGCAACAACGCCTACATGGAAGCAGCACACCAGTCTGTGTGATCATGAGGTGTTGATGGGATCAGGCATCAGACAGCAGAAGCCCCAAAACAAACAACTATTTCGATGCGAACAAGAGGAGACGGAGTGGAGACCCCAAAATCCATTTGTAGACAATTGGACATCCCCTCAGATAAGGGTCACAAGGAAGGGACAAGTCAGCCAGAGTGCAATATAGCACCGACAAAACACACAACATTCCTTTAATTATTTAGTTCTTCTTCCCTCCACTATCATGACCCAGTACTACCATACTAATTGCCTACACCAAAGAATGTACACTGACACAGATAAGAGTTCTTGACACATGGGATCTGGGACAGATAAACCCCTCAGGAACAATCACGGGAGTAGCAATACCATGGGGGTAGGGGGATGGTGGGGAGAGAAGGGGGAGAAACAGGGAACCAATCACAATGATTGATGTATAAAGCCCCACCAGGGAG
This sequence comes from Echinops telfairi, assembly GCF_000313985.2. Taxonomy (NCBI): domain Eukaryota; kingdom Metazoa; phylum Chordata; class Mammalia; order Afrosoricida; family Tenrecidae; genus Echinops; species Echinops telfairi. The sequence continues at coordinate 47,853,408 of NW_022111369.1, forward strand.
ACCCACAACAGAAAGATGGGTGAAGGGAGTCAGCAGACAGTATAAGATATGAAAATAATAATAATTTATAATTTATCAAGGGTTTACCAGGGTGGGAGGGGAGGAGAGGAAGGAAAACAAGTTTAAGTAGAAAGAAAGTGTTTTGAAAATGATGGTGGCAACATAAGTACAAATGTGCTTGATACAATGTGTTGCTGCACAGATTGTGATAAGAGCTGTAAAGAGCCCCCAATAAAATGATTTACATATAAAAAGAGATACAATGTGGTAGAAAAAAGAGAAAATAGGAGAGGAGGTAGGAAGGGAGGAAGAGAGCTATAAGAGCTCTGGGAAGAAGATCTACCTGGACAGTCAAGTCAAGAGAATTCATGTCTTCACATGATCTCTTCTGGAACTCTGGTGGTATAGTGGTTATGAGCTGGCCGCTATTTGAAAGGGCAGCAATTCAAAACTACCAGCCACTCTTAGGGAGAAAGGCAAGGATTTCAACTCCCCAAAATAGTTACCATCTCTGAAGCCCAGAGGGGCAGTTTACCTTACAGGGTCACTCTGAGTCAGCATAGACTGAACGGCAATGAGTTTGGGGTTTTGTTTATTGTCTCTTCTATATAATATTGAGAAAGTGAAAGGTTTAAATGTTCCTTGGAGTTTTGTTTTCTGACCAGAAAAATGAGAGAATAACTGACTTATTTGCTCATAAATTTATCCCAAGAATTATGTATGCTTAAGCACATTGCGGGGGGTGGGG
>NW_022111369.1:47854255-47865050 GCF_000313985.2 Echinops telfairi
GAATCTACAATTACAGAACTTGGAAACTAGTTAAAGATATTGTTAATGAAAGATAATACTATACATACAAAGGAAAATGGATAAAAATTCTTGCTATTTACCTCAAATGTTGTGATTATTAACACATTTGGGGAATTTTTATTTTTACTGAGCCTAGGTCAATTGGAAAAGTCTCTATTAAGTAGAATAAGTTGAGTCTAGTGCGACCTATAGTACTTGCTCTTATATTTACATTTTCGGTTAATATAGCCTGCCATTACAGCAAAAAATACACTAGTGCTTTGCTAGTGTGGTGGTACTAGGGGAAAACTTGGAATTTTCTTGATTTTGTTTTCTCTGTATTGAAAGAAGAATGAAGCCAGGGAGTGAACATCTAAATGCCATTTTATTTCTCAAGAAAAGAAACAAAAAGTAAGATGCATCTTCAAACCTATGAGTGGCTTCATCAACAGCAGACAGCAGTTGTGGGTCTGATGTTTGTCTTTGAAATTAAAATCAGAAATAATATAGTAAGAGCTCTCTCTTCTTTCCCCTTCTTTCTCTATAATCCTTAAATTCTCCATTTACAATGTCAGCTGTATATGCATGTAAATTGACACTTTAAAACCAACTGCCCGCTTATATTTTAACTTTTGGTCAAAGGTAATCTCAAAATGTAGGCTCTGATACTAATCCCTCCTTCGATTTCAGAGTACAGATTACGATCCTTCAGTGACTGATGATGGTGTGCTTCTTCCATGTGGATTTGATTGACATCTCCCTTAGATGGCTGCTTGTTTGTAAACAAGCTCTTAAAACCCCAGACACTATTTTATCTGATAGCTGGGCACCATCTAAATACTTCACCGCCTTTTGCTGTATCACCCCTATCTTCTGGGCTCCCTTCCTGAGGGTGAGTCTGCAGCGGCCGTGATATAAGAACTAGTTATGCTTAAATTGGTCCTAGGATTTAGTATGAGCCCCAAACCTATTTCTGAATCTATTCTGGATCTTTGCCTTTTGTTTTCCTTTTCTTTTAATTTGTTGTTGCTTGGGAATTAATACATATGTCGCATCATTACATCGTTCAATCACATCAAGCAGAATGGTATAATTGCTTCCATAGTCAGTCTCCAAACATGCTTTTCCTTCCTAGACTCCATTACATTTTCTCCCATTTATCTCCCCCACTCCCTTTTATCCCCCTCCACCTGAGCCCCTTGTTCTATTTGCTGTTCCTAGGCTCATCAGTCCTGGATTTCATGTACTGAAAAACTTAAAAACAAATAGCACAACTTCAAGAGGGTGATCCCAATGGCACAGCCCTTCTGAGATGTCACCCTAACATGAACAAGCATAAGCAAAATGCCCATCATAGGATTGCCAGAATAATACCTATCTTTATACAGCACATGGAGGGTGGATGTCGCAAGACCTTGTTTGTCTGCCAACTATCTGTACACCGTTCGTGGTACAGCGGTCTTCTGCTTCCTCAGACACCACGTAGAATAAGGGTTTCAGGAGGATGGAGGTATAATGGTAGTTGGGGGGGAGAGGGTAAAAGGGAGAGGATGTCACGGAGTTCATATAGAGAAAGAATGTCTGGAAACTGCTTGTGGGAGCCATTGTATGACTTACCTTGATGTGACTGACTTACCTTGATGTGACTGAACTATGGAATGATATGATACATGTATTAAATCCCAATTAATTAAAAATAGAGTAATCAGAAAGTGGATTGATGGAAGCAGGAAAGCTCCACACAGCCTTTGGGTTTTTAGAGTTCAGGGACATATTAAAATTTGTACAAATTAGTGGAAATTTAAAAGTCACATGTTTGCTTGTCCAAAAAACAGTAATCTCAGCCTAACCCCGGTGGCGGGAGCCCCGGTGGCATGGTGGGTTTACACACTGGGTAGCTAACTGCAAGGTCAGAAGTTTGAAATCACCAACTTCTCCCAGGGAAAGAGAGGAGACTTTCTCCTCCCATGAAGCATTACATGGGGCAGTTCTACCCTGTCCGCAAAGGGCACTGTGAGTCAGAGTTGACTGGATGTCAGTGAGTTTGTTCTGTTCAAGGTTTCGAGTGGAAAAGGTAGGTGTACCTGTGGGGACCACTTCCTGGAAAGGAGAGAGCCGAACCACTGCCTTTTCCCCCATGTAGGCCGTGTGGTACAGTTGAATCACGTGGTATGACTCTTCTATCCATAGTCTTTATAATTCCCACTAAATAACTAAATGGAAACATACAAATAGGGTGTTGGGACTCAGAGGAAGGGATTAGTCGGTTTTTCCATTATGCTAAGTATAAATTGAGCCTTCTCAAAACCAGCAGTAAAGGTCAGAGGGTGACAGTGTGTCTGACCTCTGTTTTAGAGAAACCGGTCTTGGGCCAGTGCGTGATTTCCTTCTTTCCCCTTTGGAAGTTAGAGGAGGTGAGACGTGTGCCCATGCCTGTTCCTAGGTAATGTGGTGCTTTCCACTTTTAGAGAGAGCTTAATGAAATGCGGCTGGCTCTCCTCGCCCTTACCCTTTTGTGTCCAATGAAGTAAATGCACATTCTGGAAGTAGTCGTCTCTCCAGCTTGGCATTGTGTTTGTCACTAGAACTTGGGCTAGTGATCCCAATCGATTTCACAAGCTGAATGTGGATTCTCTCTTGGTTCTAATCAGGATGCAACAACAAATCCATTCTCTCATTAACTTTCCAGCCTTCATGTCATCATATGCTTGATAAATTATATGTAAATTCAGTCATTTCTCTGAGGCACAAGACACAACAGTGCAAACATTGCCATAACTACCACTCCGGGCCAGAGTTTTGGAAGACAAATGGAGTAGATACAATTCAATGACTCTTAATTATGATATACCTGGGGGTACCAAAAAAAAAAAAACCCAGAATTTTTTTTCCAAAAATATGTACCGTATATACCCATGTATAAGCCGAGTTTTTCAGCACATTTTTAATGCAGTTTTTGTGGTAAAATTAGGTGCCTTGACTGATATTCAGGTCAGCTTATATGCGAGTATATATGGTGTTTAAATATTGTTATATAACAACCTATCACCTTCAAAGTAATTTCCATTACACTTAATGCATTTGTCAAATCTGCTATTCTATTCTTGGAAACATTTTCAAACTCATCTGTCTGGTTGGCTGACAGCACCTCCATTGTTTTTTTTCTTCACCTCTTCTACATCCTCAAATTGCTGTCCTGTGATGTCCCTCTTCATTCACAGAAACAAAAATAAGCCCCACGGAGTGATGTCAGTTGAGTCAGGTGTGTGGGGCAAGAGGGGCATGCTGGTTTTTGCCCAAAATTGGCACACTGAGATGACTCTGTGAGCTGTTGCGTTGTTATGGTGGCAAACCAGTGCCCTGTCTGCCACAAAGCAGGCTTTTTTGTTGGTCACAAACTGTCATGCAATCTTTTCAGAACCTCTAAATAGAAAGCTTGATTAACAGTCTGACCTGGTGGAATGAACTCCAAATGCACTACAAGTTCACAATTTCGTCTGTTTGGGAAGTTGTTGATGTCCAGAATGAGCTTTGTCATCGATTGACATTTTACCTTTTTAGAAATGAGAAAGCCACTCATACACTTGAATTTTTTCTATAGTGCTATCCTTGTAAGCTGTGTTCAACATCACAACAATTTCTGTAGCATTTTTCCTGAGCAGGAAACAAATTTCACAGTCACACATTGCTCTCTTAAATTGGCCAGGCTTGAATGAAACCGCTTTTATGAAAATTTAACTGTGACCAGAGAGAACCTTCCTAGGCAACACTACTGGGTGCACTAACTCACAGCAAGTTGCTTGAGGCTTGCCTGGTGGGAAAAATCCGTACTATGAAAGCTCCGCCTAGTGGAGCTTTTTTCTGTTTTCTGGGGGGTATTCCCTCATTTTCAGTTTGTGGTAGTTACATAATCTGGTGTCAATTTGAGAGGACTACGAGTGAAGGGGTGGAGTCGGGCCTGTTAATGAAGACATAACCAATGAGGCCTGTGTGGACATGGCCTCCTCCTGAGGATTCTGAGAACTCCTATATTTTCCTCCTTGAAGGTGGGAGACACCTCTCTCTGGGTTCACTCCCTGAGAGATGCTCTAATGACAAGACAAGGTGCTATGCCCTGGGAACTGGAGAAGCCACATGGCCCTAACCTGCTGCAGCTAGACCTCTGGAGCATGAGAAACCACGTAGAGACCCCTGACAGTGCTGAGGTGCTTACACTGCCATTGGATCCACAAGACTTCCTACACACTGGCCTGTGATCTTCCTGCATTTGGCGTCATTGCATGTGTTGCATGAGTCTGAAGAGGACTTTACAGATTGCTTTCAGGCATCTGGGCTAATATTGGACTTATGGACTTGATCTGGAATGGGTTGGCATGCTTTCTTGATGTCCAATTACCCTTTATATAAAACTGTCTTATACACATATGCATTTCTATGGATTTGTTTCTCTAGTCTACCCAGACTAACACACTGTTACAACTAATTTGTTAATTACTTTTGTTTTGATATTGATTTTGTACTGATAATGTTTATACCTCTTATAGCATTATTTTTATGAGCTTTGGCCCTTGGACTTTAAGGAGAATGGATGCCCAATTGTGAGTATAAATAAATGCAATATGTTGACTTTCTAGATAGTGTCATAAAGGTCTGTGTTGCAAAAAGGGACTAAGTGCTACAAGCCTCGCTAATGAAAAGGGCAGGCATGCACATGCAGCCAGCTCTAGGATGTTGGCCTGAAGACATTAGAGCAGCACTTGATCCAGGCTTCATAGAATAAAAGCAATCTGGCAGGTGCCCAGCATGTTCAGAGAATTGCTCCAGATTTCATCACCCTATGACTTTTGAATCTGAACTTGTTTTTCTCTGAATTTCATATTCTAGAACCCTTACCACAACTAATCAGTCATCCACACTGTGTGTGACTGTGGTGCTGGGAACTATGCCACCATATTTCTAAGGCCAGAGGGTTGCTGATGGAGAACAAGTTGCAGAAGTACCTCACACTAAGAAGAGACTTGAAAGAGGGAGGGGCTGTCCCTTTCTGAGGGATTAGCTACTTAAAATCTTATTAATGTATAAATGTGCTTGATGCAGTTGATTGTTATAAGAGTTGTAAGAGCCCCCAACAACAAAAAGATGTTGTTATTAACAACAACAACCACAACAACAAAAAGATGAGTTCCTCAGGTTGGAACTTCAAAAATTAAAAAAATAAAATCCAAGCTGATTCCAACGAGTTGATTCCAACTCATAATGACCCTGTAGGAAGGCACTCAAAATAGGATGGGAGAGGAGCGGCCCTCTCAAGGAACAGGTTAATGATATGAATGGAACAAAACATTCAGGACCCTCCCCTGATGATGGAGCAGGACTCAGAATGAGATTAACGAATTACCAAGATCCAATAAAAGTCAGAAAGTAAAATGTCTAAACTATGAATCTAGGAAAATTGAAGTTTTCAAAAGTGAAATAAATTGCATAAATAATGATATCCTAAGCACTAGTTAGCTAAAATGGACTAGCATGGCCATTTTGATAATCACATAGTTTACCATGGCAGGAATGACAAATTCAAGAGGAATGGCGCCCATACATTGTCAAAAAGAACATTTCAAGACCTATCTTGAAGTAAAATACTGCATGTAATACATCTATACACCAACAAGGAAGTTCAATTAATACAACTATTATTCAGATTTATGAACCAATCATTAATATTCCAAACCAAACTCACTGCCGTGGAGTCAATTACAACTGATAGCGACCCGATATGACAGGGTGGAACTGTCACTGATCGTTTCCTTGACTGTAACTCTTTTCAGGAATAAAAAGCCTCATCTTGTTCTTACAGAGCAGCTGGTGGTTTCAAACTGCTGCCCTTGCAGATCAAAACCAATGTGTAACCAATATGCAATCAGGGCTCAAGTTCATTAATGTTAGTGATGAAGAAATTGAAGAAGCCTACCAACTTCTTCAGTCTGAATTTCATTTTAAAAATGCATTCATAATTATTGGTAATTGGAATACAAAAGTGGGAAACAAAGAGGAAGGATCACAAGTTTGAGAATATAGTCTCAGTAACAGAAACAAAACTAACGATTGAATAATAGAATTTTGCAAGACTAATGACATCTTCAATGAAAATATCCTTTATCAAAAACATAAACAATGACAATACATGTGGACCTCACCAGATGGAATGCCCAGGAATTAAGTTGATCCCATCCTGGGGTAAAGAGGAGGGAGAAGCTCAATATCATCACCAGAACAAGGCGAGAGGATGACAGCGCCCATCAGTTGTATGTTCAACTTGAAACTGAAGAAAACTATGTAAAGTCCATGAGTGTCAAAATACAGCTTTGGTTACATCCAACTAGAACTTCAAGAACAGATTTGATGACCAAAGACCAGATGTGGTGTCACATCACAAATGCCATATAAAAATAAAAGAAAAGGCATTAAAAAGACAAGAAAAAAAGAACAATGCCAAGTGGAAGCCTCAGGAGACTCAGAACCTCTCTCTGGAATGTGTTGCTGTTGTAAGTGTTGAACTCATGGCAGCCCGATTTACAATCGAATGAAACACCACCTCGTCTTGCTCCATCTTCACAGTTCTTGCAGTTGAGGTCGTTGGTGCAGCCACTGCGTCACTCTATGTTGTCGAAGGCCATTTTCTTGTTCTCTCTCCCTCTACTCACCAAGAATGATGTTCCTTTCCTGGGACTGGTCTCAATGGACATGTCCAAAGTAATGTGAGACAAAGTCACTCCATCCTTGCCTCTAAGGAAGTTCATGGTACTTTCAACATATTTTGCCAGCATCATAATTCAAATGCATGGATTCTTCTTCAGTCTTCATTAGTCAATGTCCAACTTTCATGTGCATATTAAGTGATTGAAAATACTACATTTGAATCAGATGGATTTTAGTCCCCAAAGTAACCTCCTTGCTTTTCAGCACTTTAAAGAGGTCTGGTGCAGCAGATATACCCAATGATTTCTCAACTGTTGATTCCATGAGTATTGATTGTGTATCCAGACAAAACAAAATCTTTTACAACTTCAATCTCTTCTCTTTTTAACATGATGTTATTGATTGGTTCAGTTGTAGGGATTCAGTTGTTTTCTTGATATTGAGTTATAATCCATACCGAAGAGTTCAGTCCTAGGTCTTCATCAGTAGCGCTTCAAGTCCTCCTCACTTCCAGCAAGCAAGGTTGCATCATCTGAATAATGCACATTGTGAATGTTTTCCTCCAATCTGATGTCAAATTATTTTTTATATAATCCAATTTCTCTGATGATGGGCCTAGCATACAGGTTGAATAAGTATGGTATTGAATAAGATACAGCGCTTACACACACCTTTCTTGATTTTTTTTTCTAATCATTTTATTAGGGGCTCATACAACTCTTATCACAATCCATACATCAATGTGTAAAGTGCATTTGTACATTCACTCACAACTGCCTGTTGATCCATGTACAAGTTCTACAGAATCACAATGAAGTGTCCTGGAATTCCCATTCTTCTCAAGACTATCCATAGTTTGTTATGACCCACTTAGTCGAATGCCTTGTCATAGTGAATAAAACACAAGACAACATCGTTCGGATATATTCTGCTGTGAGCCAAGATCCATCTGGCATCAGCATTGACATTCCTTGTTACACCTCTTCGGAATCCTGCCTGAACCTCTTGCAGCTCCCTGTCAATGTACTGCTGCAACTGTTGTTGGATGATCTTCAGCAAAATTTCACAAACAGTAAAATTGTGCTACCAGTAATATTGTTCTATAATCTGAACATTCTGTTGAGTCACCTCTCTTTGGTATGTATACAAGTATAAATCTCTTCCCATCACTTGGCCAAGTAGCTGTCTTCCAGATTTCCTGGCAGATGAGTAAGTGTTTCCAGTGCTTCATCACCTTGTGGAAACATTTCAATTACTATTCTAGCAATTCCTGGACCCTTGTTTTTGGCTAATGTTTTCAGTCCCACTTGCACTTCTTCCTACAGCACCCTTGGTTCTTGCTCATATGCTACCTCCTGAAATGGAATGTTGACTAGTTCCTTTTGGTACAGCGAGCCTCTGTATTTTCCCCATCTTCTTTGATGCTTCCTACATCGTTCAATATTTTGCTTATAGAGCCTTTTAATCAACTCAAGGCTTGAATTTTTTCTTGAGTTCTTTCAATTTCAGATATGCTGAGTGTATTCTTCTGTTTTGGTTTTCTAGCTCTAGGTCTTTGCACATTTCATTATAATATTTAACTTTTGTCTTCTCCAGCTTCCCTATCGAATTTTCTATTCAGCTCTTTGACTTCCTCATTATTTCCATTTGCCTCAGCTGATCTATAACTAAGAGCAAGTTTCAGAATTTATTCTGACAACTACTTTGGTCCTTACTTTCTTTGCTGTCTTTAAATTACCGTTTTGTTTCTTCGTGTACCATGTTCTTAATGTCTTCCCAAGCTTATCGGGTCTTCTGTCATTCATGTTCAATGCAGCAAATCTGTTCTTGAGGTGTTGTAAAATTTCAGGTGGGAAAGAGTCAAAGGACACAGTGCCTGCAAAAATGGCTTCAAACTTCCTAACAGTTGTGAGAATAGTGCAGGACTGTTTGTTCTGTTATCAATAGTGTCACTGTGAGAAAATTCTGTCACTGTGTGAAAAAATTTCACCACTCTTAAAAATATAAGTACTCTTAAAGCAATACCCATCACATGTCGCCCGCCAGTATGCACTCATAATTACTAACAAGCTATGATGTGTACGCATTGGCCTATTCTCAGAGGTTCATACAAATGGAATCATGTAATATTTATACTTTTGGATCTTACTTATTTCATTCAGAGAGTAAGATGCTCAAAGTTCATTTATATGTCAAATTTCTCTCTATGTTGGGCCTTATTTTTAATTCTTTCAGTTATTTTCTCTCAGCTGAAACACTATAACCATTGCACTGGTAAAATATTCCTTGACACGTTAACACATACTTTTGAAGACACCCAAACACCTTTTATATATTACAAGGAGCCCTTGTGGTGCAGTGATTATGCATTGTGTTACCAACCACAAGGTCAGCAGTTCAAAACCACGAGTCTCTCCATGAGAGAAAGAGAAGGCTTTCTAGTCCTATAAATATTTGGTGTTCGAAATCCACAGCGGCAGGTCTACTCTGTCCGATATGGTCACAGTGAGTTGGAATAGATGGGAATCAGTTATTTAGAGTTATATATCACAGAGGAGATACATTTGACAACTAAAAACTTAGACTACTTTGTAGATTAGAACTACGTTTTGATGTTTTACTAATAATTCTAAATTCCTAGGTTGCCATTAAGGACATTGAATCAAGCTTAGTAATTTAGTATTTTTGAAGGCCTAAACAACCTGGAGGGAGGAGGAAATGGAATAGAGCATATGTTAGTGCAAATGCAAATTATCCTGATGACATGCTATAACAAAATGTTTACTTCAGATCTCTTTTCATCTGAACTGTGTGGAAAGTCATCAAACAAAATGGTGAATTTGTATCTAGTCAAGACAGCTAGATGAGTAGCTGGTTCTCTTCTTTGAGCATGGTTCCTGGGTAAGGAGGGTTTTGAATTAGTTTGGTCTGCCTGATAGATAGCAATTGTGAGGGGAGGATTTGTAAAGCTGAATTAGATGAAGAATGAACAGACTGCTTAAGGTCTCAGACTAAACACATCAGCTCTGAATTAGAGGCCTTCAACCCTAGTGTCATAGTGGGTTATGAGTTGGGGTGTAACTGTGAGGTCAGCATTTCAAATCCACCAGCTACTCCATAGGATATAGAGAAGGCTTTTTGCTCTGGCAAAGAGTTACAAAAAGACAAACGGATCTGTCTTGGAAGAGTTACAGTCAGAATGTGCCTTACAGGCAAGGACGGTGAGACTTTGGGATACTTTGGGCGTGTTGTCAAGAGAGATCATTCCCTTGAGAAGGACAGCATGTTTGGCAGAGGGGCAGCTCAGGAGGAAAGGGCCCTCAAAGAGATGGATTGACACGATCTCTGCAACAGTTGGCTGATGCGTGGGAATACTTGTGTGGATAGCGCAGGACCAGGCGATATTTAGTTCTGTTGTGGGTCTATGGGTTAGAACCAACTCGATGGCACCTAACAACAACAACAACAACAAAGATATACAGTCTTGAAATTCCAAGGGGGCAGCTATACTCAGTCCCACAGCATCACCATGAATCAGAATTGATGTGATAGGATGAATTATTTTTAGATCTAAACCTCAGATCTGCTCCTCCATGCAACTTGATACCCTGGAACTCAGGTCATAGTATCCACCTGAAAATCTGAGTTTACTTTAGGGATTTGAAATATCACCAGTTCTTAAAATTCATTCAAGCGCCCTGCTCCAGTCTTGATAACGGGAACAGCTCCTGTCTCACGGTGAAGTTGGCGTACTGGTTACACACTGAGCTGCTGAACGCAGGGGCAGTGACTGGAAACTGGGGGTTGCTGAGAGCCTGAATTGAGTCAGTGGCAGTGAGTTTAGGGTTTAGATTCCTTTTTTTTTTCTTTTAATCATTTTATTGGGGGCTCGTACAACTCATCACAATCCATACATCCTCCAGTGTGTCAAGCACATTTGTACATTTGTTGCCATCATCATTTTCAAAACATTTACTTTCTACTTAAGCCCTTGGTATCAGCTTCTCATTTTTCCCTCCCTCCCTCCCCCACCCTTCCTTCCTCATGAACCTTTGATAACTTCTAAATCATTATTATTTTTTCATGTCTTACACTGACC
>NW_022111369.1:47866771-47868487 GCF_000313985.2 Echinops telfairi
AGGATGTGCTCCACTCTTAGAGTTTGGATTCTTAAGGTGCTTCCAGTACATCAAGGACACTTTTTTCTTCCATGCAAACATTTTAGTTTTTTTTAATAAAACATTTTATTGGATAAGTACTATATTTATAAGGAACAGAATAAAGGGATGTTTCATGGTTTAAAATTAGAAAGGTATGCATTAGTGTTTGGATCCTTTCACCATACTTATTCAACTAGTATGTTGAGGAAAAAAATTCAAGAAACTCGATCAAATGAAGAGTACCACATCAAGATTGAAGGAGGGCTCATTAACAACTTGTAAAATGCAAATCCCAGCCTGGATTATTTGCCGAAAGTGAGAAGGACTTGAGGTACTGGGGAAGATGGCAGATGATAGCCTTTAGTGTGCATTACAAGCCAGTGTAAGCAAATCCAGACACCTCACGGCTGAGCCAGTAGACAACATCACGATAAGTGCAGAAGCATTGCAGTCGTCAGGGGCTTCCTTTTACTTGTCTTCACAGTCAATCCTCGTGGAAGCAACAGTCAAGAAATCAAATGATGTTCTGCTTTGGGAAAATTTGATGCATAATACCTCTTGAATGTTTTAAAAGGATTAAGGGGATTTTGAGGACTAAGCTATGCCAGACTTGAGCGAAGGCATTTTCAATGGCCTATCTTCACGTTAAAGCTGGACAAAGAATAAAGAAGACCAAGAAGTATTGATGCATTTGAATTATAGTGTTAACACAGACTATCAAAAGTACCATGGACTGCGAGAAGAACACATAAATCTGCCTGAGAAGAAATACAATCAGATACCCTTAGAAGCAGGGATGGCGATCATTTATCTCACTTACATTGAACAGAGGGTCCCTGGTGGTGGAGTGGTTATGAGTGGCATTGCGATGTACTTGTTCGGCAGTCTGAAGCCAGCAGCATCTCCACCGGACAAAGTCTGGGCTTTCTGTTCAGGTACACCGTTACAGTCTCTGAAGCTCATGGGGTCACTGTGAGTCAGCACTGTCTTGATGGCAGTGAGTTTGGTTTGGTTTGGTTTGGTTTGGGTTTAACTTTGGGCAGAAGAACTCTGAAGGTGTAGTGATTACAAGTTTGGCTATAATCTGCAAGGTCCACAGTTCAAGCCACCAGCTGCTCCAAGCGAGAAAGACTGGCTTTTTATTCCCATAAATACCTACAGTTATCCTGTTATCAGGAGTGACCATTCTCTGGAAGGGACATCATGTAAAGTAAAGTAAAGTAAAAGGTCAATGAAAAAGAGGAAGACCCTTCTGAAACAGCTTGACCCAGTGGCTGTGACAATGGGCCCAACCAGTGATAAGGGGGATGCTGTATTACTGGGTAGTGTTTGCTTCTTTTGTACATAGGATCACTAGGAGTCAGAACAGACTTAATGGCACCTAGCAATAACAGCAAAGTAAATGAAACCCTTCCCACACCCACATTTATTTCTCCTTTTAATAATAAAAACAGCGTTGCTCAAATCCAACATCTGTTGGAGTTCTGTGATTAATTAGCTGCTGCTGCTTCTTTTTCCCCCCCAGAAAACCATGACTCTTCATTGTTCTATAAATTTCTTCTTTCTTTGCAGATATACTTGCTTATCTATTCTATTCTTTAGGCTTCATGCCTAATAATCTTAGGATAATTTTTTAAAATAACTTATCGTCCCTTTGTTCCTGAGTGGTCAACATTGAACTGCTAATAGTAAAGT
>NW_022111369.1:47869568-47871216 GCF_000313985.2 Echinops telfairi
CATAAAACTCTCTCTTATACGTGAGTTGCTGTGGGTTTGTTTCTCCAAAGTACCTAGACTAATACAACACACAATGACTTTATCATTTGCAGTCTTGCTATTTTTAAGCCCATTGTTACAGGCACTTTTTGCTGCAGGCCTTTGTCTCCCTGCCCCTGCAACCCCCCCCCATGCCCTGCTTTCCTAAGCACAGTATTCTTCTCCAAGGACTGTCTTTGTTTTTTTACCCTCAACACATCCAGAAGAGATGAGACATACTCTCACCTGCTCCCTTTAAGAAGTCTTCTGGCTGTACTTCTTCTAAGACATGCTTGTTTGTTCTTCTGGTAGTTGGGGCCTTCTTGATATTCTTTGCTAACCTCATTATTCACAAGTATTGGTTCTTCTGCAGCCTTTATTCTTCATTATCCATCTTTCTCCTGGCTAGTTCGCTCTCTCTCATTGCCATCGAGGCGATGCCAACTCTTAGCAGCCCTGCTGGGCAGGACACAACTGTCCCCTCAGGTTTCTGAAGTTGTCACTGTACAGAGGAGTAGAAAGCCTCATACATCTTCCTCAAGCCAAGTGGCTCACAGGGCTCCTCCGCAGACACACCTTAGTTCTCAAAGTGACATCTTTGTATTTTAACACATTCAAAAGGCCCTTTGCAGCAAATTTGCCCAAAGCAAAATATCAATTGATTTTTTTGACGGCTGCTTCCACTGGTATTGACTGTGAACCTATGTAAAATTAAGTCCTTGGAATCTCGTCTTTCCTAAGTTCATCATTCCTGCTATCGAGTCCGTTTGCGAGAAGTTTGTTTTTCCTCTGTGGAAGCTGAGGTCTCATGCTGGAGGCTTTGATCTTCACCAGTACGTTTTCCAAGACCCCTTCCCTCCCGCTCCTTAGCACAGAGGGTGGCGTCTCTGAATGTTGCAGCTATTTGTACCAAACATTAAACCACAGAGTCTCCTGAAACTTGCTTTTACCAGGGCATCCTCAAACACCGTGTATACACCAGCATGGAGCGATTTTCCTGATGTAGGATAATCCCTAGCTTAAATTTCATTCACATGAAGCAATGACTTCATTTAACAGAAAACAATAGAGCTGATTCTTCTTTATAATCTCATGTTTGGCACAGAATAGATTTCTAAAATATGTACTGATGATTTAATATCATTAAATATCTTTTTCTATGTCCTAATCTATTTCTGTATGTAATGATTTCTGTGATATGTTGAAGCTGGTTTATATCAGCTAATGATAGTGGATTATTATATATTCAGGACATTGGAGAGCTTTTCAATAAACAGTAATTATTTAAATTAATTTCTACAAATGTACCATTGTGTGAATTGCATTAGAAATTATTTTACCATTTCATATGCTCTGGAAGGTGTCCATTGAATCTATATTGTGGACATAGTACATAATGGTATGCTACTACACATACGATATTTCTTGTTGATATCAAGTAGTCAGACTGATAGCTTGAAATCAACTAAGGTGAGAATATTTATATCCCAGAAATTGGCAAGTGCATATCAGGTCTTGATTTATTTTTTGTTGATAATCTGTATAAGAAAGTGATAGAACAAAGTGTTCTTGTGTAGGGGGAGCACTTGTGTAGGGGCCCACTGTCCATCTGTTTTCTTAATACTCGACC
>NW_022111369.1:47874419-47894335 GCF_000313985.2 Echinops telfairi
TTTATGTCTGTAATAGCTTAGAACTATTAGAATGTGAACACCAAATATTAAGAAAATATTTTTTTCAAAATTCAGAAACTAATGTCTACGAAGTTGCTCGTGTAAGTGAGAGGTCGGTGCCCTTGGCAGCAGCGGGTTGTGTTCTGATGTCCTAAGTCGGCTCATTGGAGCAGCGCTGAGGATTGCTGTCTTCTGTGTGATCAGGTACAATCCACACTGAAGGCTGTGGTCTGAGTTTCATCTGCCAGTGCTTCAAGCCCTGTGCATGTTCAACAAGAAAGATGATATCATTTAAGTATTACTAAGTCTTCCTCTTATCTGGGTGCATTGTTCTTCTTCATATAGCCCAGTTTTTTAGATGATTTTTTCAGCATATGTATTTAATAGGCATTGGTATAGGAGATATCTCTGAAAGGACATGTATATTTTTTCTGATTTTAAACCAAGTGTTCCTTTGCTGTGTTACAATACTGTCCCTTGGTTTATGTACAGGCCAAAGTACAGGCCTACACACATGAGAACAGTCAAGAGTTCTGGCTTTCCTATTGCTAACAATTATGCCCATAACATATTATGATCCACACAGTTGAATGTCTTTGCGTAGTCAAACACTGGAAAGCATCTTATTTTCTGCTTTTAGCCAAGATCCATCTGACATCAGTAATTCTGACCAGCTTTGCAAGTCCTCTTCTGAATCCAACTGGAATTTCTGGAAATTCCCTGATGTTGTAGTGCTGCAACTGTTTTTAGTTATCTTTGATAAAAATTTACTCGTGTGTAATATTAATTACATTGTAAATAATTTCCACATTCCATTGAATCACCTTTATTTGGAATGAGCACATATATAGGTCTCTTTAAGTAATTTAGCCACGTATATATCTTTGAATTTTCTTGGTACTGAGTGGTAAACATTGCATTCATTTGTTGAAATATCTCAATTGATTTGCCATCCATACTTGGAGGTTTATTTCTTTTGCCAATCCCTTAGTGCATCTTGTACTTCTGTACCATTGATTCTTGATTCTATACTACCTCCTGGAATTAGCACTGATATATTCTAATCAAGGTGAGGAGTCTAATTTAGATGTAGTATGCTAATATGGTAGGAGGGACCAAAATACAAAATAAAATGTCTTGGAGCCAAAGAGGAAATCACAACCTGGCAAGAATTTGAGGATAGACCATTTTAGGAAAAGTTTACTGACAGATCACTAAGCACATGAACAATAGTAGTGTGGAAGCATTACAGAGTTGAGCCTATTTATAGCCTATGACACCCTACTAGCAATAACAACAACACATAAAAATGGTTGAAAACCTCCTATATATAGCCCAAATCAAAGCCACTGCCGTCAGGTGAACTCGGGCTCATTGTGAGCCTAAATAGGGCTTCCAGTGCTGTAAATCTTTAAAGAGCAAATAGTCTCATCGTTCTCCTGTGGAGTAGTTGGTGGACTTGAACCACCAACTTTGGGTCAGCAGTCCAACTCTTAGCCAAAGCATCACCAGGGCCCCTTGTACCCCTCTGTCCTCAAATCTCTTAGCGATGCTCAGTCCTGGTGGATTTTCCACTGCTACTTGGTGGAAGAAGAAATAGGACAGAAGAGAAATTGGATTGAAATAAGTCAGTGATCTTAACCATTTGCAGTTAAGATAACTTACATATTTTCAACTAAAAACCCCTCACATATTTCTATGATACCTTATCCCACATATTTCTATGATAACTTATAGAGTTTTAAAATAGACCATGAATGTTAGAGTCTCATAAAGTTAAGTTTTATCTGATTTGGAGTACTTTAAAAGACATACATATACACTATACATGCGTGCATATATATTATACATGTGTGCATTTTTTACTTTAAAGAAACACATATTATATATGTATTTAAAATATGCCAGTAATTATATATAATATAGTATGCATAATTATATAACATATACTTTTATGTTATATACATTATATATTAGATTGTTATATGTGATATAATGTATTACATATGTTAGGTGATGTTTGTTATATATTATATGTATACATGCATTGTAAAGTACTTCAGTAATTCTTTTATAGAGAGGATTGACAAGAGCTAGCCTGGTAGAGCAGGAAAATATGTTCCAAGAAGTAGAGGATGTGGAATTAGGGATCTCATTGGTGGTGTCAGAGAGATCTTGGTTCAAAGTAGCCTTTTCTTCCCTTTTCCTGTTGGTCAGAGCACAAGGGAGTTGCTATTAATGACCATTAATTGTTATTGTTTAAATTTTTTAATTTCAAAAGATAACAAAAGCAGTTTGTTTTCTTTTTTCATTTTAAAAAAATTTTATTATCTGGGTAATTTCTTGAAGAGGAAATTCCCCTCATTAAATCTCTGCTTACAGCTTATTTATGAAGGCATTATAAATGCTTGATTCTTTTTATTTTCTTGCTTTCAAAATGACAAATTTATTCCTAACATCTTCCAGGCCTGACCAACGAAAGTCCTTTATAAAAGACAAGTGAAAGAAGTAGCTTAAACATGGTTGGTCAATCTATCGTAGAAATGATTTTCAAATGATTCCTTTTGCCACCAGGCAGTGTTTTTTTGAAATTGGTTTTAAAATTTTTTAGATGTAATTGTAGGAGTCTTTTGTAAACTTTCTCCCTTTGTGACATTTTAAGATGTTCTATGCTCATATTCTATGTATTTTTATCCTATTCTTGGAATTCGCGAGTTCTTCGAGCAGTCCTGGTTCTTTGTATTAGAAAATGGTAACAATAAGAATCAGAATGAGAGACATTATATTTGTTATTAGATACTCATAATTTCTGTATGTCATGGAATGGCACCCTATTGTTTCCAAGACTATAAATCTTTACTGAAGCAAAAAGCCTCATCTTTCTCCAGAGTGGCTGGTGGGCTCAAACTGCTGACCTTAGCAGCATAATGCATAACACAACCATGGGGCTTCTTAAAAATATGGGTACTGTGGCTTGGGTCAGATGCACCCTAGCCTTCAAAGTGACATCTTTGTCTTTAATAGATTAAAGAGATATTATAGAATAGATTTATCCAATACAATAAGTTGTTTCATTTCTTAACTGCTGCTTCCATGAGTGTTCACTGTGATCCCAAGCAAAATGAAATCCTGGGAAATAGAAATATATAGTCTTTTCCATTTAACAGGATACTTCTTGTGTTAGAATGGGTTCTCTAGAGAAGCAAAAGCAATGACGCTTGCAAATGACTTTAAAGAGAGCCTTTTATATAAAGTGGCTCACGCAGTTACATGAGTGTAAGTCCCCTTTGGTTGTCACGTATTACAGGGTAGACTTTTCCTGACTTGTGTGGCTGCCTTGAGTTGGGAAGCTGAGAAACAGGAAGACCAGTGGAGGCAGAGATGGCTCCGCAGATCAGATGGGAAAACAGGCTGTGGAGAGCCCCCAAGAACAGCTGGCAATATCAAGGGCCATTAGAACATAGCCCAAGATGTTCTAACCAGATGCAGGATCCAGCGGTTTCACATAGCTCAGCTCCAAACTTACCTCCAGAAGATTCATGAATATAAAGGAAGAGAGAATCCTTCTCATGCTTAGCTTGCCTCTACTCCTTGGGGCCTCAAAGTGTTTCACTTCTCTCAGCTCAACCCTTACCTCCTGGGCTTGCTTGGATCTGAAGGAAAACAGTGAATCCTTCATTTCCTGGGCTGCCCTTCTGCCTTGCCTCACCGAGAGTTATGTTTGTCATTTCAAGAGTGCCTTTACTTTTCGAGTAAAGAGAAAGAGAGAGAGAGAGAGACAGAGACAGAAAGAGAGAGAGAGAGAGAGCGAGTTCTACACAAGTTCTCTTTTATAGGCCATACCCCTAAGTCACAACTTGTCTATCAGTTAGTCATACTGTGATGGCTTGTGTGTAGTGATGCTGGAAGCTATGGCACTGGTATTTCAAAAGCAGACAGGGCCACCCAAAGTGAATAAGTCTTAAAACTAAGGACCTAAAATGCAGAAGGTATCCGTTGTCCAGTTTGGGGGAAGTAGCCACTGAAAAACTTTTGCGTAGCTTCTAAACACTGTCAGATCCTGAAGGCCTAATTAATGGAAGCAGAACATTGTCAGCGATAGTGGCAGAGGATTGACACCTCGAGTCCAAGGGCACCCAAAATGTGACTGAGAAGAAACTGCTTTCTCAGGGTGGAGCCAACCATGGTGATGTGGCTGAAGTAAAGCCCACGAGAGTGAAGACTTCAGGATCTTCATTTGCCAATGGGGCATGACTCAAGGTAAGAAGATACAGCTGCAAAAATCTGCTAATGGGCAGACCATGGAATGTACAAAGTATGAATCTAGGAAAAGTGGAAGTGGTCAAAAATGAATGGAATGTATAAAGCTCAATATCCTAGGCATTAGTGAGCTGAAATGTGCAGGTGTTGGCCATTTTGAATAAGAAAATCATATGATTTACTATGTTGGGAATAAAACAATCAAGTCTTATTGAATTAGAACCTATCCTACTCCTGTATGTCCTCATATTAACTTAATGGATAATATCTTCAGACTTATTTGAGGGCAACATTTACATCTACCGGGGTTAAGATTTTATCTTCTTTTGGCGGTGGTGGTGGTGGTGGCATAATTCAACCACATGAATGCATTGATTGATGGGTCAGTGGTAAAACACTTGCCTTCTGCATTGGAGATCTGGGTTGATTCCCAACCAGTCATTTCAATTACAGCCACCGCTTTCCCAAAATTAGAATTTTGCAAGTTGCAAGGATAATGAACAGGTTTCATAGGAAAACCCAGATTAGGAAGATAGGTCTAGTGATCTACTTCTGAAAATCATCCAATGAAAACCCTATTGATCAAAATGACCTGATCAGTAACCAACTATGGGAACGCAGTAGTGTTTTATTCCACAGGCATAAGGTTCTCATGAGCCAGCTGCTGACTCAAAGGTGGCAAACAACATTTTAATTCATAACAGACTTCAACAAATGTTAAGGGCTTTAATTGTTATTTGAGTATTAAGGTCTTTTTTCATTTATTAGTTTTGCAGATGATATCGTGCCCTGGTTTGGGATTGTGAGGCATGGAAACGAGCAATGTGCTATTTGATATTTATGAGTTATTCCATGGGATTCTGCACATCTAAGTTTTGATCATCATATTGATAAATAAGTGAGGTTAAAATTAAAACATAAAACTATAGCAGGCCATGTGGTATAGTGACAAGAGCCTACTTTTTTTTAGGTCTGATCGACACACACTACTTTATTCTTTGGAATTTCATAATCTCAATATAAATTGAGATTGTGGACTACATGAGCTCTTAAAAATATGCCTGGCTTCCACCTTCGTTAACATTGTATTAGTCTGTGTTTCTCCTTTTCGATTGGCCGTGGGGTTCTCAGCCTCTGGGCACAGGAGATGGTAAAGAGTGGTGGTGAGGGAATGATGAATAAATGCTTCAACACCTGAAATATCAACCAAGAGAAACCCCAAGTGGGTAAAAAGAATAGCAGAGTTGGGACAAGGAGTATCAGGGGAGATACTGTGTGTAATAGAAGGCAAAGGAATACCTTCACTTAGTGAAGCAGCCTCCTTGGAATCTACCCAAAACAGGTTCAGAAATGCTTTAGAATTTGTCCTAGAGAATCTTTTCTTAAAGTGAGGTTCTTTGATTGACCAAAGTCTGTAGTTCTCAAAGGTTATTTAAACTGGCCAGTGTCTTTCAAGGAATGCTATAGTTTTTGGATTCACAGAGAAAAAAATGAGAATTTCTTTGTATCCAATCTACAAATGTAAAACTACCGATCGAAAACAGGTGTAAGGGAGCCTTGAGTTAGGGCTTTCAAACTGGGAGATTTTGAATATGCTCTCTGGCATGTTACAAAAATATCCAAATTGGTTTGGCCCTCAAGAGTACTTGGCTGGAAACTACAACAATGTCACATGGATTTTCTTTTGTGAATCGCATGTTGGCAGCCTTGGACTGCCCCAGAGGAAACCCACACACATGTGACAAATCTCTGATGCTATCCGCTGGCTTGGTTGCCGACACAGCTTTCTGGTCCTCTCCAAGACTCAATTTACCTCTTTTTCTCCCCTCTACGACTTTCAACTAATCTCCTTTTTAAAAAAAATTAAATTTTTCTATTGGAAAAATTTGGATAAAGCACAATAGGTCATTTCACAGTGCAGAACATCCTTCTGAGCTCTGCCAGAGAGAATGCATTGTACGTCTTCCACGAAATGTTTTTTTCATTGGCTTTTAAAAGTAATGTGTTCATAAGTGCTATGGACAAAAGGATAATGTTGAGAGGAGGACTTCCCAAAAAAGTAGAATGTGATGAAAAAAAAAGGAAATATCAGAATAAGATTAACTGTGGTAGCAGTTAATTGCTGATACCTTTTCCCAAATCAGTTACTGGGTGTACATGGCATTAAAGAGTTGAGTGGAGAAGAGAAAATCACAATGACATTCTGCCTCTTGTCTGCAGCATCATTCACATGCGAGTGAGTGTAGATTCTCCGAGGATCTTGACATCTGAACAAGCCAACAAGCCATTCTGGCTATCCCGCCCCACCCGCCCTTTGTTTTTCTTTTTACCACTTTTGCTACTTCCATGTTCCTTGACTCTGACAATGTGGGTGGATAAGGAGGTGTTTGCACATCCCTTCATTCATCAAATAGCTATTAAGTGCTTTTCATGTGCCAGGTATTCTGCAGGTGTGGTAAGTTTGGTGAGGAGTGGAAATGTGGGAGGTTATTTGCATTTCCTTCTCTCTTCACTATAAGCCCAGAGGCAAGATGACTAAATCTTCTAATGAGATATTGGAAATAACCCAGTCTTAACCTTTATCATGGTCTGAACATTTGGAGAGAGAATGAAGAAACATGGAAGAATACTATTACTGTGGAGTCTTCAGCAACAGCACATTAAAGCTCTCCTAAGGAAATATAAAGAGGGACCCCACCTCACTCTGAGCCCAAGTGGTACCTAACACTGCGGTTCACACAAGCATGGGTACTTTTTATAAGCAATCCAGTGGGTGGTCTGACTCTATTTGCATCAATTGTTTAGCTTGGGAGGAGGTTAATTGCCTAAAAGAAAAGAATGAGATAAAAGGAAGACACAGAAGACAGTAAGGTGTCTGTTGTAAATGTTTGTCCCCTAACCCAATGTCATAGAATAGTTTTCGAGACTTGTAAAGAGGATTTCAGGTCCTTAACCTTGGGATGGAAGAGTGTCTTTAGCCCAGAGGTTTCTGGATGTGAAGCAGTAAAAGGAAGAAGAACAATCTTGCAACCCTAATTCCAATAAGCACTCTGAGCTTGGTAGTTTCAGGTGCATGCAGAAATAGTAATGGTGCGCAATCATTTGTAATTCTCTATTTTCCATCAAGTGAATCAATATCAAATAACTTGTTGGCAGCGGACAATGACTGACCTGAAGTAGGAAGGATGGGTCACATTCTAAAGTAAATGTGGCCAACAGAATGATCTGTGACTCTCTGAGTGCTGTTGTTGTGTGCCATCCATTCAATTGATTCCGAACCACTTTATATGGCATAGGACTTCCTCGCCTGTAATCTTAAGGAATCAAAGTAGGTCTTGGTGTTGTGAATTCATGGAGTGAGATGGAACCATTTGCCTTTCAATTAGCAGCCACCTGCTTACTTACTGTGCCACCAGAGCTCTTCCCAAATATTACCAGACACAAATAGGTGACATTTTACATGGGGCAAGGCCTTTTAGAATGTGAGTCATTGATATTACCTGAACTCAAATTGGTGAAACCTGTAGAAATTGTTTTACAAATATTTACATGGCAGGGTAGAAACATTCAGTCTATTTGGTAGCTTACCTGTTTTGTTTTCTTACTATTTTAGTGTTAGAAGGATCTGCATATAGTGCAACTTTATGAATTATTTATTCAACATACAGCTTGAATAATTAAGGTGAAGAGATGTAACCCCACTGCACCCCTTATATGCATAAAATATTTGCCATGGGAACCATAGACTCAATGATGACATTATGTAATTAACCAAAGATTATCTTTAATTCAACTTTTTACACCTCAGTTTATAAAATGCAAGAATTCTTAAAAGAAGATTTATACCAGCCAATCAAATGTCTTATTTTTGAGTTTATATGCTAAACTTTGAATTGACACCGTGGCTGCAACAGTGGGCTCAAACATAGCACAAACATTGAGGGCAGCACTGAACTGAGAAGTATTTCATTTTTTTACACATAGAATGGTTCTCAGTGACATACAACAACAAAAGTACGGTGCTTTTACTAACGAAGGGATGTGGGGACGTGAACTTATTTGCTATGACATTTCAATCCGTAGTCCTTATCATTCACACCCAGTGATTTGGTGGGGACATTCAAATAAGGTGTAGAGCAGGGGTGCCAAGCTCAATTAAAACGCGGCCCATTTGGTGCAACAGGCAAGATTCATGCAGGCCACATCACACTGACACATTTTGTTAAATTTTTATTTTGAAGTGAGGATTCAGAAATATGGAGAGAATAATTAAAACACTATAGAATTGCTTTTATTTAAACATTTATTTTAATGTATTGATAAAACTAAATTTATTCTTTATGACCCAAAACTTGCCAGCGCTTTCCTCCTACTAGTTTTCACTTACCTTTTATGTTGTGACCAGAAAATATAACAAAGTAACTAATAAAAAACACAAAATGTTGGACAGTTGACAAACGTGATGCACAAGGCTCCAAGAATCGATGGAATACTAATCGAAATGTTTCAATAAGCTGATGAAGCACTAGAAGCACTTACTCTTCTATGCCAGGAAATTTAGAAGACATCTACTTGGCCAACTGACTGGCAGAAATTCCACAGAAAAATGACCCAACAAAATGCTCAACTTCTAGAACAATGTCTTTGATATTGCAAGCAAGTATATTTTTGCTGAAGATCATTCAGCAGTGGTTGTAGCAGTGGACAGAGAGCTGCCAGAGGTTGGGGCTGGATTCAGAAGACCTGGCACAGGAATCTCATTGCTGATGTGAGACAGATCTTTCAAAGGAGATTAGTACCAGAAAGATGTTTACTTATGTTTTATTGACTATATGAAGGCATTTGACTGTGTGCATCATGAATTGTGGATAGCCTTGAGAAGAATGGAAATTCCAGAACACTTCATTATACGTATGTGGAACTTGTACCAGGATAAAGAGGCACTGGTGGGAGCAAACCAGAGGGATCTTGTGTGAATTAAACACAGGAAAGCTTTGCATCAGGGTCTTATCCTCTTATCAGACGTGTTCATTCTGTGTCCTGAGCAAATCATCAAAGAAACTGGATTATATGAAGAAGACGGTGGCATCAGGGGTGGAAGAAGGCTTATTAACAACCTGTGGTATGCGGTTAACACAACCTGCTTGCTGGAAGTGAGGAGAAATGGAAAGAATCACTTGGTGTTGAAGATCGAGGATTGCAGTATGGATTACAACTCAGTATGGATTACAACTCAATGTAAAGAAGACCAAAATCCTCACAACTGCACCAGTAGATAACATCATGATAAATGGAGAAGAGGTTGAAGTTGTCAAGGATTTTGTCTTGCTTAAATCCACAAGCAATGTTCAGGAAAGCAGCAGCCAAGAGATCAAAAGGTGATTTACATTGGGTGAATCTGCTGCATAAGACCTCTTTAACGTGTTTAAAGGCAAGGATGTTACTTTGAGGACTAAGGTCCACCTGCCCATGTTTTTTTCATTGCATCCCATGGATGTGAAAGTTGGACATTGAGTAAGGAGACCAAAGACGATGCACTTCGAATGATGGTGCTGGAGAAGAATATTGAAAGTAGCATGGACTGCTGAAAGGATGGACCAATCTGTCTCGGAAGACGTAAGGCCAGAGTGCTCCTTAGAGGCAAGAATGGCAAGACTTCATCTTACAGACTTTGGCCCTGTTGTCAGGATAGACCAGCCCCTGGAGAAGGACATTCTGCTAGTAAAGTAGAGGGCAGCAAAAAGAGGAAGGCCCGCAATGAGATGGATTGACACAGTGGCGGTGACAATGGGCCCAGGGGTAGGAACCATTGTGAGGATGCTGCAGGACCAGGCAGTGTTCCGGTCTGTTGTGCATGGGGTTGCTATGAGTCCCAACTGAACACGTGGCATCTAACAACAGCCAGACGCTCCTGGGTGAAGGTGGGGTGATCCGCCCTCTCTGTTAGGTCCCAGTCTGTTGGTAACTTTTGGAGGATGTGCCCTTTGGATAAAAGAGAGATCCTAAGCAGAGCCAAGTTCTCTTTTGCCCCTTCACCTTCTGCTAGAACTGGATCCTGTATCTGGTTAGGTCAATACCTGCTATGTTAGCTGCTGATCCCAAGAGCCATCCATGGACTCCTCTTGAGGTCCGCTTGCACTTTTGACACATTCACTCTTTGTGAGGAAATAGGTGAAGATATTAGATTCTTATTTTCTCTGGAATGCCCTTCAGCCCCCTAAGGGTCATTTACCTCTGTGTCACTAGCCTGTGGCCCTCCTTCCTGCTGGATCACCCCACTGCATGATGATGGTTTATTCGGTATTAGCCACCCTATGACACTAGGAAACACAAAGTTCGTTTTCAGCATCCTATCGTTTACCTTTCATAGAAAATGAAGGTAGAATAGGGAGTGTAGCAAGTCCATCTTTCTTAGGTTACAGAATAATGCACAGAAAAGCTGTAATATGGCTCCTATTCATTTGGAATTTTATTTAGAACAATGAACTAGAAAAAAGTACTTCAACATGATTAAAACAGGACAAATGGAAACCTGCCTAAGTTAACCGTGAGTGTCCATTCATGAAATTAAGTGAGTGTTATTAGGTGGAGAGGCACTATCCTGAATCCCCTTACCACTGCACTCTTCACTGAAGGAGAGGGTGCACAGTGCTGGGAGAGCCCAGCAGGAAACAAACCAGGCACTGACTCTGGAGGCAGCAGCAGATGGTTCCCTTCAAAGATAATTGCAAGTGAGAAGCAATTAATGGCAGCGAGGCCTTAGAGAGAATTCCCTCATTAAGCAGTTGCTTTAAAAGAACTTATTTAGAGTGTCACAACTGCCTCCAGTGTGGTACTAAAATTAAGCTGCAGGAATTTTTTTAAGGGATTGGCCACGAGGAAGACTCGGGTCAAAAGGCAGCCTGGGAATTGGAATTTTATGAAATCGGCTACAGAGGAGGCCTTTCAAAAGGACTCTGGGGTTCATCAAGTTCATGGGCAATTATGGGAGTGACGGGACAAGACAGTTAACAGCTCTACTCTGGAGGACTGCTTTCACCCTGCGACATTCATTCTTTGTTAGGAAACTACGCATATATGTTATATTCTGTTTGCTCTGGGATGCCATGCCACCATTTTCCATACTCACATTCTCTCGAATAGATTCATATGCATGATCACACACGCACACTCAGATTCATATAGGAATTGTTCTATTCTCAAAAGTTCTGTAAAACCTAAGAGTTTAATGCTCTTCTAGATTTTTTAATTTTTAATATCGCTTCCCTCCCTGAGTCTGCTCAAACTTTCTAACTCTTTCTTTCTGTTCAAACTTGCTCAAACTGTCAGTGCAAGCTGACAAGAACATACGTGTGGTCTCTCAGGCTGATCTCTCTAAGTTCAGACAGAATAAGAGTGATCATCGTTGGCAACAGAAGCACAATATGTCGTGATTCTCTGTCTTGTATTAAAGAGCACAGGGTGTCTGGCTGGTCGGTCACTGTACAATGCAGTGACTGAGCCCGTCATAGATGCCAGTTACGGAAAGCAGCTCTCTCTTGGCGGTGGTGGCAATTGCCCAGGAGCCGCGCTGATCGGGCTTCAAACTGTGCATTCCAGTTCACCCCTTCACTGAAATTGTACTGAGTCATAATCTACATTTGATCAAATCCCCCAGGCAATTCTTATAGCTAGAGCTTAGAACTTTAGCAAGATCACTTGCTGATTCACTAGCACTTGGGTGCAGTGCAAATTCTCCTGGGAACTGAACTGGAATGAACTAGCTTGAAGCCCTGTGGTCAAAGGCACGGTGTGGTAGCAATGCACAGTGACAAGGTACATCTGTGCCCTTGAACTTATGTCTGGTTGTCACTGAAAGTCTATCAAGATCAATTAGGATTGTGGCTTTCTAAAGGAATCAGCCTTCACGGGGAATTGTGAAGACAATCTGACCATGAAACGTTATTGTGTCTTCTCATGACAGGTTACTTTTTGAGAATATGTGTACGGCAGAAATCCCCTCAGCATAAACCTGGGCTGTCACACTTTATTTAAAATTTTCTAGGTGTTAACATAACCCCCAAAGAAAAGATAAGTTAGAAAGGTAACTTTGGCGGGACTTAGGTTAGGGGTTGATGAGGACGGGGTTGTGGTGGTTCCATCTTTCCCTAATAATCATAGAAATAGAGTTGTTGTCAGTTGTTACTTGCCATTGAGTTGGCTCTGACCGTGTATAACAGAACAAAGCATTACCCAGTCTGGCACCGGCTACATGCTTCTCATGACCATTGTGGGGGCTGCCCCAGTGCATTATGAGTGCCCTCCAATCGGAGGCTCATTCCAGCATATTCTGTTGTGACTCTCAGGACTTTCACTGATTAATTTTCAGAAAGAGATGACCAGATATTTCGTCCTAGCCTGGGTTAGTCTAGAACTTTTGCTGAAATCAATGTATGTGGGGCCTGCTGGCATTTGAAATAATGGTGATAACATCATATAGTGTGCAAACCGCCCCATAATGCAAAACTAAGAAACAAAAGGGAGATGGAAACATTAGTAACTTATAGGATCAAGAGAGAAGGTGCAGAGGTTTCTGAGGTGTAGCTAAGAAGATTGATAATGGGGTAAGAAACATAAAGGTCTCTCTACTTGCAGATTTTCTGTTTGGAATATCCTCAGGCTCGCCTCTGACATTTGATGTTCCTGGAACAAATACCCATGGAAGTCTCTGCCACACATTTTGAAGAGCTGGGTGCAATAGGACACCCCACAGAAAAGAATTAAGTTCCATCTTCATCCTGCCCCACTAGATGACAAACAATCCCTTGGTGTGGGGGTGCAGATGTGTTGCACTTTCAGGAGAAAATGCCTAGATCAGAGGTTTGCATAGACCTGGAAATAGGCCCAGTCACTTAAGCAAAGAGGAGTCTGGAAAAGAAAGGCAGGTACGCTGGTGGCTAGCTCCCTTGCCACTGTCAACTTCTTGCTCATCAAGTGGGCATAGTTGGAGATCAGAGTGGGTGGGTACCTTTCCAACGCAGAGCCCAGGACAAGGACACTTGTTCACATGACAGTTCTTTTGCTACAAGTTCTTCCCGTGAGCATTTCTCCCTCACTCCTGTAACTCTCTCCAAGGCTCAGGAAGCTGAACAGAGAAAGGGACTTACACAGACCCTGAAATGAGCTCATTTGAGCAGTCGCTTTGGAAGGTTTTTTGGGGGGTGGGGTGGGGTGGGGCATGGGTCCATTTTAGCTCCAGAAACATTTATTCAACAGACTATTAAATCCCCCAAACATGAATGAACATTAATGATAGAGTAGGCTTATCTCTCACCCTGGCATGTGTGTATCTTGTTTGTCTGGTCTGATGAACCTGGTGTTATTCTTATAATGGATCGAAGTGATGTTCTTTGGAATCTCCAAACACTTGATTGCTTTGGATTGTCTTAAGAAAGTGGATCCAAGAGTTAATAAAGCCATAGGACAAGACAGTAGGTATTTACTCTTGTTCTTCCATGAACTAAAAATGCCTCTGATCATCTTGATAAGGATAGGGGAAAAATGCATTTGCTGGATCAATATCTGCATACCACATGCCAAATGCTTTGTTAGTTTGCTCTTGTCAAAGCAGCACGTTCAGCACAGCAAATTTGGGATGATTTTGCTTAAGCTTATTTTAGTCTATTTTCATCTTTTTCCAATCCATCTGTTTGGGTTTTTTTTTTTTTTTTTGTATAGGCCAGACAGGTGAATTAGATGAGGCATTATGGGGACCACAATAAATTATTTTAGCTTTTGAGAGTGGAATGACTATTTGCTGTTCTTTCCAGGAGAGGAGCCCTGCAGCCATAGTGGTGACTGGTTGTGCTGTGAGCTGAAAGGTTGGCAGTTTGAGCCACCAGCCACTCAGCAGGAGAAAAAGGGCCAATAGACTCCCATAAACAGTTACAGTCTCAAAAACTCCCAGCGGCCATTCTACCCTGTCCTATAGGGTCGCCAGGAGTCAGCAGCTGCTCAATGGCAGAGTGTGGTTTGTTTAGGGAGTGGGGGAGTATTCTTCCCAGGGTCTGACAATTTAAAATTTTCAATACTTTAACTAGAGGGTGCCATATTCAGATTTGCCATGGATCCTTCCACACTATGATAGGCCTTATTCCATAGATTAAAGAGTTTATTGGATAATTCTGTCATTTTCTAGATATGTCATTAAATATGTGTACAGCCATCAAGAAACTGTCTTTCGTGCTTACCTTCTCATCCATTTAACATGCTATCAAATGAATCTGATTCACTTCTATTATTTGGCACTTAGCTAGTATGGGGGATCTTGTGGACTTTCAGATATTTGGGTATCGATGGTGATTGATATCCTCTGTCTAATAATCCTCAAAATATCTCGACACTCTTCTTTCCCCAGTTCAGGATTGCTCAAGGAAATGCCTCTGGTATTGCAGAGCCTTAATGTTTTACCTCCTTGATCTAGAACCTTCGAAACCCCTGACATAAGTATTTCCAAGCTCCATGCACAGCATGTTATCCAAATGCGGCAGCAACTTTGATTAAAATCCCTCTACTCCTTTGTCCTAAATTTGACAAGGCTGGATTTTACTCTTGTTATTGGCTTGGGTTCCAGAGGACGATGTGGAGGCAGAACCGGAAGGGGGCAAGCATTTGCTTGTAAGGCCCCTGCCTTATGGGAAACGTACGCACAGTTTGAAAGCCAGGCATTCCAGTGTGCTCTTACACCAGGTATGTGGCTGTTTTTCTAAGCTTAGCATGCTTATGGAAAGTCGGGAGGTCAATACACATGTCCAGATATCTTCATCCTAAGCCTTATCGTTCTCTTCCTTTCTAACATTGGTATTGTAAATCTGCTGTGGCTGAAAATTCACTCTTCTCTTGAGTTCTGGTATTCTTACAATTAAGTTCTGCGTCTATTCTTTTACTTGCTCTGCGCCTCATCTGCAAGAGATTATGCATTTCATTAAATGCTACCAGTAGACCCTCTGGCTTTTACATTTTTCCTTCAGTTTGATTTATCACCCTCATTATCTCCCTTCAATAACTCCGTGGTGCTCAGTAACCACCACCCAATTCTTCCAGTACTCTTTCCCTCAATTTTCTCAACTGCCAGAAAATGAATCCTTGCCACCTGCCTTGACCATGTGGCCACACAAGGCCAAGCCTTTGGTCTCAGCACGATTCAAGGTATGTTAGCCAAATGCTCAAAGGCCATCCCAGTATCAGAGCTCTCTGTGGGACTTTTGATGCCTCAGTTGGACATTATGGATCTGCTTCTCTGCGGCCCAAACCTGCCTGCCTTACTTGCTTGGAAATATTTGTATTAAGCACATGTCAATTTCATTTGTATCAAGTCAATTCTGACATCGAAATCTAAAGGATCGAATAGAACTGCACCATAGTGTCGTAGGGCTTCTTTGAAGAAGCACATTCCCCCATCTTTTTCCCACAGAGTGGCTGGTAATATTCCAGTATTACTTGAACCACTAGTCCTGGTGGCATAGTGGGTTAGGTACTGGACCGTTAAGTACAGTCAGATTGACTCAATGGTAATGAGTGAGAGCGTGAACCTTCATTGAGACGATGCCAATCCATCTTCCAATCACAATTCCCCATCTAAAATCTTTTTTCTGTGATCTCAATCTAACTTAGTTAAACAGGCGTAGCCAGGTCTCTGTAAATGCAGTCAAATGAATTCCTAACTCAAATGTAGTTTAGGAAAGATTACTGAGAAATGAAAGGATTTTTACTGATTGAAGTTATGTGTGCAGTTTTGGGACAAACAACTCTGTCTTGGAAGAAGTACAACCAGAGTGGTGCCTAGAGGCAAGGGTGGTGAGACTTCTTCTTACATGCTTTGGGCAGGCTGTCAAGAGAGACCAGTCCCTGGAGAAGATCATCATGCATGGTAAGGCAGAGGAACAATGAAAAACAGGAAGGCCCTAAGGAGATGGACTGACACAGTGACTGCTACCACGGACTCAGGCAGAGGAATAATTGTGAGCACGGTACAAGGTGACACAGTGCTGTATTCTGTTGTGCACCGGGTAGCTATGGGTCTTAACTGACTCCATGGCACCTAACAACAACAACAACAATAAATTGTTGTTATTATTCTAACAACATTTGAGATAAAACAAAACACTAACCTCTTATTTAAACAGCATGGAAGAGGGATTATTTGTTTTGTTTTCAAAATTATAGAAAGAGAAATGCCAACTGAAGTATTACGCAAGGTAGAAAACAGGTATCAGGGCAGAGATGTGATGTCTTGGAAAAGGCATCAAAGGGGAGAGGGGTCATGACTTTGAAAAGGAACTGCATAGCCCTGATCTATTGTTTCATTTATTTGAATTAATTTCTGTTTTATATTTATGGAGGACTTTCGTGTATTTAACGAGAGATTTATTTTCTCTCTAATGCTCATGTTGAAAGGCATAATTATTTTTAAATCAATGATATTTAAGAACATGAAATTGGCCTTTTCAGCTATAAATCAGATAGGTGAGATTGGCAGATGCTAGAACAAAGATTTCTAAGTTCTTTTTGCTCTCTTCTTTGCTTCCATGATCTCACCAAAATATCAACATATCTAACAGATATTCTGTTTCATTTGCATTTTGCTATCCAAATTTTGAAACAAACGCAGTGTATAGTAAATACAACATTTCTAAATTTGTTAAAATATAGAGATAATCACCATAAATCATAGTACGATGGCCAGCTGAGAATAATATCTCTAAAAAGCATAAAATCATATTGACTTCCTGCAAGGCCGGCCCCAATTCCAAGTATGTGGACACTGCCACCCCCTTCCCCCTCCCCCGAGAAGAATTCACTTCAGAGGGACAGCACTGAAACTATAACTCAGGGAGAAGGCTGCACCTGATCAGAGCACACTGGAGCAAATGAAGAGGGAAGGAGAGAGAGTGGAGCACATCCTGGCCCACCAAGTCCTAAGAAAGATATTCCTGCTCTGCACAGCCAGTGCACAGAGAGGACCATGGGGCCGGCCCCACCATGAGTATGACATCCCTCACTGAACCCATGGCACTACATGGGACAACACTGGAGACACGGTGTGGGAATTGTGCCCGATCTGACCCCCACCGCACTGAGGTGAAACGCTAAGGGCAGGCAACAGAGCAGCAAAGGGAGCAAAGCAATGAAGCACCAGGAAATACCAAAAATAGACTTTGGGGCCATGGTGTGGCACCAATCAGACTTGACCAGGAAACACTCCTAACAGTCAACAAACTGCCCTGGAACTATTTACAGGCTTTTCTTTCCTTCTTTTTTGTGGTTGGTTTGTTGTTGTTGTTGTTTTTGCACTGCCTTATTTTTGTGCTTATTATTGTTTCTGCATGTTTATCTAGATGAGATAGGCAGGATAAACAATCCAGAGGAGAAAACAAGACTAACGGTTCTGGAGGGACATGGGAGAGGAGGAGTCTGGGGAAAGGAAGTGGGTGTTAACAAACCCAGGGACAAAGGAAAAACAAAGTGATCTAAAATCTATGGTGAGGGGGGCGGAGGATGCCTGGTAGGGCTTGATCAAGGACAATGTAACCAAGAGTAATTACTGAAACCCAAATGAAAACCAAACATGATAGTGGGACAGGAGGAAAGTAATAAGAAATAGAGGAAGAACTATAAGGCAAAGACATTTATAGAGTTCTAAATACATATGTACAGGCATGTACATATGAAAATATATTTATATATAACAATAGATAAATAAATCTATGTACATATATTTATATGTTAGTATCAAGGTAATAGACAGACATTGGGCCTCTACACAAGTACTCCCTCTACGCAAGAACACTTTGTTCTAATAACCTGGCATTCCATGATGATCACCTTCCTAACACAATCACTGAAGACAACATGGGTGCATAGAAAATGTGGTGAAGAAAGCTGATGGTGCCCAACTATCAAAAGATATAGTGCCTGGGGTCTTAAAGACGTGAAGATAAACAAGTGGCCATCTAGCTGAGAAGCAACGAAGTCCACATGGAAGAAGCACTCCAGCCTGTGTGAGCCTGAGCTGTAGATGAGATCAGTATCAGGCATCAAAGACCCAGAAGAAAAAATCATATCAATGTGAATGAGAGGGAGGGCAGAGTAGAGACCCAAAGTAGACAACTGGACATCCCCTTACAGATGGGTCACAAAGAAGAGACGAGTCAGTTGGGGTGCAGTATAGCACCAATGTAACATACAACTTTCCTCTAGTTCTTTAATGCTCCCCTCCCCGCACTATCATGACCCCAATTCTACCTTACAAATCTGGCTAAATCAGAGCATGTACACATAAACCCCTCAGGACCAATAATGAGAGCAGCGATACCAGGAGGGGAGGGGATGGTGGGAGGAGAAAGGGAGAACTGATCACAATGGTCTACATATAACCCCCTACCTGAGGTACTGACAACAGAAAAGTGGGTGAAGGGAGACATTGGTCAGTGTAAGACATGAAAAAAATCATAATTTATAAATTATCAAGGGTTCATGAGGGAGAGAGGGTGGGAATGGGTGGGGAAAATAGGAGGAGCTGATACCAAGGCCTCAAGTAGAAAGAAAATGTTTTGAGAATGATGATGGCTACATATGTACAAATGTGCTTGACACAATGGATGGATGTATGGATTGTGATAAAAGTTGTATGAGCCCCAATAAAATGATTAAAAAAAGAATAGCACCATGTCTTGCTCCCAGTAATGACCTTGGGATAAAAGTCTGGGTCGCTTCAGGACTGTTCTTTTGAGCACGGCATGTTTCCACTGGACACTCTTTTTCCTGGTCGGTCAGAACCTGAGGCACGAATTTTGCAGCGACCCTTCTCATTCCCTAATCTTCCGTTAAAATTTGCTGAACCGAGCTCCAAGACACTCTAGATAGATCACTTCCCCGTCTCTTTCAGGGCCCATCATTGGTCTCAGAGCGCACGTGCATAGATTTTGTTGACATTTCTATCTGGGAAGCGGACAGATGTCTAGAATGAGGTTTGTCATTGATCGACATTTCACCTCTTTTGAAATGAGAAAATTACTCGTACACTTGAGCTTTCCCCAGAGCTCCCTGTAATCTGTGTTCAACATCACAACGGTTTCTGCAGCATTTTTCCTGAGCAGGAAACAAAATTTCACATCCACACGCTGTTCTCTTAAATTAGCCATCACAAAAAATGAAGTTGAAGCAAAACTCTTTTTAGGAAAAAATTCACTGTGAGCAGAGAGAACCTTCCCAGGAGATGCCACAGGGAGCTTTCCCCCCCATTTTAAAAATGGGTATCCCTTGTATTTCATTAAGTTAATAAAAATAAAATATTTTGATATCTGTAATTTGTATCATTCTATAATGCAACTAAATTTTCCATTTAATCAGTTAAGTGCTACATTCAATTGCATTGTTTTTAAAAATACTTTTTCTATAATACTTCATGCATTTATTTTGTTTTACATTTTTCAGGATTAACTAGTTGGCATAGGTAACTAATTTAATTTTACTAATCTGATTTTACTTCTGACCCTCAGGAGAATTTTTGCCTTCTCGTTGAATGTATGGTGAGCCCTCGTGGCATAGTGGAGTAAGCACTGGGCTGCTAACTGCAAGATCAGCTGCGCCTCAGATGAGTTAGTGTGGGTTAGATT
>NW_022111369.1:47898531-47900183 GCF_000313985.2 Echinops telfairi
TCCTCTGACACCTATTTAAAAATAGGTCATGAAATTAACAGGATGAAAGTTTAGTTAATAAAATCTCAGCAACAGTAATCTTTGAAAAGGAGAAATATAAACTTATTAAATTTGAAAGACATCTCATTTTCTTGGCAGCCCCGAATTATTAGAAAAAGAAGAAGACTTGATTCTAATATATTAGAAGTTTGAGTGATTATTTGCACGCTCTTGGCAATTTCTTAACATTGACAAAGTTTGTGTCCACCCTAAATAGAGTCCTGGCAAAAACCACTTGAGATGCTATGTGGAAGGAAGGTAGTTTTGAGGCCGGTTACAGGCTTGGAAACCCACGGGCTGTTCTTCCCCGTCCTGCAGAGTTGCTATAAGTCAAGCATCAACTCGATGACAGCGTGTTTTGTTTTCGTTTAATCATAACTGGACTAAACCACATTGCGGCAAGATTTCATGCCACAGAATATTTTTGCTGCTGCTCAATTAGCCCAGGCTTGTGCAAAATGTTCGTATTCATGTTATAAAGTAGATTGAAAGAAAAGAAAATGAGTTCCAGTCTTGGAAACCTTCAGGATCAGACGTAGTCTCTTCTATGGGGACACAATGAGTCCAAATTGACATGATGGCAGTGAGTTTGTTTTTAGTTCTTTTGGTTTGTTTTCCAAAACCATTTTATTGGAAGCTCTTACAGATATCATACTATTCCATAATTCAATCACATCAGGTAGTGTACAATTGTTACTACAATCTGTTTCAAAAAATGTTCATCATTCTTGGTCATTGAAGTTGGACTAGATCTCTGACCTTATCATGAATGCTCTAATAATCATATTTGGAGATTTTGAGGTTTAAGACCCAGTGTGTGGCTAAGTGAAATTTTCTTTGTTGACAATTTTTACAATGAGCACTGTTTTTACATGATTATACTGTTAGTTATTTCTACAAGTGTTTGTGAGCACCAAAACCTTCTTAGACTGCTTTTATATCGCAAAACAAATTGACTTAAAATGCACTCTGTACTAATAATGTCTCATTAGCATCACAAATAAATTGGGTAATAATGCTCAATATAAGGAATAGAATTTACAGCATACATTTTTGGAGGTCACAATTTAATCCATAATGTCCATATTCCTAAATAAATTTCAAATGTTGGTTTGCATGATTTGCAATGTATAGATGGGTGGTCTTTTTCTGATATGATTCTTATTCTTGTTTCATTATAAAGCTGATAACAGCATATGTGGGTTAATCATGGAATACCCAGTGGTTTGTGACAGCCTGGCATATATTCTTTGCAATTCACAGCCTTAATAGAAAGCATGTGGGTGCCCTTTATCCTGAAATCAAGGAGCTCACTTATTAAATGTACCATAATACATATTTTACCAATTATGGTATTACTAGAAAATCTGACTTCCGGAAGATTTTACTGAGAAGTATAGGATGGGGGAAGGAAGATTACTCGGTGCTAGACAGTAGGCACCAAAGTTTAACTCCTGAATTTCCAGGTTAGAAATAGCTCAGCAGGCTTTTTTACTTCTTGTTTCCTATGTTGATTTGGTAGTAGATTTGCATCCTTTGGTTTCTTGGTTTCTTACTGCTGTTTCCATGAGCATTGCTTGTGGCAAGGAAATGAAATCCTTAAGAACTTCCAT
>NW_022111369.1:47900559-47907572 GCF_000313985.2 Echinops telfairi
GCCTCCCTGCTGAATAATTGAAAAGGCAGGAGCCCCAGGGTCAACTGCTTGACTTTGCGAGTAGCTTCTAGGGAGGCTGCACGATGGGGAGGAGCCCTGCGGGTGTCTGTGTAAACCTGACACTTCTAACGCTCATAAAACTCACTCGGATCCCAAACCAGGCTTCGGCGTAAATTCTTTCTGTTGCAGAGCAAAGGACCGAGGTACATCTCTCTCCTGAGAGATCTAACAGATATTCATCGGTAAATGCTGCAACTCCTCTTGACTTTCAGAAAGCAATATTGTATCATCTACTATCTGGAGTTGCTAATGGCAATCCTGATGGTGTATTCTCCATAGAGTCTAGCTTCCTGGATTTTCTGCTGAGCATACCGATCGAATAAATAAACAAACAAAAAATCCCAAACTCGCTGACTGACTGAATGACTGACTCATACCAGCCCTACAGGCTAGAGAAAAGCTACTCCTGTGGGACTCTGAGATTGTACCTTTTACAGGAGTAGATAGCCTCCTCTTTGAACGAACAGCTGGTGGTTTTGAACTGCTTACCTTGTGGTTGGCAGCCTAATCCATAACCACTACGAAGATGCAATCTTAACACACACAGTTCCTGGTTTTAATCCATGCAGAATCTCTTTGTGTTGGAAAGACTGCTTGTTGGTCTATGTACAGGTTCTGCATGAGTCCAATTAAAGCGATCTTGACATTTAACTAGCAAAGGTATGACTGTCCTTGAAAAGGTAACATGAGAAAAATAATTCTTAACCTAGAAGACTATATAATAACATGGTATGGGGATGACTTGTTAAAGTATCTCCAAGCCTGTTATGTAGACTGGGGAGACAAAATACTGGTGTTTGAATTAGCACTCGAAATCAAGTTCTAGTTTTTAATTCCATGCACTCTTAGAACATGCCTATAATTTCATTTTCCACAGTACATTAAAAAGACCTGCAGTCTTTCCCAAGGTTACAAACTTAGATTCTAGAACCAGACAGCTGCCTGAGATGGTGTCCTAGATCTGCCACTCACAGTTTTCCTGCCTCCGTTTTCTTAACTATTGAACAGAGAAAAGGGGCGGCATCGCAAACTTACTGCTATCCTGTTGATTCGGACTCATATGGACTCTACGTCGGGTTTCCAAAGCTGTATGTTTTCCAGGGAACAGATTGCCTCATTTCCTCCAATAGATCTTCTGGTGGGTTTGAACTCTTGGCCTCGTGATGACCAGTTCCATGTTTACCAGATAGCGCCACAGGACTCTCGGATGAGTATTAAGAAAGGTATAGTAGAGCCGTATGAGTGGTTAATTACTTGAGGGCCTTGGTTATGTGTAAACTACGTAGAACAGTATTTGCCCTGGAGAACATACTCACTATGCACCCGCTGTTATCTTCAATAGGAATCTTGGTGGTATAGTGAAGTATGCATTGAGCCGCTAACCTCCAGGTCCACAGTTTGAACCCACCAGCCGCTCCACAAAAGAACAATGAGACTCCCTGCCCCCATAAAGATTACAACCTTGGAAACCCACAGGGATAGTTGTATCTTGTCCTATAGGTTCACAGTGAGTTGGCATCGACTCATTGGCGGTGAGTTTGGTTGGGGAATTCTTTTCATTGGTTAAGTAGCAGGTCAGGGAAAATCAGGGAAGCCTTCAGTCAGACGGACCATAGCCTCAACAATGGATTGAAAAATAGCAATGAATATGGGATGGCACAACAACTGGGAGGTTTTTTTTGTTTGTTTGTTTTTTATTTTTAATACACAAGGTCACCCAAAGCCGGAGGTGACATGTTGACGTTTAACAGCAATATTATCTTCCTGTGCTTATGTCTTCCACTAAGACTAGGCTATGAGATTCTTCCAGACAGTATGCTTCTTTGGGCTCAGAGTGAATTGCCAGTGCATCGAGAAGTTTGGTTTTTCATGGGAGGGGCCATCTGAAACGGATTGCCCTTTTCTTTCCGTTTTTGGCCTGGAGTGGAGAAACGGTGCTGCGGGAGGGATTCGCGGGGGAGGAGTCCTTTCAGCGTGATATGGCAGAAACAGGATGACAGCTTGATGGCCACACTGAAAAGTTTGTTTCCTGTCGTCCTCATCCGCATGCCTGCTGTGCAGCTCAGAGAGAACAGAAGAATCGAAGGCGAAGGCCAGTGGCCTCTGAGTTGCCATTCAGTCGGTGGGAACGTGGGAGGTCATGTGAGGAGGGGAATGGAGATATTGCGCTGTTTAAAAACAAAGGTCAATAAAGTTAAAACTTAGAAGCATTGCAGCTATTGATTTCGAATTTAGCCCTAAGGGCCAATTAATCTTGAGATTTTTTTCATTTACTTTTGGGGTTAGTGGATCTTGATGGAAGTCCAGGAAAGAAATCAGAAAGTTACTACGAAACGACAAGCTGCAGACACATCCAATTTACTCCCCTCTGTGCTTCCATGGTTTCCTTATACATTTCAATTATGTCACGTATTATTTATTTTATACATATTTGTTCTATTATCGATGACAACAGATATTATGAGACTGTGACATTCATATTTTTATGCCGGGCATCTAAGATAGTACGCTGCAAATAGTAGGGAAACCAGAAATAAAAGCGGAAGGAGAGCGAAGGGAGAGCGAAACATGAAGACCAGAGATAAAGAAGGAAGGCATGATGAAGAGCTGGAAGGAAGGAGATGAAATCCAAGCCAGTGCTTCCGTTCATGGCCATTGTAAATGACTGCAGCCAGATTCACTCTGGAAAGAGCCCTAGGAAAATCAGCACAGAATCTTTCCCAGTAATATAAATAAGCCAGAGCAACAACTGTTTGAGCAAAAATATTATGAGAACATAGATCTTTATATAATCTAATCTTTAATCCAGAAAAAGGCAATTGTAAAGATATAAGAAATATATTAAAAATAAACTAATCAGATTTCATTTAGACAGCACATATTTCACAAAATGACATTTGCGGTAGTTAAAAAGCAGAAAAATAAGTAAGGTAATGCTGCCCAGAAAATATTTTGCGTGATGAACTTGAAATGTCAGTGTCCTGTTCATCACGAGCTCATCCCAGGCACCAGTATGAACTTTACACCTATTTTTCAGTTCCCTAGTACATTACATAAATTAAACTATGACTGCTTTATTAAACCAGAACACCTTTAAAACTTTCTTAGTCTCTTAAGGTTGATGAGTGACTTATTGGTAAGCAATTTGGTTTGCAGAAGGAGATATTGTAATCAGATTTTGGAAGCTAAAAATGAACAGTCTCATGATTTTTCATGATGTGTACTTGTTGAGAAGTGGTTTACTCAAATCCAAAAGCTGATGCAGCGACATGGCATTTTTCACACGCATTGTTAAGTATCTGCATGACTTCAACTTACAAAGGCAAAGGTAAAAGCAGTTAACAGCTTCCGCTGCAATTTCTCTCAGCATCAAAGAAAACCTACTTTCAAAAGAAGTTTGGTAAATATATACTAGTTATAGATAGTGATGAGAGAAAGCACAATTTCTTCACAAATATGTTAATTCAGAGTAAAATTTCAAGATTTTAAATATACACACACATCAACAGAGAAAATATCTTCCAGATTTTTTGTGTTAATTTATGATGCCTATTTCTAGATTAAGCAATGATAAATGGACTAAAAATTCTTTCAGCCAATTCTATATATAATGTCAGCTTACTTAGAGATAGTGAATAAAAATGTCCATTTAAAAAAAATCCTCTTCCTTTCCTATATGAAGAAAGAAATTTGAGAGATTTCCTCTGAGATCTGATTCAAAACTAAATACTATGACACATATACCTGAGGGTTTTAAACATTTGTGGGAACATTCCTTTACCCTTAGCCTCACTTTTTCATAAACATTTACCCATGTTAGTGTGCATGTGTGTACATATATACACAATGTGTGTCCAACACATAGGCACAGTTAGTAATTGGTTATTGAACTGATATCAGTAGTTAGCATTCAAGAAGTGTGATTTGAATAGACAGATGGACAATGACCCATGAGTAATGTTCTTTCAGTTGTTCCTCATAGCTACTCAATATGAATTGGACTTAAATCCAAGGGTCAGCATTGATGTCAGTACACAGAAATAAAGCACTGTTCTCTTCAAGTTCAGTAACTGCTGCAATTTCAGGGCCCATAGACGCATTCTGCAAAGAGCAAAGAGCACTTAAGAATTGAAAACCAGAATACCCACTTAATCTTTTTATCCACCAGGTGCCTGCCTTTCCTAAATGGGCATTCTTAAGACATTAATTTTTCTATTCATTGAGAGAAAAGATAGCCTAGTTTATGATTTTTATAATAGAGAACAATCTATTTTATTTCTTGGATATTAATGATTAGTCGATCTATTTTTCTCATACTTTTTCTATGATAGATGGGCAAGGAATTAATGGAATATTTCCGTTAAAGTGATATTGTTCAGAATCAACTGTGCAGCATCCATGAGCACATCATCACTGCATTGGTAGCTTTATGATGGACCTAGCTTAGCTTCATCTTTCCCCGGAGGCCTTCGTGCACTCTGTTCGGAAACTGTCCTCTCCTTTCCACTCCATTCGAAGTGTCTCCTCCAGACACAGTGCCTCTGAAAGTGTTTCCGACATGCCACACACATCACTGGTTCTTTTCATGTCATTTTTGTCATGGCAAGGATAGGCTGTTCCTGTCTCCCTTGTCCAGTTCACATTATGCAGGCCTGTGTCACTTAATGTCCAAAGCACCGATCTCGTGGTTAGCAGCTCAATATCTAGCCCACAACACCACCTGGGCTAGCTCAAAACAACCTGGCTGCCATCAAGTCAGTTCCCATGCATAGGTATCATATAGCAACCCTATAGGAGAGGGTAAGGCTGCTTCAGTTCCAAGACTGTAACTCTTTATGAGAGTAGAAAGCTTCATCTTTCTCTCTTGTAGTGGTTGGTGGTATCAAACTGCTAATCTTGCAGTTAACAGCCCAATGCACAACCCACTACTCTACCATGGCTCCAATAGTAAGCAATAATGATTTCATTTAGTCTATAATCACTTCATTTGCATAGTATATTGACTAGTTAGTTCCTTTAAAATGAATACCAATCACAGAGCATTCTGTAGCCCAGGGCTAGATAAAAAGTATCAAACAAGCTGTTGGCAACTTACTCAGGAAATGTCAATCAACCTGGACAAAAGTCATTAACCTCTGAAGTAGAATAATAGGACAGAGGCATCTCCTCATGGTTTAGGCGGGCAAGGGGAATCTCTTAGGATATTTTTCCAAAGAAACAAACCAAAAGCTACATAAAGAAACCCATTTCACCACAGAGCAGTTTACTCTATAACACATGGAGTCTCTCTAAATCAGAATCCACCAGGTTGTAAAATACCATCGCTTCTTGGTGGTCTAGCTCTTCAGGAAACTCCGTAACTGTTGGGGTGGAAGTAGAGGCTGTTTCTATTGTGTCAGAAAGAAAAATCCGAATGGGTTACCTAGAAATGTCACAAAAAAATCCATCAAGATTTTTCTCTTGTTTTCTGCATCTTTGCCATAAAATTCAGCACTGTAGCGTGTGAAAAGAGAAATACTTGGAAAGCATAGCCTGTCACAGAGTCAGCCATTACAAACTCAGGAAATTTCCAATAGTTCATATTATGCGTTGAGATTATCCATTTAAAAAAGACTGAAAGGGTTTTAGCTTTCCAGATTGGCCCCCATTGCTTGTCCTGATGTTCATGCAATAAGCAGAGATGCCCCAAGTTCCCCTCTGCTAGTCTCCAAATGCCATCAGTAGAGGCATTCCTCTTTTACAGCCCCATATTCTTTTGGCTCGGCTGCCTGTAACACCATAAACGTTATTACTCAAAACAACGGGTAGCTAAACCACAGAGGCGCAGGATTTCTCATGTGGCCAATTGGGAGGAGCAGTCTGGAATTTGGCCTGACTTAGACTTCTAGTGGGATTATGCTGGATGAGTACGATACCTCCATCACCCCTCCCCAGTGGGTTTTAGAGCTTGGAAATTAGGAGCAGCATCCAGGGATGGATTAATCCAATATCACTCTTTGGTTTTTTCCATGTCCTTGTAGTGATATTAATAAAGAAAATAAGGTAGTGACAATGTATATAAAATGACAGAAAAGTCCCTAAGGCTGTAGGTTGGCTTTGCAGTTGACTGCTTTGGGACTGTGAAGGAGTTTCATGACTATGCTGATGCTCCATAGGGTGTAGATTTGTTTTAAAGACTGCTTTCTGTTTTTAAAATATTTCTTTTAAAAATTGCCTCTTCATAAGTTACCCATTGTTGCCACTCCAAACTTTTATATCTTTACTATTAATTTGAAAAAGTATTTTTATATGTGTGAGAGTGTGTACATTACTCTGCAGTGGTGACTAGACATTAAAACACATATACTGACTTAGCTTCACTGTAATAATATAAGTCAGTCTCACTTGTGCTTGCTCTAGCCATGGAGGCAACGCTCATGCAGAGGGATCCCCTGCATGACCGGAACTCTTTACTGGAGTACAAACTCCAGTCTTTCTTCTGCGGAGCGGTTGTTGGTTTTGAACTGCTGACCATGCAGATCACAGCCCAACAAGTAACCACCACACCACCAGGGCTCTGCCACTAAAATTTCATGAACATCATGCTACTATTTCACTCTCTACCAATGAAATGGATTCAAATGAATTAAACATGTAATTATTAAAAATTACAGCAATTATTTGACAGTGTTGGATTACAACGAAAGGCAGATAGTGTTTGTTTCATTGCATTTATAGCCTCTAGGAGCTTACACACGTTCAAACAAAAACTCAAAACCTGACTCACTGTAGTCCAGTCAATTCTGACTCATAGTGGCCTCGTAGGGCAGGGTAGAACTGACCTGCCCTTGTGAGTTTCTTTTTTTTTTTTACATTTTATTAGGGGATCATACAACTGTTATCCCAATCCATACACACATCAATTGTGTAAAGCGCATTTGTACATCGTTTCTCAAAACATTTTCTCTCCATTT
>NW_022111369.1:47908644-47927307 GCF_000313985.2 Echinops telfairi
TTACTGTCAACTCCTCTTTTTGCCCTCCCTCCTCAGCCCTCACCTTCCTCTTTTTTGCCCCCTTTCCACTTTACCAGACATGGTGTCCTTCTCCAGGGACTGGTCTCTCCTGACAACACGGCCACAGTAAGTAAGAGGAAGTTTTGTCATCCTCACCTTGAAGGAGCAGTCTGGCCTTCCTTCTTCCGATATAGATCCACCGCCACTTGTCTGGGTGCTGTGGTGGCGTGTGCGCTGTGATGCTGGAACCTGTGTCATTGCCAGCAGGCTCCCCCAATGTGAGCAGATGTCAGTGGAACTTCCAGACCAAAAGCAAACAACGAAGGACTTGTTCCTGCCCTGGGGAAGAAGAAGCCACTGAAAACCGTGTGCATAGTCTCCGTAGGGTGTATGGTAGTTCTATTGATAGTATCCTTAATTTAGCCAATGGTGTAGACTTTATTGTTGAGAAGAGGAAATTATCCATGCGTAGGGTACCTTTCAGATTAAAATGCATGGATTGTTGACTTATACAGCCTAAAACTTGAAGTGACCGAGCACTTTTTATGCAAATAATGGTGAGAGATAGGGCAAAACTTTCAATAATACTCATTCACAGAGGCAAAATTATGCCTGCTAGACTACGATATGTCATAGGAAGCAAAGAAAGTATGAAAATAGAAAAGATACAGTAGTCTTAAATCCCAATTATCCACCACCCTCAAAGCAAGAGGTTTGAAACTAAGTCCAAGGATTTCCAAATGAACAACCTTTGACTCGTAGTCATACGCTTCTTCTCCTCCTAGGGGGTTTCCACCTTGAGTCCAGGGGAGGACTTCACTTTCCTCAGTCTGCTATAGGTGTTTTTCAAGTTAGGTTCACTTAGTGGGGTTTCCAAATTAATCATGCAAGTTTTTAACTTGTGAATGAACTGGAGGGTTTATGTTTCAGACCATCAACTCGGCATTCAACAGCTCAAGCGATCAGCCAACAGCCCTCAGGAATCTCTCACCCTCCTGCCCCATTCCTCTTCTTGTGGACTTCCATCTTCCCTTTCACACAAGTCAACACCTGTCAAACCTCAAGTTCCATTGCATCCTATGTCCTCCCTCTCCCTCTCCTATTGGATAACCTCCAAAGTCTGCTCCCTTTAGTCTGAAAGGTTGTGTCTTTTGGGGGTTGTTGCTGTGATGATAGACGTTTCATACAACATTTGAACTTTTGTGGTTGACTGATCTCACTCAG
This sequence comes from Echinops telfairi, assembly GCF_000313985.2. Taxonomy (NCBI): domain Eukaryota; kingdom Metazoa; phylum Chordata; class Mammalia; order Afrosoricida; family Tenrecidae; genus Echinops; species Echinops telfairi. Next base: position 47,909,869 of record NW_022111369.1, read on the forward strand.
CATAAAGTGATCCAGTTCCATCAATGCAATGAGGTGCCTTGTGGTCTCACCACTGTGTTTTTTTAATTGTGTATATGTGTATATGTGCCAGTTTCTTTATTCATTCTTTTACTGATGAACATTGGGGTATTTCCAATTTTCTTGCCACTGTTAACTGTGCTGCAATGAGCATGGGTGTGTACATATCTGTTCGTGCTATGGCTCTTACTTTACTAGGGTATATACCCAGCAGAGGTATTGCTAGATCATATGGAATTTCAATAGTTTGAAATAGCATTATATCATTTCCCACATTGATTGCACGTATTAACAGATCCACAAATAATGTATGAAGGTTCCAATCTCTCCACGTCCTCCCCAGAATTTTTTCTTTGCATTTGATTGTCATTGATGTGATGGCTAATTATAATGATCATTTTCATATGTTTGTTGGGTATTCGGATGGTATCTTTAGTGAAATATTTGTCCATCTACTTTGCCTATTTTTAATTGTGTTGTTCATATTTTTCTTATTGAAGTATTGTGCTTTTCTATGGAATTTAGAGACTAGTTCCTTGTCCATTGTGTCATTGCCAATTTTCTTTTATTCCCGTCCACAGGTTCCCTTTGTTTACGCTTTGTATTAAGTCTTTTAATGCACACAAGTGTCTTGTTTTCAGGAGGTCCTAATCATCCATTTTGTCTTCTATTGCGTATGCTTCCTTTGTCATCTTTGAGAGTATTTCTGTGCTTTGAAATATGGCCCTTAAGTTTGTCCATATTTTTTCTTGATGTATATACAGTATGTATGCATTTGAATATGTGTGTGTATACTACATTTATTGGAGATTTCCACCATGATGACAGGAAAAGATTCCATGGATTGGTATGTGAATACGGTGTTTAAAATGCTGATAATTTGTAAATTTGAATTCTAGAAAAAGATAATTATATGTTAAATACTTATGCAAGAGCCTGTGTTGATAATCAGAGAACGAGTGGCCTGGGTTGGCAGACCAGTCAATGGGTGTAGTGTATAATATGGTCGGAGAGGTCATTTGGGCCAGTTTTTGAAGAACTTTCATCTGAATTCCAGACTAGGGCTTTCCCATCTCTCATGGAGACAGTGACATGGAGGACGGCAGTTTTCTGGGTGGACCATTGAAGTCATTGAACAGGGGGAGTGATGCACTTGGACTGTGGCCATTGCATTCATACACCTTTTTTTTTTTTTTTTAATCAAATCAACTCTGTGTGCACCTGTTACTTTGGCTAGTGCCAGGAAATCCTTTGATATTTCCTCAGAGTAATATTTTCCTTGTATATCCCAAAAGGGGAAACTGAAGATCCTATAAACATTTCCAAGCAGTGGGCTGTCCCAGGGCAGTGAGCCCTGACTGCTGCCTGACAAACAGGTTGACTTTGAACAGGGCATGCACACATTCACTTGATCGCAATGGGAAAAGCAGATATTCCATCTGCCAACGATCAAACACATAAAATCACACAGGAATGTACAGTATGCTGGTTTGAACTACATAGGCGTTTGCCTCAACCAGAGAGCGAAAACTTGCCTATTTATGTCCTCTGGTAAGGACATTAGGGGAGAAAAGCTTTGATGTTTGAGCAATCATATAATTGACTTTACTATTGGATCCAAAAGTCCAGGGTTGGTTTCAGGAATGAACACTGAACATTTTTAATGACTCTATGAATAAATGGGGTTGGTTATTGAAGAATGTTACACAGATAGACTATTATCTGTGCGATATTCTGCATATGCAGATTTTGAACTGTCATTATTGCTGAATTTAGCTTTTAGATACTCTTTTCCTGGAAATCTAGAACCAATCAGAGTCTCACATGCTATGGTCAGAATGATTTGTACGTGTTTTTAGCGGACAGAGTCTATGGACAGGATTTTGAAGACTGCAAGAGGACAGAGCCGGCTCTTCACCCTTCGCTTCACCTCATCTATCCAATCAGCTGCCCAGTTCTATCGATGGATTTTCCCCCAAAGCCCAACCCTGTGTGTCTCTTTGTTATCTACGTACTGCAGGGACTCATCACCCCTCCCTGGGTTAGTGTAATAGTCTCCTAACTCTCTCCTTCTCTATTCTACTCTTTTCCCTATGTAATCTGCAAGTTATTTCCTCTTTTCATATCCTTCCACAAATCATTCCAAACTAACATTCTTAAATTACTCCTCTTGCTCTATTACTAATCTACTCTTGGCACCTAAGGTTCCTTATCACCTACTGGGCATAGCTGGGCATTGAAAGCACTTTTAATTAAGTACATCAAGTAACTGATACATTCATTCCAATATTCTTCAACACACCCGAGTTTCATGCCCTGTGCTGCATCAGTCTCCCTATCTTTTAAGATCTTAGCACCCCGCCTCTGCCCAACTGCTACATCCATCTGCTGGTTCCTCTGTTTTGTTTTCTTTATGTTTCCTTTCTTCTTCATTAGCCCAAACTGCACTTTTTCCATGGTTACTACAGTCCACTTTGTGTTCTCAATTTTCAGAGTGCTTTTAAAATTTATGTCTAAATGCCTCACTCTGGCACTAAGTTATCGACTGCCTTGTGTGGTTATTTAACAACTGTACATCTGAGGATGATCTCCTCAAACCAATATCAGGTGCCTCGAGGACAAGGGTGCTTTGTGTTTCTGCTTTTATAACCTCCACCGTGTTCAGCAATTTTAGGGAGCAGTCCCCAAATAAATATTTTTTGTTTGTTTGTTTTTAATGAATTAAATAGGATAGGACTGAATTATTTTCACAGAGGTAAGATAAATGTTGAATATGTTTATGTAGCTTATTTTATCCCAAAGCAGATAAATAATAAAAATAAGATAAATTATAACAGCTAGGAATTAAGCTGTTGCTCCTCCCCTCCTCCAACCACTGTTTTAAAAAAGTTTAATGTGTATGTTTGTTCAACATTCTCAATTACCTTGGAGGTAGGAACTAGCATAATTCTCATTTTATAGAGGATATTGTGATTTATAGGAATTAAGGAACTTGTCTAAGTCCACACTGTTGGAAAATGGCCAAACTAGGATCAAGTATATGCAGCTCAACTTCAGAAACCATGCCTTTATTATCCTGAAAAGCTAGATGTGTACTCTCTGCTTTCTTTTTATTGATTCAAATACATATTTTCTAGTCAAATAGAATTATAGCAAATGATAAGTTCGGAGATAATGAATACCCAAATATGAAACAGCCCCACCCAGAGAGAACAATTGGCCATCTCTAAACAATATCTAGGGAAGATTATGTCTTAGAAACCAAATCTATACTCTGACTGGTGGACGGGAAAAAGAGACAATGGCAACATGTATTAACATGAGTGTGGCATTTTAGCATTGTGATTTCTATTTTCTACCATAAACAGATGTCACATCTTTATTGATAGAATCATTTTAAAAAATAATTGAACACTTTCTCTCCAACCATGTTTTGGCTTTCATCATAATATGTCGGCCAGTTTGGACTTTGATTGTTCAGAGAGATTATAAAGATAAAACTTAGAGAAAATGTTTCTTAATTTAGAATTCTATCTCTTAGACCATATTGCAGAATTTTACAGAGAAAAAAATACTGACCAGCTGGTTTATATTTTCAATAAAACAAATAATAAAATATATATTAGCTTAGTAAGAGTGTTTTAAGCAGGCCATATCGAGAGTTTGGGAACACACAGTCCTCTGGCTGAGAATTACAGGTGTATAATTTAGATGTTTAATATATAATTTTTATATGAATACTATTAAAGAACACCAATGAATGTTCCACCCTTCTCTTGGGAATATTGCCATGAACCATCAGTAGCAGAAACATTTGGGAAGTGTTTAGGAATGGTGTAACGTAAAGCTTCTTAGGGCATCAGACATCTCTGTGAATAGGCTGAAAACTCTCAAACAGGAAGCAGGCCACTTGTGGGTCACCAAAAAAGCAGGAGTCCACTTTGAAAGAAGGGAAACGGATTTTCACTCTAGGTAAAACAGAAAACGTTAAAGCTCTGTGTGAAGATAACATCCACTCGTAAGGACACATGAATAGCCTAATTTAAAACCACTTAGAAATAAAGAACTTTGGAACCAGTCCTGACAACGATGGGTAAATAATCCACTAAATCATTAAATAATCCACTTATTAAATCATTTCCTCAAACAACAGTACTAGATTTCTTTAAGGACACCTTTAGTCACAAAGCAAGGATGTGTCTTTGAGGACTAGGGCGGCCCTGACACAAGCCATGGCATTTTCAATGGGCTTCTATGCATGTGAAAATTGGACACGGAATTAGAAAGACAGGGAATTGGGGAGTTGGAGAAGAATATTGAAAGAACCATGGACTGCTAAAAGGACAAACTGATGTGTCTCGGAAGAAATATGACCAGAGTGCTCCTTAGAGACAAGGATGGCAATGCTTTGTCTTACAGACTTTGTGCATGTTGTCAGGAGTGAGCAGTCAGTGGAGGAGGCCATCGTATTTAGTAAAGTAGAAGGGAAGAAAAACAGGCTGTCCCTCAAGGAGACGGATGACAGAGTGGCTGCAATAAGGGGGTCAAGCACGGGAACAACTGTGAGCATGGGGCAGGACCAGGCAGTGTGTCCCTTCTGTCATGCATGAGGCGGCGATTGGTTGGAATGGACTGTGTGGCACCTAACAACATCAGCGACAAAATAGGACTCCGATCAGTAGTTCAAACTCACCAGCTGCTCGGTGGGAGGAAAACGGCGCTTTTACTTCCATAAAGATTTGGAAGGATGGGGCAGCTCTACTCTGTTCAATGGGGTTGCTATGAATCAGGACCAAGCCGATGGCAGTGGGTTTCCTGTTTAGGGTCTTAGAAAGGAGCCTTGGTGGTATGGTAGTGAAATGCTCATCTGCTGACTCAAAGGTTGGCCAAGGAGAAAAGACGTGGTTACAGGCTCTGGTAAAGACTAGAAGCCTTGTTAGGCACTTCCATCATGTCCTACAGCATTGCTATGAGCCATGAGTAATTCGACATGTGTGTAATGTTAGAAAGTGATACAGCAACTATGCTTTTCTGCTAACTGAAGGGTTAGAGGTTTTGAGCCCATGCAGAGGCATCTCAGAAAAAAGACCAGATGATTTACTCCTGAAAAATCAGCCAGCAAACCCTATGGAACACAGCTCTCTCCTGACACACATGTTATCATGAACTGCAAGGAATCTGATAGAACTAGGGACAGGCTTCGAGGCGTCAGAACAGCGTGAAAGAAACGTGGCTCAAAATTTGCATTATATCATTTCCTACAACTCACTAAGCTTGTTCTGTGTATTTTGAGGGAGGGAAGCACAGCTGTTTTCTCATTGATGTCATACAGAGACTGAAGTCATTTAGTCCTGATGGCCAAGGTAGGTCTGGCCTGGGACAAAAGGTGCATTGATCATCATTGGCCATTTTAATTCAAAAGTTGGAAACAAAGAAGAAGGAAGGGTCATTGGAAAATATGGTCTTGGTGATAGAAATGAAGCTGGAGAGTCCATGGGAGAATTTTTCAAGATCAACTACTTGTTCATAGCAAATAACTTCTTTCAACAACACAGAAAGTCACTATACACATGGACTTCTAATACATAGAATTCAAATTTCCTCCATATGTGGGAAGAGACCATGGAGAAGCTAAACCAGGTCAGGGGCCAACTGTGAAACAGACGGTCAATTACTGATATGTATATTCAAGACAAAGCAGAAAAAATGCAAACAAATCCACAAGAGTCAAAATACAATCTTGAGTCTTTCCTACCTGAATTTCCAGAATATCTTAAGAACAGATTTGAAGCATTAAGCACCAATGACAGAAGACCTGAGAAGGTGTGGGAGGATATTAAGACTATCATTCATGAAGGGGAATAAAAACGGTTATTAAAAAGACAGGAAAGAGAGTGGCGATACCGGGAGGGTAGAAGGAGGGTGGGGTGGAAAAGGGGAACTGATTACAAGGATTTACATATAACCTCCTCCCTGGGGGATGGACAACAGAAAAATGGGTGAAAGGAGATGTCGGACAGTGTAAGATATGACAAAATAATAATATAAATTATCAAGGGTTCATGAGAGAGGGGGGAGTAGGGAGGGAGGGGGAAAATGAGGAGCTGATGCCAGGGGCTTAAGTGGAGAGCAAATGTTTTAAGAATGATGAGGGCAATGGACAAATGTGCTTTACACAATTGATGTGTGTATGGATTGTGATAAGAGTTGTATGAGCCCCTAATAAAATGATTTTTTTTAAAAGACAGGAAAGAAAGGATCGGTGTAGATGTTAGACTAGTTTCTAAAATTTGCTCTTAATTGTAGAATAACTAAAGCAAATGGAAGAAATTATGAAGTCAACGAGTTGAATAGGAAATTTCAAAGGGCAGCTCAAGAAGACAAAGCCAAATATTATATTGAAATGTATAAAGACCTAGAACAGGAAACCGAAAAGGGAGAACACACTCAGCATATTTTAAAATGAAAGAACTCAAGAAAGAAGTCAAGCCTTGATTCTATAGGCAAGATTCTATATTGAATGGTGCCGGAAGCAACAAGAGAAGATGGAAAGAATACACAGTCAATGTACCAAAGAAATGGTCGACATTCCACGATTTCAGGGAGTAGCATATTAGTAAGAACCAATGGCGCTGAGGGAAGTTCAACTGCTCTGAAAGCATTAGAGCATTAACCAAAAACAATCCTCCAGGAATTGATGGAATACAAATGGAAATGTTTCAATGTGATAATAACGCACTGAAAGCACTCACTAATCTATGCCAGGATATATGGAAGACAGCTGCTTCACCAATTGACTAGAAGACATGCACATTTGTACCCATTCCAAAGAAAGATGACCCAAGAGAATAGTCAAATTATAGAACACTATCACTGATATCACATGCAAGTAAACTTTTGCTAAAGACCACCCAACAATTATTTTAGCAGTACATTGACAGGAAGCTGCCAGAGGATCAGGCTGGATTCAAAAGTGGAATGAAGGACATCATTGCTGGTATTGGATGGATCTTGGCTGAAAGCAGAGAACCCCAGAAAGGAGCTTGCTTATGCTTTATTCACTGAGGCAGACGTTCAGCTGTGTGGACCATAATAAACTATGATAAACTTGAGAAGAATGGGAATCCCAGAACATTTCATTTTGCTCATAAGGAACTTGGGTCGAGAATCAGTTGTGAGAACAGAAAAAGAGAATGCTGCATGGACTAAAATCAGAAGAGGTGTGTGTCAGGGTTGTATCCTGTCATCACACTTATTCATTCTGTATACGGAGCAAATCATCAGAGAATCCGGTCTATGGAGGAAGTCTTATTAACAACTTGAGAAATGCAGGGGACACAACCTTGCTTGACGAAAGTGAGGACTTGAAGCCCTTGCTGATGAAGAGCAAGGATTGTAGCCCTCGGTAGGGATTGCAATTCAAAGTAAGGAAGACCAAAATCCTCACAACTGAACCAATAGGCGATATCATGATAAATGGAGAAAAGGCTGAAGTTGCCAAGGATTCTGCCTTGCTTCAATCTACCAGCAATGCAAGCGGCAGTCAAGAGATCAAAAACGCATTGCATTGGATAAATCTGTTGCACAAGACCTCTTTAGAGTTTTGAAGAGCGAGGACTAGGGTGTCCCTGACCCAACCCATGGTATTTTCCATTGTCTTATATGCATGTGAGGTTGGGCATTACCTAAGGAAGACTGTAAAAGAATAAATTCATTTGAATTGTGGTGCCAGAGAAGACCTGTTAAAGGGACAACTTTATCTGTCTTGGAAGAAGTACAGCCAGAATGCTCGGCAAGTCACAGATGACAAGGCTTTGTCTTACTTACTTTGGACACATTGTCAGGAGAGACTGGTTCCTGGGGAAGAACATTGTGCTTAGTAAAGTGCAGAGGCAGTGAAAAAGAGTAAGAGGAAGGATTTCAAGGAGCTGGATTGACACCGTTGCTAGGACAATGGGGTTAGGCAAAGGAACGATGATGAGACTGACACGGGGCTGGGCAGTGTTTGGTTCTGTTGTGCACTGTGTCGCTATGAGTCAGAATTGGCTGCATGGCACCTAATGACAGCTTTCCCGATGACATGCTCAAAGCAAGTGAACCAAGGTCTTGCTGTTCTCTTGAGAAGCGTTCCGGGAGTAGCCGTACCCTTGGTTATGGCTGTTAAACGGCATTCAGCCATTTCATAGTGACTGTATGTGACACAGTAGAACTGCCCCATAGAGCTTTCTTATACGAGATTCTTGACAATGATTTTTTTATGGAAGCAGATTATCAAGTGGTTATCTGATGGGGGCAATAGATGGATTCAAAACCAACCTTTCCCTTCACCATTGAACACTGCTTACCTATTTGTGCAACCAGGGCACCTTTGTAGTACTTTTAGGGAAGGTTTAATTATACTCGTGAGAGAAATACTGTTTAATGACTGCTTTCTATGTGCCAGGAACAGTTTGGAGTTAGATTCTAGTTAAAAGTGTTCAAGTCTTTTTGCGTTTGCTTATGCGGATTCTTCTGGTTAATGAACCCTTTCCCTATTAAAATCTCTTTTCCTTGCAAAACTATTTGTGAAAAATTCATTTACCATTGAAAACTCACAAATTGATATCTATTGACTTTGAAGACTTCCTTAGCAATGTCACATCTGCGAAAAGGAACCCTTTTTTGTCCTCTAAACCTCTGCAGTAGACATGAGGGAAAGGAAACAAGCGGTACTGAGAGGGCCCAAGTTCATACCTACACTGGTTCATTTCAGCCACGATATGTATAGTCATGCCTGGGGTCAGTGGATGGCTGTGGGGGAAGCCAGTGCCCCACAACTAATCCTGGGTTCAGTAGGCACAATCGTACAGCTAAGTCATACAGAAATAGGAGAGATGGGGGAGAGAGTAAAATGAAGAAGTCAGACACATTTGATGGTAGCATGCTCACCACAGCTCCTCTTGGTGGTACACGTGGAGGTGGGAGACGAGAGGGCAGGAGAGAGCTCTCGTGAGGTTTTATTTCTAATAAAAGCTTATATATCATTGGGGGCATGCAAGCCCCCTGATTATAGATAATGACCTATGTCATAGGAAGGGGTTGTAACATAGGCAATACAAGCAATAGGAGGGGGATGACTTAGGGATGTATACGCAATAGTAAAGGGAGGGAATAACGGTACATATGTGACAAGATGGGCGGACCTTAGACTCAATATAGTAGCCTATCCTTAGTCATCCTTGAATGGTACCAGGCTTGCCTTCGGGCACTCTGTCAAGGGAACAATATCAGAAGGGAGAGGGCCCTACTTAGGGTGAGTCAGACTATACTGTCTGGTTGCTCTAGAACACTCTAGAAGGAGTGTCAAACTTAATTAAAATATGGGCCATTTGGTGCAACAGACAAGATTTAAGCAGACCACATCACATTTACACATTTCGTTAAATTTATATTTTGAAGTGAGGCTTCAGGAATATAGAGAGGATAATTAAAACATTATATAATTGCTTTTATTTAAACATTTATTTTATTTAATGTCTTATAAAACTAAAATTATTCTCTCTTACCCAAAACTTTCCAGCGCTTTGCTCCTACTAGTTTTCACTTACCTGTCACTTGCTGTGACCAGAAAATATAGCAAAGTAACTAATACAAAACACAAAAGGTTGGACAGCTGACAAACGTGATGCACAATTGTAATGGCTTCCTCTAAAACTGTTAACTAGTGCTGCTGCTAGGTATGATTCATAACAGCACAACCCAGGGTGCTCTTTTTAACGTTTTCTCCATTGGGATCTGATTACATGGTGTGACAATGAAAGTGGCAGACATATCGCTTCCAAACGTAGTCGGCACTGAGTTAACATGTTTAGACATGTCCACAGGCCCCCAGGAAAGGCACTGGGCCACGTGTATACTCATCTTCAGTAGTTAAAGGGTTAATGAGGGAATTGTGAGTATGGTATTGCCCCTATCTCCCCTAAGCGCTATTTTCTTCATAATAGTTTTTTAAATTTTCATTTTATTTCAGAGCATCACAGGCCACAAAAAATCACAGGCCTCCAGTGTGACACCTCTGCTCTAGATAGATGGCTGATACCCTTAGGGAGAATAACCTTTGACCTACTTTCGTTGACCTCCTAGTGTACTGTCATTTACCATGTGTAGCAAGCAGTGTCTTGAGTTTGGCATCTATTTGGGGGAGACAACTTGGGAGAAATCTTTCTGTATCCCATAGATACCTGCATATAAAGTCTTCCCATATAGTGTGTTTGTCTTAGTTCCAAGGGGATCTACTGGGTCAGGTACATTCAAGGTCCTGCTAAATCTATTGGGGGAATCCAGAAGGGTGATCTGGATGGACTACCCTTGTGCCCTTTTGAAGACCACAGGAAGATCACGAGACTTATTATGAAGAAGTTTTATTGAAAATTGAAAACTGCATTAGTGAGAAAATGGTCAGAAAAGTAGCGCTGAGAAAATGTTTCCCATTAGGACAAAAGACCTACCCAATTTTGAGTGTAGCAAAGGCTATCCCAGAAATCCTTACCTCACCCACTCTACATTTTTTATCTTGTCCCTTCAGAATCATTTTTGTTCTCAAAATTCAGAGCACATCTAAAAGGAACATGATTTGACTTCCTGGAAAATTCCCAAACTGCCATTTTGGTTCAGTATAAATCTAAGAGTGAAGAATTATTTGTAGAAAGGCTGAAGAAGTGAAAATACCACTTTAGTAGTTTATAGATCTAGATGGGGTTGGAGGGAGCATGGTCCTGTGAGTTACAGATCAGGAAACAGACTGAAAGAAGTTAAATGACTTGATTTGCAGGCAGTCAGACAGTGAATCAGAGGCCTCTTTATGATTCATTTGTACATGGATTATGCCACATACACATTACAAGGCCACCTTGCACTTCAAATACTTATTTTTGACATATTTGGCCCTTGTTTTAAAACGGGCCTCCTGCCACCTAAATATAGCGTTAACTAAGTTTACATGAAAGAAGTATAACAGCCTGTGTGATTGAAGGATTGTAAATTATAAAATCCAAATCCTAAGGAGGGAAGAGCGTCAGAGCTTAAATTGTGAACCAGTCTACAGAAAGCTATGGATGACAGTGGAAGCCCAAAATCCATTTACAGGGTCTGCACATGGATTAAGCCTCCAGTGAGCGCTCTCTGAGCGTAGTCCAGAGACGTGAATAGCCTTGAGAGCAGACAGAAAGCACTGTAAAATCAAACATGGCAGATGTAGTTCAGTGAAAATGTAACACTTTATCATTTGATTTGTCTTTGGACCCATCTTAAAGTTGCTTCCGTTTTTAATATTTTCTGCATTGTTTTTGACTGAGATTTTTCTATGTTTTGTTTGGTCCTTGTTGAGTTGTTACTTTTTGGTTCATTTTTGTGTTTTGTATGATTTCCTGTATACGAAATTCAGATTAGGTCGATCTATAGAAAGAGTAATTGGATTGCTAATTGCCTGGAGGCATGATGGGGGAGGTTGGGGGGAAATGAGGAGTTAATAACAATTAGTATGAGAAGAAAATGTTGTGAAATTGCTTGTAGTGATGATTGTAGACTTGTTCTTAATAGGATTGAATGATTAAATTGTATGGCGTGAATTATATGCCAAAAACACTGGTATAAAAATTAGTATGAGAAAGAAGAAACTTGTACATTCTTAATACAATTGAACTATTAAATGGCATGCCACTAAAACTATTAGAAATATTAAATCACAGAAAACTCTAAAAATGTATGAAATGAAATAGGGCTCTTGAAATCTCATACAACACTCTTGAAATGCCCCTGGATTTACATCTTTGGTTGCCAGACCTGCCAATGAATCATCATTCACGTAACACGGTGGCATTGTCTGTGTGTGGAGCTAGAAGGTCTCTATAGAAGTCAACAGGCAGCTTATTTTAATTGTGGTCATATTGGCGCATCATAGCTGATAATCTTACAGGAGAGATTACTTTCAATAGTAGGCCATAAGAACTGTTGGCAGTATGATATTAGTAAGGTCGGCAAAGTTTTAATTTCATAAAAATTAGCTCTTGAAGATTACTTGTTATGTGTATTTATGCATATAATTCTATAATATAGAGGTCAAAGATTTTTTTTTACATTAAAATATGTGGGTCGACATTTTTCTAACCCTTCTATTCAGCTAGTTTCCCTCTTTGGATTTTTGTTTGGATTTTAAAAAAACCCAGCTTGGCTCCTCTGTGTTGAGGTTCTCCGGCATTTGGATAATACTTTGCCTATATAACATCAGGGAAGATGGGAACTGGTATTCAACTACAGTTTTCCCTCATAAAATAAATTCTGACTTTTCAGAAAAGATATTTATTTATGCAGAAGACTTTTAGGATATAAGTGGAATGCTATACCACATTATAGATTTTTCCACAACTTCTCTGAAGAATTTGGACACAGACTATGTTATTCTCGTCTTTTTCTTTTACTGTTTGGGAAATCCAGTCTGTTCAGGTCAGAAGTGAAAATGAGTTTAGAAGACTGGAAAGTATTTAATAGCATATAAAAACATTTTTCTTGGGTGGTCTCTCTGTAACTCATCGTTTTTATTTTCCTTTCCCTTATCATCTATATTATCAAGCATGTTTCAGCATCAGACAAGTGAATTAAGGGTGGCGGGGGGGAGGGGATCCTTTTTCAAACAAAAGAAAATAGAGAAATGTAAAGGTACTTAATAAGGATACTTTACTTTTTCTTTTCAGGCTTTAATACAAAGCTAACTTTCACTGCTGTCTAATAAAATGAAGCAAGAGTGAAAAGTTCAAATATTGGGCTTTCCTGTGGAACTGGTTTCATGAGGGTCTGGGAGCCAACATCAGCGGAGTGACAGAAGGGCGTTCATGTTTCTGTCTAGTCTGTGGTGGACTGCTGGGATGGCTACTTGAGGGCAAATAAAAACCCCAAACCAAAATTTAACCTGCATCTCAGAAGTTCAGTGACCTTAGGTTAAAAAACTTTGCTTCGAGTTGCCACTGACTTCCTCTGCTTTTCTCTAACCCCTCTCCTGAAATTACCTCCTCAAAGCAAAACAAACAAACAAATTCAGGCAAAATACCAGACTTCTCAACAAAAGGCATTTTGTTTTCGAAGCAGTTTTCGTGTACAGTATATGAAAGTGGCAGTCATGGCAGAAGGAAACTTACATTAAATTAACATTCCCCCAAACAAGTTGAAATCAATGGATATGTTTTCTTCCAGAGAAATCCATAATTACCTTGGCTTCAGCACAGCAGAAAATAACAGAGTCTCACAGACAGTTTTCTGAGTTGACTGTAGTTCACATCAAGGTCCACATATGCTGCAAATCTCTGTAATGGCAACTAACTATTGGGGATCTACCAAGCCACTTAGCAGTTTAAAGAGTCCACACCAAAACTCCCAAATGGATTAGAACAAGTATTCGGTTTTTTTTAATGGAATGCCTTTAAATGACCAATAGAAAATATTAAAGGGACATCTCAGAGATATAAATGTATTCTTAGAATATGTTGCCAAATAAAATACAAGGTCAAGAGCCCTAGTTAAATTTGAATTTCAGATAAACAACAATTATTGTATGGAATTAGCTTTTAAATATTGCATAGGATATGCTTATACTACTAATAAAATTTATTGTTATAAGAAATTCAAATTTAACAGGATATCCTATATTTTTAGTGATTGCTTTACCTTGTTAAACCTGACAACTCTACTTAGAAGATGTATTCAAGTTTTAATTGAAAAAATCTTGTCATAAGAATGAAGAAAATATTCTAAAACTATTTGTACAATGATTGTACAACTCTTCCTGATGTGATTGAACTACTGAATTGAATGATATGTGAATTATATGCCAATAAACCTGTTGGAAAAGAATCTTGTTATTAAATATCAAAATATCTGGATATATATGTATTTTTTGAAATTAAAAAAATCTGTATGGCTGTGTGGGGCATATGAAATATGAGGGGTTGATTGCCAGTCCAAGGAGGCACAATGTATGTAAAGAGTTCTGATGGATATTTTTTAAGATGGGTATTTTCTAAACCTGGGACATATTTAATACCTCTTATATAGAACGTAGGTCTCTTGGTGCATAATCATGACTTTCAGGGTCATTTATAACCCCCTGTTCAGAGATTAAGGAGCCCTGAGAAGCAGTGGTTAAACTCTTAGTGGTTAATCAGAAGGCTGTGATTTGAACCCACCAGACATCTGTTCTGGGTGAAAAAGATGTGGCAGCCTATTTCATAGAGATTAAAATCTTGGCAATCCCATAGGAGCTCATCTACTCCATCCTATAGGGTTGCTATGAGTGAAAATAAACCTGTTGACAATGAGATTTGAGGGTTTTGATTCAGAGATTGTCCAGGAAAACTGAACATTGAATTTACTTTGATGTTATTGTGAATGAAATAAAGAAAAGGTTTCTGCCCAGTGAACAGAGATAATCAATTTCTTGACATTGGCCTTTGAGAGAGAAAAAACAAAAACAAAACAAAATTACCTTTACTGCAAAGTACTGAACATGGAGCCAGGAAGATGCCTCTGAGTAGACTCCCAGAATAGCCAGGATTTTACATCTTTATAGACTGGTTCAGAGGGAGGTGTACGTATTCCTCACATCTCTTTGGAAACTTCCAGTGAGTGCATTAGGGAGGTCCAGGGTATATGCAGAGGTCCCATGTTCCCATGTTCAGAAATTGATGCCCTTCGCATGGTCAGTGGGGCAGTTTCCAAGTGGGCTATGTCATAAGGTCATTTTTAGGACATGACCAAGACCAACTGTGAAGCCTGGGCAGGCTGGAACTGAATAAACAAAGTATGCTCTGGTCCTAACAGGTACTTATCTGCAAAACATCTTGGAGGAAGTATATCAGCAATACCATTTAGAGGAAATGAGTCAGATTTTTCTTATTAGGAGAATTGACTCTAATCCAGTCTGGGCAGGTTTCACCATCAGAGGCACTGGCTAACCCATTGCCATTGAATTGATTCTAACTTGTAGTGCCTTATAGGACAGAGTAGAATGACCTCATAGGATTTCCCAAACTCGAAATCTGTACAGAAGAAGACTGCCCTTTCTAAGAATGACTACTGGATTCCAACGATTAACTTTTTGCTTATTAGCCCAGAACTTAACCACTATGTCAACAGGCAGTGAGCCAGCAGTTATGCCAAAACCAAACCTAGTACTGTCAAGTCATTTCCAACTCGTAGTTAATCTAAATGACAATAAAACAATCATTTAGTGTCTGTGACTAATTAGTTATTTTCAAAAGATGTGCAAGTATCAGAATGGCATTTTCTGGGTTCTCGATAATCACAGTGTTGTGGCTCCCATGAGGATTTGGAGTCAGAAAGATCGCTGAAGACAAAATGGGTGCCTACGCAAATGTGGCGAAGAAAGCTCATGATGCCCAGCTATGAAAAGATGTAGCAGCTGGGGTCTTAAAGGTTTAAAGCTAAACAAGGGGCCATCTTGCAGGGAAGCAACAAAACCCACATGGAAGAAGCATACCAGCCAGTGTGATCATAAGGTGTTGATGGGGTCAGGTATCAGGCATCAGAAGACCCAAAACAAACAATCATATTGATGCAAATGAGGGGGGCCAGAGTAGAAAACCAAAACCCATCTGTAGACAATTGGACATCCTGCACAGAAGGGTCACATGGAAGGGATGAGTCAGCCAGGGTGCAGTGTAGCACCGATGAAACACACAACATTCCTCTATTTCTTTAATGTTTCCTGCCCCCCATTTATCATGACCCCAGTTCTACCTTACAAATCCAGCTAGACTGGTGCATATACACTGGTACAGATAAGAGCTGTCAACACACAGAATCCTAGATAGATAAACCCCTCCTGATAGCATGTCAAAATTACATGAAATGAAGTTGCACCATCCTCACCTCTAAGGTCACCACTTATCTGTCAGTTTGTCACACTGTACTGGCTTGTGGGTTGCTGTGATACCGGAAGTTATGTCACTGTTATTTCAAACGCCAGCAGAATCAAGCTAAGGTGAACAGGTTTCAGCAGAGCTTCCAGACTAAGAACAGACAACTAAGAAGGACTCAGTCTCCACTTCAGAGGAAGGAGGCACTGAAAGCCATCTGCATAGCTTCTAAACATTGGCAGATCCTGAAGGCCAAATGAATGGAAGCAGAACACTGTCAGAGGTTGTGCATGAGGAAGGGTCCCTCAGGTGTGGGGACACTCAGTTTCTCAGAGTAGAGGAAACGAAGGCTTGAGTCAGGAAAGCCTGTGGGAGTAGAGCTTTGGGGGTCTTCACTCGTCGATGGGGCATTACTCAAGGCAAGGAGAAAATTAGCTGCAAATGCTGCTAATGATCATAACTTGAAATGTGCAAAGTACAAATCTACGAAAATTGGAAGTGGTCAAAAAGGAAATGGAATGCATAAAGATCTATATCCTAGGCAGTAGTGAGTTGAAATGCACTGGTATTTGACACTTTGAATTTTAAAATCATATGATTTATTATTTTAGGAATAACACAATTGAGATTTACTATGTTGGGAATAACACATTTTGAATTAAAAAAATCATATGATTTGCTATGTTGGCATGACATTCGTTGTCAAAAAGCACATTGCCAAATCAATCATGAAGCATAATGCTATCTTTGACAGGATTATATCTCCATGCCTTCAAGGAACGTCAATCGATACAATTATTATTCAAATTTATGCACCAATCATAAAAGCTAGTGATGACAACATTGAAGAATTCTACCAATGATTTCAGTCTGAAGTTGATCACATATGCAATCAATATGTATTGATAATTATTGTTGATCGGAATACAGAGAGGACGGAATAATAAGTGGAAAATATGGACTTGTTGATAATAAAGAAGCTGGAAATTCTATGATAGAATTTTGCAAGACCAACCACTTACTCATAGCAAATACTATTTTTCAACCACACAAAAGATGTTTCAATAATACACATGGACTTCTCCAGATGGAATACACAGAAATCAAACTGACTCATCTGTCAGAAAAGACACTGGAGAAGCTCAGTATCAGCAATTAAAACCAGGCCAAGTGTTGTCTGTGGAAAAGATAATCAATTGCTCATACAAAAGTTCAGAATAAAGCTTAAGAAAATTAAAATAAATTAACATAATGAGAGCCAGAATACTATCTTGAGTCTATCCCACCTCAATTTCTAGAACATCTCAAGAACAGATTTGATGCATTGAACACTAATGACAGAAGACCTGATGAGTTGTGGTAGGGCATTAAGACCATCATTCATGAAGAAAGCATAAGGTCATTAAGACGACAGGAAAAAAGGGTAAAAGTGGATGTTCAATGAGACTCTGAAACTTTCTCTTAATCGTGTAGTAGCTAAAGTGAATGGAAGAAATGATGAAGTCAAAGAGCTGAA
>NW_022111369.1:47927707-47957438 GCF_000313985.2 Echinops telfairi
AAGGACGATGTCCCTGCTCAGAGCAGACAAAGCTCGGGGTGGACTGTAGGGCTGGCCCCACCGTGGAACACAGCATCCTGCACTGAACCATGACTTTGTGGGGACAGCACTGGAGACACACTGCGGGAATAGTGCACGGTCTGGCCCCATCACATTGGGGCGAGGCACTGAGGGCATGCAGCAGAGGAGCAGGGGGAGCAGACTGATGAAACCCCCGGGGAATACCAAAAATAGACTTGGGAGACAGAGTGTGGCACCTCATCTCATAAAAGCCAACAAACAAACCTTGAACTATTTATAGGCTTTTCCATTTTTGTCAGTGGCTTTCTTTTTGTTATTGTTATTTTGTTTTTGGTTTTTGCTGTTGTTTTTATTGTTTTGTTGGTTTTGTCTTCCTTTGCTGTTTTATTTGGCTTTACCTGTTTTTTGCACTTATTAATATATCTGCACGTCTATCTAGATAAAATAGGCGGGATAAATTATTCAGAGATGAAAAGAACGGGACCAAGGGTTCTGGGGGGATATGGGAGAAGGGGAGGTGGGAGAAAGGAAAGGGGGGTGGGGACCAACCCAGGGACAAGGGAACAACAAGTGAACTAAAAGCAATGGGAGGAAGGTCATAGAATGCCTAGTGGGGCTCAATCAAGGACAATGTAGCAGCAAGGAATTACGAAACCCGAATGACTGCCAAACATGATGGGTTGGGGTGGCCGGGGGGAAGAGGGAAGTAAAAAGGAAATAGAGGAAAGAACCAGGAGACAAAGGACATTTATGAGGCCAAAATATAGGCATATATATATACTGAGAGGGGAATAGAACTATGTACTCATATCTATATGTTAAGAATTAAGGTTGCAGATGGACATTGGGCCTCAACTCAAGTACTCCCTTAACACAAGAACACTTTGTTCTACTAATCCGGCATTCTGTGATGCTCACCTTCCCGACATGATCGCTGAAGATGAAATGGGTACATAAGCAAATGTCATGAAGAAAGCTGATGGTGCCCAGCTATCAAAAGATATAGCAACTGGGGTCTTAAAGGCTTAAAGATAAATAAGCGGCCATCTAGCTCAGAAGCAACAAAGCCCACATGGAAGAAGCACACCAGCCTGTGTGATCATGAGGTGTCGATGGGATCAGGTATCAGGCATCTAAGACCCAGAATAAAACCATACCCAAGATGAATGGGGGGCGGCATGGAGTGGAGACCCAATGCCCATCTGTAGATAACTGGACATCCCTTCACAGAGAGGGAAGAATGAGCCAGTTAGGATGCAGTATAGCACCGATGAAACACACAACTTTCCTCTAGCTCTTTGGTGTTTTCTTCACCCCACTATCATGACCTCAATTCTACCTTACAAATCAGATTAGACCAGAGCATGCACACTGCTACAGTTAAGAGCCTGCAACACAGGGAATCCAGGAGAGAGAAACCCCTGAGGGCCAACAAGGAGAGCAGAGATACCAGTAGGATTAGGGGAGGGTTGGGGGAGAAAGGGGGAATCGATCACAAAGATCAAACTAGAACCCCCTCCCAGGAGGACAAATAATGGGAAAGTGGGTGAGGGGTGACAGAAGATAACGTAAGCTATGGAAAAAATCTATAACTTATCAAGAGTTTGTGAGGGAGGGCGGGAGGGGGAAGAAATTCGGAGCTGATGGCAGAGGCTCAAGTGGGAAGAGAATGTTTTAAAAATGGTGATGGCGGCATATTTGCAAATGTGCTTGATACATTGGAGGAGTGGATGGATTGTGATAAGAGATGTAAGAGCCCCCAATAAAGTATTTTTTAAAAGATGCTATAGGCAAAATGTTGAATGATGCCAGAAGTATCAAAAGAACATGGAAAGAGCCACTATGCCAAAAAGAATTGGTCGACATTCCACTATTTCAGGATGTGGTATATAGGCAAGAATCAATGGTGTTGAAGGGATAAACCCAAGTTGCACTGAAAGCATTAGTCAAAAACAAGGATCAGAAAAAAAAAAACCCAAGGATCCAGGAATTGATGAAATATACATTAAAATGTTTCAACACATTGATGAAACACTGGGAGCACTTACTTGTCTATGCCAAGAAATGTCAAGACAGCTATTTGACCAACTAACTGGAAGAGATCCATATTTGAATTCATTACAAATAAAAGTGATCCAACAGAATGGTGAAATCATAGAACAATATCATTGATATCACCTGCAAGTAAAATTTTACTGAAGATCATCAACAACAGTTTCAGCAGTAAATTGACGAGGAGCTGCCACAGATGCAGACAGATACAAAAGAAGGCATGGAACATGGGATATTCTTACTGGTGTCAGATGACTCTTGCCTTAAAGTAGAGAATCCAGAAATAGGTTTACTTGTGTTTATCAACTACAATAAGGCATTCGATTGCATGGTTTAAAATCAGGAATGGTGTGAGACAGGGTTGTATCCTTTCACCATGCCTATTCCATCTGTATGCTGAGCAAATCATTAGAGAAACTGGATTATATGAAGAAGAATGTGGCGTCAGAATCTGAGGAAGGCTTACTAACAACCTGCAGCATGCACTGACACAACATAACTTGCTGAAAGCGAAGATGACAAAGCACTTACTGATGAAGATCAAGGATTGCAACCTTCAGTGTAGATTATAACTCAATATCATAAAGACCAAAATCCTCACAACTGGACCCATAGGTAACGTCATTAGAAATGGAGAAGAGGTTGAAGTTGTCAAGCATTTTGTCTTGCTTGTATCCACAGTCAATGCTCACGGCAGCAGCACCAAGAAATCAAAAGATGTATTGCATTAGGTAAGTCTGCTGCAAAGACCTTTTTAGAGAATTGAAGAGCAAAGATGTTAGTGTGACCCAAGCCATGGTATTCTCCATTGCATCATAAGCATGTGAAAGTTGGACATTAAATGAAGAAGACTGAAGAAGAATCATTGCTTTTGAATTTGGTGCTAGAGAAGAATATTTGCAGGACCATGGAGTGTTAAGAGGACAAACTGATCTGTCTTGGAAGAAATATAGCCAGAGTGCTCCTTAGAGGCAAAGATGGCAAGACTTTGTCTTACATACTTTGGACATGTTGTCCGGAGAGACCAGTCCCTGGAAAAGGACAACATATTTAGTAAAGTAGGAAGGGGCAGTGAGGGATAGGCAGGCTCTCAAGCAGATGAATGGACAGTCTGGCCGCCGCGATGGGCTCAAGTGTAGAAGCATTTGGCAGCATGGTGCAGGACTGGGAATCATTTCATACTGTTAAGCATAAAGTTGCTATGAGTGGGAACAGATGCCGTGGTACCTAACAACAACAATAATGCAGCTAAGGAGCAGTGCAGCCAAGGGATCCCAATGGAGCTGTTTTACGCTGTACTCTAGGGGCATTATGAGTCAGAATTCACCACAAAACCAACAGCACGCCTGTTTCTTCATTTAGAAAATGAAAGTCACCTTTCAATTGTTGTTATGATTAAATGAAATAACGTGAACTGAGCAATCATCAGTTGGCACTTATTAACTGGTAGACTGTGAACTCACTGCGCACCTTCTGTCCTGTGTGTGTTATAACACCAAGCTAAGCAGAGTACTTGAGACCTGAAAGTAGCTCACATGTTTATTGGATGTTCCTCTGTAAATTACTACAGTAATGGCAGTAATTACAGTAATTTAAGAGTGTGTCTAATAAATCCAGATCTTGAATATTTTCAAAAATGAGATCTCTTGTGGAGTGTTGGAGGAATTGAGTTTCTGGAAGTGCAGAAATGAGTTTTCAAAACAAATACATTTTAGTTTATGAGAAATGCCAACCAGGTTTGTGAGTTATCCCATTGTAAAACAAATTCACGCCTATTGGAGAATACCATGGCGTTATTTTAAATCTGAATGTAAATGCTGCAAATTGAGATGTCATATGTCCCGTTTGCTAGTAACGATCGGATGTATATATTTACTATATTGTGTCCTTGAAAAAGTTATGTCATACTTCCTCAAACACTGATTGTCATGTGTGGAAAGCACTCCATGGTTTTGTTTAAGACTAAATCACATAGAACCCAGGGAAATATTCTATTGATCCCTAGTATTCCTCTGTCTGAACCTTCAAAGTCAGACCCTACCTCATGAGTAGAAAAGGGGTATAGCTTCTCTTGAAGAAAATGGAATTTTCACCTTCAACTTTATTGGAGCAGGAGCAGGAGAGTTTGAAAGTAGAGAAAAGAAAATCTTCCATTCTCTAAGATTTGTAAGGCTAGACTTTGGAATGTGGAAATGTCAAAAAACCAAACCAAACCAAAAAAATAGCCAATGGAGTTAAAGCTATTGGAACTTAATCTGATAACAGCAGTGTGTAAGCTGTTTAGGACTCAGATGGGGAGAATAGTTTGTGGATAATTCTAACAAACCTAAAACACAGCCCACTGTTATTAGTCATGTAAAATGCTGAAATTTGTATTACAATTTCCTTTTTAGCATTCAACAAACTTTTAAAATCAGTATGGCAGCGGTATTTGGAGGACCAATCCAGAGATCTGTGTCCAGGCCTGGAGTGAACCGTGTTAGGGAAAGACAGCAGCTCAGAGGATCCTGTTATGAGAAGGCATGATCATATGATTACAAGAGTGCTGAAGTAAAAGATCCTAAAGGTCTTGACCTAGAAATTTGTCAGAACTGAACACAGGCCATCAAGTCGGATTCAAAGAACATAGAAGGATTCAGGGATTCCCAGAAATTACTTAAGTAGAATACAAGAAGGCACTTTCTGAAATTGATTTGGTTATTAAAAGAAATATAACCGTATTTTTCCTTACAAGCTGAAGAAATCTGGGGACACATTTATTACATTAGGTTCAGCTTGGCTGCCAGAAATCGTAAAGCCGAAAGCATTGCTTAATTATAATAATTATCTCATCCGGAATTCCTAAAATCATTATAAGTAACCAGGACAAGAAATCAAGTACAAATACTTCTCTCCACTCAAATGGCTTGTAGATTCTTTTCTAATCTTTATTATTATAAAACTTTGATGCGTGTACCAACGGGACCTGGCTTTCACATAAGCGGAGTGTAGACATGCTCAGGCATGTGCCATGAGCAGAGGGCAGCCAGCCAGCAGTCTGCTCACATGAGGAAGTAGGTGACTCCGGGGAAGGTGGAGTCCGCCACAGGCTTTGCCCAATAAGGAAACGACCGTTTCGTTGTTTGGCTTTTCAACAGAAAAACAACAGAGTGGACTTGGGCACAATTGTTGTGCCACTTGTTTTACTCATTGGTCTTGCCTCCAGGGACACATATTTAGGTCATGTGTGAAGAACTATAAATCAATCAAACAAAAATGTTTTATTAAAACTCCTGTGCGGGAAGGATGGCGCTGCTTTCATTCTCTCTGGTTAACTTGATCACTTGGTCCTGCTGGCTACAGAGACTCTGTTACTCGCACACAGTGACTGCATGTGACTGGACAAGTACATTTTACAGAATCTGCCACAGTGGGGGGTCTGTGTTACCGTGGCTAGGACGTCTTTCCCAGTACTGTGCAATTGTCACCCATTTTATGCCCTAAATTTGGGGTAGTTATCCTCAATTTTGTGGGTGGTAAATCCTGACCTCTGGGTGTTAACGAAGGGAACCCTGACAGCATACTGGTGACGAGTTGGGCTGTCATTGGTGAGGCCAGCAGTGTGAAGCCACAGGTGCTTTGTGGGAGAACAGTGTGGTTTTCTATGCCCAGAGTTAGTGTCTCTCCAACAGATGGTGGGTGGGGGGGGGAACTAAATAACAATAATAATATGTCATTGAGCAAGGATTCACAAGCAGGGTGGGATGGGGGTGGGAAGAGGAGCTGATACCAAGGGCTCAAGTAGAAAGAAAATGTTTTGGAAGTGTTGATGGCAACATATGGACTGTTAAATAAATAAATAAAAGAAGAGAAGAAAAAGAGTTCATGTCTCACTGGGGCAGTTCTACCTTGCCTTGTAGATAAGATAAGGTGACCAGATTTACAGTGGGACACCATTGACCACGGAGGGTGGGGGAGGTTCTTGATTAAAAAATTGGTCTTTTTGGACCAAATAGACCGTACCCTAGCTTGTCATGCATTCTTTCCAAAAATTGGGACTTTTTAAAAACATCAAAAATCAGGACTGTCCCCCCAAACCGGGATGTCTGGTCACCTTACATAGAGTCATTATGAGTCAGTATGACTCCATGGTAGTGAGGGGAGGTCAGTTGAACGAGCACAGGTGGCCCTGTGGCATAAGCATTAGGCTGCTCACCACCAGTTAGCTGCTCTATGGGAGAAAACTGTGGTTGTCGCAGATTCACAGTTCCAAGATTTACTCTGCCTTGTAGGATCACTAGAGATCAGAATCCACTTGTTGGCAGTGAGATTTAAGTGTTACTGTTGCACACTTACATTAATGAAGTCACACTTTTCTGTGCATGAGGCAGGGTTTGGGTAGGAGACTCCCAAGTTGCCATCCTTACTCGGGTTCCCACTCTTGCTTGAGTCCCATCTTTGCTCTTGTTGCGGTCGGGTGCTACTGAGATGGGCACAGCTCGCAGCAGCCCTGTGTGCAGCAGAACATACCTTAAATCAATCCTGCACCATCCTCACAATGGTTCCTTTGTTCCAGCCCATGGACAGCCCCTTGAGCACCTTCCTCTCTTTTGCTGCCCCTCCCCTTTAGCGAGCATGATGTCCTTCTCCGGACACTGGTGTCTCCCCATAGCATGTCCAAAGTACAAGAGAGGAAGTGTCCCCGTCCTCGGCTCTGAGCAGCGTTCTGGCTGTTCTTCCAAGACACCATAGTTCAAATGCATCGATGATTCTTCTGCCTTCCGTATTCCATGTCCAACATTCACACACATATGAGGGGATGGAAGATACCATGGCTTGGGCCAGGCACACCTTAATCCTCGGAGCAACATTTTTTCTTTCTTTTAAAAAAATATATTATTAAATATTTATTTCTATTTACAAATAAATGAAATTTTATCCTTTAAAAATATGTTATTGGGGGCTCGTACAACTCTTATCACAATCCATTGTGTCAAGAAGATTTGTACATTTGTTGCCATCATCATTTTCAAAACATTTTTTTCTACTTGAGCCCTTGGTATCAGCTCATTTCCCCCCCTTCATCCCTGCCCTCCTCACTCTCGAACCCTTGATAATTTATAAATTATTATTATTTTTTCATGTTTTACACTGTCTGACATCTCCCGTCACCCTCTTTTCTGTTGTTCTTTTTAACCCTTTAGAGAAGCCTCGTGCAGCAGATTCACTCAGTGCAGTGCATTGCTTGATTTCTTGACTGCGACTGCCATGAGCACTGATTGAGAAACCAAGCAGGACAAAATTCTTGACAACCTCAAAAGTTCCTCCATTTATCATGATGTTACCTAGAGGTTCAGTTGTGAGGATTTGGGTCTTCTGTACATTGATTTGTAATGCATACTGAACACTGCAATCCTCGATCGGCATCAGCAGTTGATTCAAGTCCTCCTCGTTTTCAGCGAGCAAGATTGTGTCAGCTGCATTTTGCAGGCTGTTAATAAGCATTCCTCCAATCCCAAGGCCACATTCTTCTTCATATAAGTCAGCTTCCCTGATGATTTGCTCAGCATATAGATTGAATAAGAATGGTGAGAGGATGCAACCATGTCACACACCTTTCCTGATTTTAAGCCATGCAGTGTTCCCTTTTATCTCACAGTAGGTATAAAGGAGAGAGAAATGGGCAGAGAAGGAGATGTTACTACTAGCAAGAAAGAAGATCCAGCAGCAGAGTATGTCTGTAGGCCATGAGACCTCTCTGCTGAGAACATCCTAAAACCAGGAGCAGAAAGAGCCATAACACTGGAGACAGGAAGAGATGGTGTGAGTCGGTGGCAGAGAAACAGAAGCAGAAGGGGGAGCAGAACCTGGGAGTGGGCAGGAGAGGGTACACCCGTAAGCTATAGTTTGTTACACTTGCCCAAGCAGGGCCGAAGCCAGCTGAAAGGCCCAGGGACTGAGGTACCAAAGGGAGGCCTGTCTGTTGACATGGCTGAGAAGAGGCTCCCTTGACTAAAGAATGTATCTTGGATTTTATCATGACCTTGGTACTTCCCTAATGAACCCATATTCATGTGAATTGACTGAATTCTATATGGTCATTGAAAAGAATTATCAAAGCCAGCAGAGAAGCATGATAGTGTTGTGGAAGGGATGGTTGGTGTCTGAATTGGTGAAAAGGTTGGAGAAGAAGATTACAGTATCTCTGATCCCCACTTTATAGAAATCAAATTTGGTTGTTGAACTTGATTCTCCTTTCCCTTTGTGACGGTAGAAGAGGTCACATTCTCCTGTCACCCCATCGATAAAGTTGGTATCTGAAAAAGGATTTGTCCTAATGGTTCCAGACTCATGGATGCATGAGACTTTGTTAGAGAAAGAATAAAGGCGATACTGGGAGAGAAGAGGGAAGGGGGGTTAGAAAGGGAGAGCCAATTATAAGGATCTACATATAACCTCCTCCCTGGGGGATGGGCAACAGAAAAATGGGTGAAGGGATATGCCAGGCAGTGTAAGACATGATAAAATAATAATTTATAAATTATCAAGGGTTCATGAAGGAGGGGGGGAGGGGAGGGAGGTGGGGAGGGAAAAAAAAAAGAAAAATGAGGAGCTGATTCCAGGAACCCAAGTGGAAAGTAAGAATTTTGAGAATGATGAGGGCAATGAATGTATATGTGTGCTTTACACAAATGATGTATGTGTGAATTGTGACAAGAGTTGTAGGAGCCCCAGTAAAATGATTTGTAAAAAAGAAGGAAAGAATAAAGGTGTGTAGGAAGTGAAAATTTTTATTCTTGGGTAGTTATTTTGGTGGATGTTACCTGTAATTGCTGAAAGAAAAGTAATGACCTTGGACGACAGGTAAGGGGAGAAAAGTCACATTTGAACTCTGTTGGGGAAAAAACCAAATCAGTTAAATAAGATGATTGATAGGAAACTAAGGAGGAGTCTTTGTTAGAGATGTTGGAGTGGCACAACAATTTGGAAAAGTTGGACATTTGGGACATCTTTAACCTCCATCTCATAGAAACCAGCTTCATGTTAAAAAGGATTTATTAATTTAGGCAACTACCAAGGTGCTTCTTGAGGATTCCAGTACAGTGTTATCTATTGGGAGAGAGAGGTGCGTTGTGGGCAACGGCTTCAAGGCCCACCCAGTGGGACTGATAAAGAAGGAGTAGTTGTGAAATCAGCAGTAGGGCTACTAAGTAGACGCAGAAGAAACACCAGCAACTCCTTGCTGTGGAGTCAGTTCTGACTGGTGACAACCCTCGGTAAAGCTGTACTCAAAAGTGGGTTTTAAGACTATGATCTTTCTTTTTGTGTCATTGGTAATTTTTGTTGTTTTGTTTCCTTTGTTGCTTTGTTTTGCTCTATCTTGTTTTGTCTTTGTTTTTCCTTTGTTGCTTTGTTTTGCTCTATCTTGTAATTGTCTCTGAATGTCTATCTAGATAAGATAGACAGGATAAACAATCAGGAGGAGAAAACAACTGGACCAACAGCAGGAGAGGGGGAGGCGGGGGAAAGGAGGCGGGGGTGTCAACCAACCCTGTGACCAGGGAACAACAAGGGATTAAAAACCAATGGTGAGGAGGGTGTAGGAGGCCTGGTGGGGCTTGATCAAGGGCAATGCAGCTGAGAGGAATTACTGAAACCTGAATGAAGGCCGAACATGATAGTGGGACAAGAGGAAAGTAAAAAGAAATAGAGAAAAGAACTAGGAGGCAAAGGACATTTATAGAGGTCTAAATACAGGCATGTACATATGCAAATATATTTATATATAATGATAGGGAAAGAAATCTATGCACATATATTTATATTTAGTATTAAGGTAGCAGATGGACATTGGTACTCTACTCACGTACTCTCTCAATGCAAGAACACTTTGCTCTAATAACCCAGCATTCTGTGATGCTCACCTTCCCTATACAATCGCTGAAGACAAAATGGGTGCATAAGCAAATGTGGTGGAGAAAGCTGATGGTGCCCAGCTACTAAAAGCTATAGTGTCTGGGGTCTTGAAGACTTGAAGATAAATAAGCGGCCATCTAGCTGAGAAGCAACAGAGCCCTCATGGAAGAAGCACACCAGCCTGTGTGATCATGAGGTGTCAATGGGATCAGGTATCAGGCATTAAAGACCCAGAACAAAAAATCATATCAACGTGAATGAGGGGGAGTGCAGAGAGGAGACCGAAAGCCCATCTGTAGACAATTGGACATCCCCTTACAAGGGTCAGAAGGAAGAGACAAGGCAGTTAGCGTGCAGTATATACTGATGAAATATACAACTTTCCTCTAGTTCTTTAATGTTTCCTCCATCCTACTACCATAACCCCAATTCTACCTTACAAATACAGCTGGATCAGAGCATATACTCAGGTACAGATAAGAGCTGGAAACACAGGGAATCCAGGACAGAAAAAGCCCCCAGGACCAATAATGAGAGTAGCAATACCAGGATGGGTAAAGGAAAGGTAGTGGGAGAAAGGGGGGACCGGTCACAATGAATGACATATAACTTCCTCCCAGGAGGACAGACAATAGAAAAGTGGATGAAGGGAGACATTGGTCGGTGTAAGACGTGAAAAAATATTTTGAATTTTTTTCAAGTTTTAAACATGTTTACTACAGTACTAAAATAACAGTTTCGTTCTTACAAAGAGACTGATTACATTTCTCATAGTTTGTTCACCAAGTTCAATTTTTCTGCATTCCAACTACCAGCATTTGGGTTAGCAGCTAGCCTTAAACTCCTTTTTTAGAAACTTGACACACCCAAAACTTAATACACACAGACCTATTTGGTTTAATAGATAGGATCATTGGCTCAAGAAACAGTATGGTTTCCAATCGTATCTGCCCACAAATGAGCTGTGAGATGATAGGGAATTCTCGTGAACATTTCTACATTCATTACTTCACTCAACCACTAACAAACAGCGTTCTGCCTCCACGGGCTGATGGTCTAGAAAGGGGGAGGGGCTGGAGCTAAGATCATGTGTTCCTTTCCAGTGCTAATATAGAAGGCATTTGTATTGTATGATGTGAGGTCACTATAGTAAGAATTTCCAAAGGAATTCGAAAAATGCTATAAATTATTCAAGATTCCCACATAAACCCTGGTAAAAGAAATTTAAAATCAGAAGTAGGTTCCATATATTTATTCAGGAGCTTTGATTGTAGAATGAAACCCTTTCAGGATTATGAAGTCCACTGTTTTGAAATTATCTTTTTCCCTTTGTCATTCAGTTTATTCTGACCTTTCTAATTCCAAAGAGATTCTAGTACCTGATGTCTTTCATGCATTCAGGTATTTTGCATGGTGTCTGATGTGATCAGTAATAAAGGTTGCAATGAAGTAGTAGCTGTGATCATAACCCTCTTGCAATCTAAAAACAACAGGGATTTTCTTTTCTGTGCAGGCAGCTATAAAGTTATCAGGAAGCAACTGTCCATCGGAAAGGAACTGGTCATCTTTTCTTTGATCAATCAGGATATCCAGCTGAGAGCCTGGGTAGGACTTCACCAGATGAGTAGCATCGTAAGCCTTCCATTTACTTTGATCTGAGCCCAAATATCCACTAAAGGCTTCTTGCCCCAAGGACAGAGCATAGGGTTGCAAATGGTAGAAAATGCTGGAACTGATTTGTATTTTCCCGGTTTCTTCAAAGCACAAACCAGAGCTCCATGGCCTCCCATAGAATGGCCAAAAATGGACATCAGTTGGGAATCCACTGGAAAGTTGGCGTTTATGAGTTGTGGAAGCTCTTGTGTTATGTAGGAGTACATTCTGCAGTTCGTTTTCCATGGGTCCTCAGTGGCATCCACGTAAAATCCAGCCCCGGAGCCAAAGTCCCAACTCTCATCCTCTCCTTTGATATTGCAGCCACGGGGGTTGGTAGCTGGAACTACGATGACAAGGCCGTGTTCTGAGGCTGCTGGATGATACACGGCTTTTGATATAAAATTTTGTTCTGTACAAGTTAAGCCAGACAGCCAATACAGTGCCGGGCACTTTGCAGTCTCTGCTTTTGGTGGTAAATAGATACCAAATCTCATTTTGCAGCTCAGTTCAACACTGTCGTGTTCAAACACTTTCTGAAAGCCTCCAAAGCACTTGTTGCTGGAAATCTGTTTCAATGCCATTCTTCTCCTGTTCAACTGCTACTTGCTTTTTTGTCTGTACCGAAAGATTGATGATCCTGTGCCGGCAGCGGAAACGGAAGGCGCACCCCCAGGAGAAGGCGTGGCCTCCAACATTTTTTTAATTTTTAAGGGTTCATGAGGGAGGGTGGGGGACAGGGGAAAATGAGCTGATACCAAGGTCTCAGGTAGAAAGAAAATGTTGTGAAAATGATGATGGCTACATATGTACAAATGTGCTTGGCGCATGGGTGATGGATGGATTGTGATAAGAGTTGTACAACCCCCCAATAAAATTATTTTTAATTAATTAAACAAAAAAGAGTATGCCTTTTTTAAGTGGGTCTCCAGACCTTCCTTCCACACATGCCTCGGGATATACTGAAACTGCAAACCTTTTGGTAAGGAGTTGACTGCTCCACTGTTGGTGCGAGTCAGGAACTCTGAAGCAAGAGCAGGGTCTAATAAATGGGATAAAAATGTACAGCACAAGAATGAGCAGATGGTAGGTTTTGAGTAAAAAGTGTGAAAATATCCAGAAATGTTGATGCTGGCAGTATCTTCTGAATGTTCTGTGAGATAAGTGACTGAACTAATTTGTGAAAATATATCAGACTTCTCTGATAACTCCCAGAAGATTGAGGGAAGAAATCTTTTCAGGGGACTGGAGCACAAGCCAAAGAGACAGAGATGATATTTGATTGTCATAATCTAAGCAATAGGTGTTTATTGTAAATAAAGTATATTTGAGTTTCAGATATTAATAGTCTTATTTGAAAGGTATGTAAATGGAGTCCACAGAAAAACTAACTAAGCTCTTAAAATGCAGACTTGGCACAGAAATTCAAGTCTTTGGGTACAATTTCAATGCTTAGTTTCTGAGAGTACAAATGTCCCTTATTTTAAATATTTCTCATATAAATAGTTGATATCTAAGTTCTTTTAATAACTAGATGATGTGTGAAATATGAATAGGTTTTGGAATTTTCTATATGTCAAGTGCAATATAGTTTACATTCTCTGTGGAATTTTGTTCATTAAAATCTACTTATTCATTAAAACGTATTGATTCTTACTTATTAAAAAGAGATCTAACCACTACTTTATTTGAAGACATATTTATTGAAGTTAAGATTATCAAGTTAAGATTATCAAAAGGTTAATATATCAAATCTGACTAAAGATAAGAAGATACATTACCTTTGAAAAAGTAACCAAAACTAAAATAGTATAAAAACAATTCCACCCCTCTTTTTACTTTAAACTATCTTTCAAAAAGCTGTTTAAGCAAGAGGATGACATGGAGTTGAACAAGGTCAAATCCAAGGGACTTTCTTAGTTAGATAAAAAAAATTAGAAGAGGCCCTTGATTCGATGCACAAGCATTGCCAAAGTCAAGAACTGGAAACCTGCCAAAGTCTGAGCGGGGTGAATGCCGGAGGAGTAGCCAGGAGAGCGAGCCCAGGATTAGTTAGAGAAAGCAGCGGAGGTGACAGGGGACAAAGACGTAGCAAGCAGTTCCTAGACTCTCACTTTGCTCTGGACATCTCTTTAGCGTGCTACTGCCTTGCTGCAAAATCCAAGCATGAGCTCACTACCATAAAGATATTTTCCTACACCTGATACTGCACACCCCCAATCTAATCCTCTGCCCTTGAAAATACAGGGTTTGGGTGTGGACTCAGAAGGACAAGGATGTATGTGTTACCAGACATGTCATTATAGTGTTTCTAGGCCATTTCTTAAGCCTGTGTCCATTCACAAATCCCAGGAGAGCCATCCATTCATGTCTGTGGAAAGCCTGACCGAGCCTGAGAAATAAGCTTATGTTTCTCATCCCTTGATCTGAAAGCAGGAATTGAAGATTCCAGATAAAGAACTCCAGCAAAAGTGT
This sequence comes from Echinops telfairi, assembly GCF_000313985.2. NCBI lineage: Eukaryota > Metazoa > Chordata > Mammalia > Afrosoricida > Tenrecidae > Echinops > Echinops telfairi. The sequence continues at coordinate 47,941,805 of NW_022111369.1, forward strand.
GTACCCTTGAGCCTTGAGGAAGTCAAAGATAGAAAACCATGCTACTGGAATCCTTGAACTAAGAAAACAACCAAGGCCAGAGCATGTACACTGGTGTAGACAAGAGCTCACGTCACAGGGACTCCAGGACAGATGAACCCCTCAGGACCAATAATGAGAGTGGCGATACCAGGAGGGGAAGGGGAAGGTGGGGGGAGAAAGAGGGAACCAATCATAATGATCAACATAAAACACCCCCCTCCTCAGGGGGGCGGACAACAGAAAAGTGGATGAAGGGAGACATCAGTCAGTGTAAGACATGAAAAAGTAATTATAATTTATAAATTATCAAGGGTTCATGAGGGAGGGAGGAAAAGAAATGAGGAGCTGATAGCAAGGGCTCAAGTAGAAAGGAAATGTTTTGAATGTGATGATAGCAACATATGTACACATGTACACATGTGCTTGACACAATGGATGTACCATATATACTTGAGTATAAGCCGACCGGAATATCAGCCGAGGCACCTAATGTGCTAAAAATCTTGGCTAATACACGAGTATATACGGTATGTATGGATTGTGATAAGAGCTGTAAGAGCCCCCAATAAAATGATTTTTTAAAAAAATCAAGACCATTTAGTTAGTTTGAAAATAATTAGGTAGACTGATACCTCTATAGGATTACAATGTGTGCTTCCCTACTTTGTGAGGGTCTAAGTGCTTTGTTAGTTGCCATCAATTCTACATCACCGTGTCTTGGTATCTGTGAACCTCACATTTGTAACAGGAACTGTTGTTATCGAAAAGGATCAGACAGCTTGGGTCAGGCAGATGTAAGTCATCGAAGTGATTCTTTGATTTCTGAAACACTGGAGAGAGTTCTGGGGGACAGATGACAGAAAGTGGCTAAACCAAAATAACAAGCAACAAACTAAAGCCCATGCTATGGACCCGTAGGCGGATTACAGCCCTCCACGAGGTTTTTAGTGGTGTGACCTCTTGGAAGCAGATCATGAGGCCTCTCTTCAGAAATGCATCTGGGTAAGTTTGAACCGCTGAGCATTTGATTAGAAGTCACAAACACTCAACCAGTTTTGCTACCTGAAGAGGTGCTATTGTATTGTTGTTATGTTGTGCCATCTTCAGAATTGTTATGCTTGAGTCGTTGTTTTAGCCACTGCATCAATACATCTCACCAAGGGTCTTCCTCGTTTCTGCTCTCCCTCTACTTCCCCAAGCACGATAGTCTTCTCTAGAAGCTGACTGGCCCCAATAACATGTCCAAAATATGGGTAGTGAAATCTTGGTATCCAACTTTCGAAGGAGCACTTCGGCTATATTTCTTCCAAGACAGACTTCTTTGTTCTTCTGGTAGTCCATGGTACTTCAATTTCTTAGCCAGCATCAAATGCATTGATTCTTCTCTGGTATTCCTTATTCATTTTCTGGCTTTCACATACATATGAGTTGGTCAGAAATACCACAGCTGGATTATGGGCGCCGTGGTCCTCGGTCAGCTATTGGGCAGCAGGTTTTCACATGGCAGCATGGTGTTTGCTTTCTTGACCGCTGCGTCCATGAGTACTGGTTATGGATACAAGTAAAGTGAAATCCTGACAACTTCGATCTTTTCTTTATTTATCATGGCATGAGTAAGTGCTTCGAGTCCTCTTTATTTTTAGCAAGTAAGGTTGCGTCATTTGCATACCTTCTTCCAATTCTGATGCAGCATTCTTCATATAGTCCAATTTCTCACATTCTTTGCTCGGTACACAAGCTCTGACTCACACTTTTCCTGATTTTAAACCCATGAAGTATTCCCTTGTTTTGTTTAAACAACTTCCTCTTGGTCTATATACATGTTATGCATGAGCACAATGAAGTGTTCTGGAGTTCCAGTGCTTTAAAATGCTATCCCTGGTTTGTTATAATCCACACAGTTGAATGTCTTTGCATAGTCAACAAAACACAAACAACATCTTTTCTGATATTCTGTGATTTCAGCCAAGATCCAACTGAGGTCAGCAATAATATCCTGTTTCCACATCCTATTCTGAATCTGGATTAAATTTCTGGCAACTCCCTGTCTAGGTACTGCTGTACCTCTTTTTGAATGATCTTCAGTAACATTTTATTGCATGTGATTTTAATAATATTGTTTAATCATTTCTGCATTCTGGTGGGTCACCTTTCTTTGGAATGGGCACAGATATGGATCTCTTTTTGTCATTTGACCAAGTAGCTGTCTTCCAAGTTTCTTGATATAGACTGTTTCCTGTGCTGAATCAGCTTGGTGGAACATTTCAATTGTTAGAACATCAATTCGTAGAGCTTTGTTTTTGTCTAATGCATTCGGAACAGCTTAAAGAAAGACTAGGTGGTATTTAAACCAAGGTAGACTTGATCAGTGGTACAGAAGCAAAGGTTCCCTCTGTGACCGGAAGGATGGATCATGTTTAGTTTGCCAAGGTTGAGTCCCCAGGGTCCGCTTGGAGATTTAGTGTTAGAAAATGGTACACATTCAGAGTTTTGCCCAATAGAGGCATCTGATAATTACTGAAGGAGATCAGGCAAAATCAGGTAAGATGAAACCATAGGGAGTAGTTGCTAAATCAACCTGACCAATTGTGTGGTGTGTCAGTACGACGAGAAAAGGCCAGACACAAGTCAAAATCTGAGAGATGCCACTTCATTTAACAGAATACATTGTATTAGAGCACAATCTAAGCCATAAATCTAAGTGCTACAAATGTTTGAATTTCTTTGCTTTCACATGTTGGGCCTTAGACACATATAAAACAAGTACTACTGACATTTTTATTACTGAGAAACAATGGAAGGTGGTGAATTTATGCTTTCCAATCACAGAAACAAATGTGCCGTTTCTATAGTAGCAAAGAATGAAAACCCTTCTTTTTGTCATTCCTGGGAAACCAGAGTCAAATTTCCATAGACCAACACACTTTTTACAAAGTGTTTGCCAATGCTTTCTTTTATTTACTAAAGTTTAGTTCATAAAGGTCAGCTTTTAAAAATGTATTTGAGTTAAAAAGAAAGGAAGAAAAACATCATGCACAGTTGAGGTTTTAACTATAGAGATGGGCAGTGATACGTTAGACACACTGTCATGATCCAGTCAATCTGTTGGTGGTTGTTATTGCTCATTTCAATGTGGTTTCCCCTTTCCTCCGGGCTTCTTTAAGAGAAGTAATTATGGGGCCTCCTGCTCTAACTCCAATAATTAATTATTTTTAAGATGATGCAATTGGAATAGGATTCGAAGAAATGCCCCAAGATTTATATCTTTAAAATGTGAAAATATGAGCACATTCATATAAACAAATAACCACAAAGGAAACTCTCCAATGTCTACCACCCAACTTAAGAAATAAAACAACAATGACACTTTCAATGCTTAATTCCCCAAGATCCATAGCCCAAAGCAGGATCAGCATTACTGTGAACTGTTCATGCTTCCTTTACTTCTTCATTTTTCACATAATTGCTTTTGCTGTCTTAGAGCAGTTTTGGGTTGCGGAAGAACACGGCCCTCAGGGAGATCTCCTAGGCATCCTGATTTCTTACTTCTGCAATCCCTTGTAGTAAAATCGAGTCGTGTTAGAGTTTTAGAGTTTTGCCAATGTGATAGATGAAAAGTGATAGTACAACATAGTTTAATTTTGGACAAATAAATATTTAAAATATATAAATTCATAGAAAAAGTTATCTACAAAAATGCTCTCTCCATGAGATTTGTATTTCTAGTTCTCTTATTATGTGTAAGATTGATGAGGTCACATGCTTTATAGCAGTGGTTCTCAACCTTCCTCCTGCCACGACCCTTTCATACAGCTCCTCAGGTTCTGATGGCCCCCCAACTATAAAATTATTTTCATTGTTACTTCATAACTGTCATTTTGCTACTGTTATGAATCAGCGACCCCTGTGAAAGGGTTGCTCAACACCCGCCCCCCCCAAGGGGTCACGACCCACAGGTTGAGAACCACTGCTTTAGATTGATTTGTAATTCTATGATCTGTCTTTTTATATATATATTCTATTTTTCTTTTTTTGCCTCAATAGTTTTATTGACACATAATTTAAATACCACACAATTGAAGAGTTCATTGTTAAATTACATCCAGAGCAGTTGTACAATCACCACCACATCTATCCTAGAGCATTCTCCCGACCCCCATGGTAAAATCACCTTTAAACTGAGCTATGCAATCACGATCAGTTTCAGTGTTCCCTTCCCCCTCCCGCCTTCATTATTTACTCCCTAAATCCCCTTTCCCTTCCTATCCCCTGTAATTGTCTCGTGGTTATTGAAATATTTCTCTTTTCTAATCATTTAAGATGTACCCATTATTACATATTAAATTTTCATATTCAGATAGATCAATTCTAGATTTTCTATTCTTTCCCCATTTGTTTACCTATTAGTTTGCTAATACATAAATTTATTTCTTCATACTTATGTTTGTAGTAAACAGATCCAACTACCGATGTTGACATTATTCTTTATTTAAAATGTTGTTCCTGTCTTTTCTTGATCATTTATTATGAGATAGAAACTTCAATCACTTTGTCCAGCTTCAAAAAATACTCTCCCCCATCTCTGGTAAAAGGGGAGGGCATATGTATTTTTTAATTTACTTTTTGTCGTGAATTCTGTAAAGGTCCATGGAGCAGCCCACCGGATTGATGTTCAACAATTCATCCACAGTTTGCTTCACCTTCTCCATAGCAATCCCCTCAATGCGCCGTTTCCTCCTCTGTCTCCTGCTCGTCCTTCTTCCCTAGTCACCCAAATGCTCTCTTGGGGCAAATGCTGCCCTCTAGATTTTAGATGGTTGTTGATTCTCCAGTGGGGGTGAATTTCAGTTCTACCTCTGAAGGGTGACCAACAGCCATAAACTTGAGCCAGCAAGCCTTTCTCTGTCATGATTTTTGTTCTCTGTGTTTTGGATTTTTCTCCCATTCTATCCAAAACCTTATAATGTAATCCTTTTCCGAGTATGTGGGAAAGGGAGCCAGGCCCTATTTGGTTCCCCAAGTCTCAGAATTGTGATGTGTGTGAGTTCCATTGATCCATTAGAATAATTATTTCCATATGCCTTTCAATTTTCCTCATTCTCCTTTTCTCTGGATGGGGAGAGACCAATAGTTGCAACTTACATGTCTGTTTATGTGTTGTAAGACTCCCACCAATACTCACCAATGTCCGATGTAGAGCATTGTGTTGTGGAACATGTTTTTGCAACATTATCTCAACAGATCTTGGTGTCCTCAGAGACTATGGTCCTGAGATGCCAGGTCCAGTGATTCTTTCCCTCAATAGGTTTGTTTAAGACACTTTCATAACATTCACTCCTGTACACTCCTGGAGCACATGCTTGAATATACTTCAGTAAATATAAGTACACATATACATTTATCTTCTCCCAAACCTTTATGCAATTGTGGTTATGTTCGCACTCTCCTTCCCACACGGGCTCAGGGCGCGTGTCTGTCCAAGCATCTGCACATGTGGTTGTTGTTGTTGCTGCAAGGTGACATCGAGTTGGTTCCAGCTCGTAGTGACCTTGTGTATAATAGAACAAAGCACCACCTGGCCCTGCACCATCCTCGCAGCGGTGCTTATGTTGAGCCCATGCTTGCAGCCACTACGCCAGTCCATCTCATTGAGCATCTTTCTCTTTTCCTCTTAAGGTCTAACTGATGAAGCATTATGTCCTTTCTAAGGACTGGTCTTTTCTAACCATATGTCCTAAATACAGGAGAGGAAGTCTCAGTGCCTTATTTCTTAATAAGTATTCTGTCAATTCTGTCAAGTCTTTGTGTGTGTGTGTGGCTAATGTCTTCAGTGCAGCTTAAACTTCTTCCATACAATTGGTTATTGATCATATTGTTTCTTTGGAAATGGTTGAATGTCAACTAGTTCTTATTGGTACAATAACTCTATGTCTTCTTTCCATCTTCTCTTGATGCTTCCTACATCCTTTGATATTTTGCCCATAGAATTTATCAGAATGGAACTTGAGGTTTTAATATTTTCTTTACTTCTTTCAGTTTAGATATGCTGAACATGTTTTGTTTTTAACTCTAGACATTTCAATAAGATTTCTAACTATAACATTTCATTAAAATATTTGACTTTGTCTTCAAGATTTGTCATTTGAAATGTTCTCTTCAGTTCTTTTACTTTAAATGATAGCAACAGGACAATTACAGAGAGCTGTCAGAAATTAAGGCCAGATTTCAGAAGAGATCATGGAGCAAGGGAGGGATATCATTACAGACATCAAATAGATCTTGTTCAAAATCAGAGCATATTAGAAAGATGTTTACTGGAGTATTATTGACTATGTAAAGACATTCACTTATATGGATCATAACAACTACTGATGGCCTTTAGAATGATGAAAATTCTAGAACACTGAACTGTGCTTATGCAGAACCTGTACATAGATCAAGAGGCAAGGCAGTTGAGAAAACAATATGTGACTACTGCATGGTTTAAAATCAGGAAAGTTATAAATCAGTGTTTCTCCTCTCACCATATTTATTCACCATATTTATTCAATATCTATATTGAGCAAATAACCAGAGAACCTGTATTGTATGAAGAAGAATGTGTTATCAGGAATAGAGGAAGAACTATTAACAAACTGAAATATGCAGATGACACAAACTTGCTTGCTGAAAGTGAGAAGGGTTTGAAACGCTTGCTGATGATCAAGGATGGCAGCCTTCAGGATAGATTACAACTCAATGTAAAGAAGACCCAAATTCTCAAAACTAGACCAATAGGTAAAATCATGATAAATTGGATAAAGGCTGGAAATTGTCATGAATTTCATCTTGATTTGATCCAAGATCAATGCTCATGGAGGAAGGAGTCAAGAGGTCAAATGATGCATCGCATTGGGTGAATCTGCTGCATAGATCCTCTTTAAAGTGTTGAAAAGCAAGGCTGTTACTTTGTGGATCAAGGAGTGCCTGACCCAAGCCATAGTATTTTCAGATGCCTCCTGTGCCTGTGAAAGTTGAGCATCGAATCAGGAAGACTGAAGAAAAAGGAATGCATTTGAACTATGGTGCTGGCAAAGAATATTGAAGGCACCATAGGCTGACAAAAGAACCAACAAGTCTGTCTTGGAAGAAGTACAGCCAGAACGCTCCTTAGAGGGAAAGATGGGAGTCTTTGTCTCATGCAGTTTTGTCTCAAGTACTTTGGACATGTTCTCAGAAAAGTTTAGTCCCTGGATAAGTACATCATGCCTGCTAAAGTGGAGGGTAGAGAAAGAGATGAAGTCCATCAAGAGAAAGAACCGACGCAGTGGCTACCACGGACAAAGATGAGGAACAATTGTGAGGACAGGGCCAGACCAAGTAGTGTTTGATGATGCTGTACATAGAGTTGCTATGGGTTGGACCCAGCTCCCAACTACCTAGCCATAACAGCAACATGATAGGGTTTTAGTTCACTTACCCTCTTTTGAGCTAAACTTGATTGTGACCCATTGTGGTACTATATAGCCATTGATCACCAACACTTTGTGTCACATGTAGTAGAATTTATTCCCAGGACAGCCTTGTCACTTTTGCTACCATCCTGGTTGCATCGATAATGATTTATTTGATCTGTTTATTTCTATAGGCTGTTAGTTTAATTTGTCTTTGGCAATTATTTTTCCTTTCTTTTTTTTGACTCTTTGTGATTCAGAAATCCATTTAGGGATTGCCATTATTTCCTCAATATCTTTGTGTTTTACAGTGTAAGTGTATTTCAGAATATAGTCATATTTTTGATGTGTCAATATATATTCCTTAAGTATTTTAAACACGCTTTATCTAACCTTGCTTTTCCTCCAAAAAATTATGTACAATATGTCTTTTTATTTATCTAGGATATTCATCTTGGATTTATGTAGTTTTTCCATTAGCTGGTATTCTTTCATATTCTAACAAATTTGATATATCATGGAAATTTAAAAATACTTTTAAAAATCATATTTTAAGGTATGTTTTACAATTTTATTTTTAAATGTAATTTTAAAATATATTTGTTCATTTCTTTAAAGAACAGCTTTTAGCAATATTTTTCCATGATGAATCCTTATGGAATCAAGATTACCATAGATAAAAATTTGGCTTGCTACAACCAGTAATTTTAAAACATTTTACTTACTAGAAATCAGCGCAAAACACTTTTTACACCCCTTTATAAATATGTAAATTAATTTTACAACTTTCCATCTTATGTTCACAAAGATATAACCTCTATCTTGTATATGTTATAATAATTATTTTGTACCTGGGGAAACTAATTGCCAGGGATAAAAAATCTATATCTTGAATTATGGTGGAAATTTGTAGGTCAATAAATGTACTGCTTTTTTTTTTTTCGTTCATCTTCTACCCTTCAGAACTGTTTCTACTTTAATTAATAAAGTCAAAGAGGATGCCCATGTGCTCAAACTTGGTGTACATAAAAACACACAATGGTTTGTTAGACTTACCTATCCTCTACGTCCATTTCCCTTTTCCTTCCGGTTCTATAAGATTGATAAGAACACATGTTTGCGTCTTTAACAAGCACTCCAGATGCTTCCTAGGCTCAAGAATTGAGGATCATAATCTAAGTAAGCCTGTAGAATATTGCTTAAAAGTCTTTTAGCCATTCTCGAATTCCTTCCTTTCATTTGACATATGTTTGCTACAGTGCTTTTGACTTTAGGAGATGCCAGAAAGCTGGCAACATGTTGAATTGAGCTGAGTTTTAAACTTTAATTTACCTTCAAGCTGATTATTTCCAGGCTGAGATTAATTTGTTTCATATTCTCAATCTTTAAGACTTTTCTGACTTGTACATTTTTACTTTAACTTTTTAATACTTAAGTTATAAATTACAATTTTGACATTTGCTCATCTTTTTAGAGATGTTTAAATGCCTTATTTGGGAGTATAATCCTCCCTTTTATTTTCCCAATTCACTCTCTGTGCATTTTCCTTTCTCTAATCACAGTCATATGATGAGGTTACAAGCATCCAACATTTTTCTGTTTCTTTTCCTCTTCCCTCTTTATGTAGGGCATCCCCTCTTTAGATCTTAAACCCTTCACTCTTCCCTGCCTCTCTTCTCTTTTTTCAAGCTAACTTGGTATTCATCCTTCACTTTTTGGGTGGGCTTATGAGTAATTTTGCCTCTCTAAGACAATCTCTGAATAGTGACTTAAGATACCTACTCTGTAAAGCTTTAGAGATTACTAAATGAAATAAAATATTAATAAGTCCAGTGAAAATCAAAGAAGGTATTAATATTATTAAAGAGCTCTAGTGTGACCGTGGTTAAGCACTGTATTACTAACCAAAAGGGAGGTGGTTTAAATGCATCATCTGCTCCATGGAGCGAGCAGGAGCAGTCCAATCTTGGAAAGTTTAAAGCCTTGGAAACCGATAAGGCAGTTTTACTCTGTACTATGGGGTCACTGTGAGTCTGAATCAACTCAGTGATGTTGTTGCTATTGTTTTTCGTATTCATATTATTCTGTTGCTCTTGTTGAGTGTCCTCAAGTCCCCTTAGACTCATAGTGACTCATATGACAGCGGAACTGTCCCACAGGGTTTTCTAGGCTGTAATCCTCATGGGAGCAGATCAGCTCCGGGTTTCTCCTACAATCGGCGAGGCAGATTTGAATCGCCAACCTTTTGGTTAATAGGCAAGAGTTTAACAGTGGTACCACTAGGACTTGCTTAGTCATTCTAATCAGATATATTTTATTATTTTAATTACTCTATGATTTCTTCTCTTAATTTCTTCCCATAATATATCACTTTTAGTGTGATTAATATATAGCACTGTCCAAATTTTATGTAAAATTCAATTCATGAAAATAATAAAATTTAGTTAGGTACTCGTATGTTATAAGCATATTTATTTGCCAATACATAAATCATATTTATTGCTTACATAGATAGTACATTACCTTAATTGGATACCTTTTTGTTTCTTGTTCTCCTGAATCCATACTTGTGGTTTATCTAGCACTAAAGTCTGATGCACAACTGCTCACTGGGCAGCATTTTGTTCCGTTGTGTCTAGGGTTTCCCCAGGCTGTGGACCAGCTAGACATTAGCTAGTAACAACCGCAAAAGGACTATTAAACCTTCAAGAGTCATAATTTTATTTTTAGGTATTGTTTCTATACTGTGAATTATATTTAAATTAAAATATACCTTATTATAGCAGTGAAGTAGAATATAGATTAAATAAGTACTCCAAAATGAATTCTATTTGGCTACTGTCAAGAAAATGGTAAGATATTTTGCACTGTTATTTGAGTTTATCCTTTAACAGGGACAAGATTAGCAAGACTGGAGTAGTGTGTGTCATATTTCATGTTTGTTTGGGTTCACTACTCAGTCTGGGGTGATGGAAAATCTCAGCAGATACTGAGAAAGTAAGTGGCTTGATATATTGAATCTAGTGATTTACAAATGCCATCTTCTTTAGGGGTGTAAAAGAGCACAAAGTCTAAGCATGAGCCAGATGACACATGAACTAATTCTTTGCTATAGACCTTTAGCAAATGTGTCTCATAGTGAAAAACAAAAACAAATACAACTGCCCCAGGGACTTCTGTAAGCCTGTCTGTCTTCTGATCTCCAGTGGGCAAAACCAGGTATCTTGGAGATTTCGCTGGAGTACTTAGGCATTCAGAGCAAGAGCTCACCCTCTGAGAAACATGGCCATCAGTGTCAGGAAGCACAGCACACTAGGGGAAAATAGCTTCGCCTAGCGTTGATTTGGCCTCCACCACAGGGGGTACTTGGGAAAGATAAATGATTCTAATAATGGACTTTAAGTTGTGTTCTTTTGTGTACTCAGATTTATATTAAATAAAAATCCATAGGTTTTTGTACCAGAATAGATTATTCTCATAGCTTGCAATGATGATTGTTTTGTTGTTGGTTTTTCTTGTTTTGTTTTGTTTTTAATTTTGTTTTTTTTTAATAAGATCACAGGAAAAATATTTAGTTTCTAGGAAGTTAATTGGAGGATATTAACTATAGGGAATATTTTTCAATGTTTATGTAAAGATATGTTCATACTGGAAGCAGATGGTAAACTGTTAACATTTTGTAGTCCTGGACTTTTTTTAGTGAGAACATATTTTAACAGATTTCTCTAATCATAAATTGCCATAGTCGATGAAATTTTTGGTTGCCTACAGCTGCTATAACAGGAATTACTAAAAGTGTGTGGTTTTATAAAAACAAAAATGGATTTTCTAATAGTTTAGAAGACTTGGAATCAGAATCCAGAGTGTAAGCTCTAGGCAGTGGTTCTCAACCTTCCTAATGCCGTGACCCTTTAATACAGTTCCTCATGTTGTGGTGACCCCCAACCATAAAATTATTTCCGTTGCTAAGTCCTAATTGTAATTTTGCTAATGTTAGGAATCAGGCAATCTTTGTGAAAGAGTCGTTCTTTGAGAACCACTGATCTAGGAGGTTCTCAGAACAGGAACCCCGGACAGAAAGAATGTTTCTGGTTCTTTGTTGGTTGTAGTAGGCCACACTGATAGCTGCTCCTTGTTTTATTTTTGATTTTTCCAAAGAGATTAACTCAAGATAAACTCAATTCTATAGATTATATCCTGCCTCATTAATATTCTACCAAAACCAAATTCACTGTCATCGACTCAATACTGGCTCATAGCGGCCCTCCTGTCAGTTTCTGAGATCGTAACTGTTTACAGTAGTAGAAAGCCCCTTCTTTCTCCCAAGCAGCAGCTGGGGGTGTTGAATTGGAGACCATGCAGCTCACAGGCCAACTTGCAACCACTCCACCACCTGGGCTCCTCATTAACATCACAATGATGAGAATTTTTTCTTCAGTACTTTCAGCATGAGAACTGAGCAGGTCTAATCTGCCATAATTTTGTAACTCTAGATCAGCGTCCTCAACCTGTGGTCTTTGTGTACAATTATTATTTATGTTATTGAAGCATTTATTCACTATGAATAAGTTGTTGGTCTTGCAAAATTGTGCTAATTGACCTCTAGTGTCATTTCTATCAAGCAAGACCATATTCTCTAACTTTCTCATTTCAATTTCCAGTAATCTTCTGTCTTAGTCCAGGCAGACTAGAGAAACAAATCTAGGAAGAATCAGATGTGTATAAGAAAGAGCTTTATATGAAAGAGCAGTTGTATATTGAGAAAACATCCTAGCCTAGTCCAGATCAAGCCATAAGACTGAGATTAGCCTATATGTCCAATACCAATCTATAAATTCCTCTGCAGACTCACACAAGACATGCAATGATGCCAAATTCAGGAAGATCACACGTCAGTAAATGGAAAGTCTTGTGGATCCAGTGGCAGTGGAAGCATCTCTGCACTGGCAGACGTCTCCATGTGACTCCTTCAGCTCCAGGCCTCTGGCTCCATCAGCATAGATCCTGTGGCTTGTCAACAGGAATGTGTTGCAGAAAGAGAGAGAGAAAGTGTCTTTTGCCTCTAGGGAGGAAGACAGGAGTTCCCAGAATCCTCAGGGGAAGGCCATTCCCACACAGAAGCCTCATTGGCTGTGACCTCGTTAACAGGCTAGACTCCACCCCATTCACGCAAGTTGAAGGAGATTATGTAACTGCCACATCTTCAATGTATCTTCTTTTGCATATTTGATCATTTTCAGATTATAGAAGTTGGTAAAAAAAAGACTTCAATTTCTTCATCTTTGGCATGAAGTTGGTGTGTCAATTTGAATATTATATGTCTTCTTATAGATGTATTGGTATTACTCTTTGACTGATAGTGTTGTACTTCCGGATAGGTCTTGACATGTTCTTTTCTATGATTACTATGATGCCATTCCTCTTCCATTTCTTGCTCCTGGCCTGTTGAACAACGATGGCTGTCAATTCAAAATGGTCAATACCATTCTATTTTAGTTCATATGCCTTCCATTTTCTTTTTTGAACAGATGTTTGCAACTTTTTTTTCTCCTCATTTTGATTGTGCTTCAGCAAATATAGCTCTTCCTTAATTGCATTTTCAGTGCTGTGCAACCTGTGGCACTCTATCAGACAGTATTCTGCTTCTGATTGGAAGGTTGTCCCTGGACAGTATTTTAGAGGTAGATTACCTGTCCTTCTTCCTAGCCCGTTTTACTTTGGATGCTTCACAAAGGCATGGGCGACCTTGTTGGTATTTGAAATAACCAATGACATAACTTGTAGTATCAGAAAAATAGAGCATCAGTGGTGGAAATCTTTGTCTCCTTTCAATATATGTGGACTTGGCATTTCTTGGAGATCTCTATGTGTCTTAGCATCTATCTTCCTCTTATTCTTTGAGTGTCTCAGTGTAAGGACAGGCTTTACTCTCAGGCCCTCTTTCTGGGTTGTAGAAGGTACCTCTTTTATTACCTGCTAAGTATTTTGGGGAGGAAAGAAACATAGCAAACAAAAGCAAAACAGATCTTAAAGGAGCTGTTGTTAAATAAGCAAGTGCATTTACGACAGGCATTAATGGTACGCAGATAGGACCTCCTATTTATATTTCAAATTCATATACCATCTGAACTAGACGCATTCATCACTTGAGATGGTTATTTCTAGATGCATAACTGAAAATGTCCCGTGTTACTCCACGAAATTTGAAGAGGAGAGCTAAATAGACTGCAATTGTTAAGGAGGCAGCTTGATGGTAGTAGCTGCCAGCTAACATATTGGTAGCTAAGGTTCACATTAGTAGTATGGTTCACAGTACACAGTCCTTGATTTTCAGCTTGCGTGATTGAACACCCAGCAAGATTGGCCCTCTAAATGTATTGATATCAGCTATTTCTTTAGAAGTAGCTATTTCTTTGGCTATTCTTTAGCTATTTCTTTGAATCAGGGACAACATTCAAGTGTTCTTGTAGAACTTAGACAGGAAATAGTTTCCAAAGTGGCCATGCAAAATATTATTCTGCACATTACCAAGACTCGTAGAGTGGGAAAAAGAGAGATTTTCTTGGTTTAATCACTTTAGTCAATTTGGGAAACTTCAGGATAAAGGCCATCAGGATGTTGATACTTTTTGATGTGTTGATCTTAGAAGAACTAAAAACATAATGTTCCATAGAAATGAAGGCATTGAAGCTTTATTTTCCATATTTTGGACACATTATTAGGAAAGCTCAATCCTTAGAAAAGAATAGCATGTTTAGCAAAGGAGAAGAGGATCAAAAAGGAAGAAAACTCACAATAAAATGGATTGATAGAATCGCCATATTGGGTGCAAGTATTTCAAAGATTGTGAAGATAGTTCCGGACTCAGGTCTCCTTCTGTTACCCGTTAGGGCACATGGGTCAGAGCTGACGGAACTGCAACTAAGAACAAATACCAAACGTGTTGTCTTGCTACTCAGACCGAGCTATTGCATGCAGCATTTCAAACATTGCAATATGGGCCCTCATAACAACTTGAGATCCCAATGTTCACGCATAGTTTGGGAGAAACTACAATGAATCATGGCAGCCTGATCTTAATTATGGTAAGCTCTTTATTCCTGGACATCCACCAGAGCTCTATCAGTCTTTCCTCATTTGGTACCCCGGACATGGCTCCTCGGGCCTACAATGGAAAGCAGTCCTGGCTTGTCAACGGAACGGACTGAAATCAGAGTGAATATTCTTTATCAAAGGAGCCCACAAACAAACGTTTAGAAACTCTACTCTCAGGAAGTCCTTACATACTACATCCGAAACAGGTTAAATGCCTCAAGCTTTAGCTTCAGTCCTGTATTTCTTATTTTTCCCTCAGTGGAAACTCAAAGCAGCTGATACGTATTATATAATCATTCTCAAATATCTGTTTACTGTTAACAAGCCATCACTGACCCAAGCCATAGTATTTTCAGTCTCCTCAGACACATATGAATGCAGGACAATGAATAAGAAGAAAGAAGGAAATATAATGTATTTGAATTAAGGTTATGGCAAAGGATATTAACTATACCTTGGACTACCAAAAGAACCAGCAAATCCATATTGGCAAGACTTTATCTCACGTTCTTTGGACAGGTGATCTGGAAGGACCAGCCGCTGGCAAAAACATCATGCATGGTAGAGGGTCAATAAAAAAGAAGAAACCCCTCAATGAGATAGATGGGACCAGTTGTGTAACAATAGACTCACACATAACAGTGATTGTGAGGGTGTATAACTGGCAGGGTTTAGTTCTCTTGTACTTACGAATTTCTTAGAGTTCGGACCAACACCAAGGTACCTAACATCAACAGTGAATCACTCCTTAGCTCTAGCCCAAGGTTACTCTTTCTCTCTCCTCTTTGTTATCTTCTGATTGTTCCTGTTGTTATGTGCCACTGAGCCAGTTCTGAATCATAGTGACACAGTGTCCAGAAGAACGAAAAAATGATGCCATATTCACAATTATTCATATGTTTGAGCTCATTGTTGCAGGCAGTTCTCATTAAGCTTAAACAAGTATTTGGTGTATTTTTTTAAAATCAATTTATTGGGGCTCATAAAATTCATCACAATACATAAATCAATTGTGTAGAGCACATCTATACATTTGTTGCCCTCATCATTCCCAAAATTCGCTTGCCTCTTGGGTTCCCGGAATC
>NW_022111369.1:47957703-47987453 GCF_000313985.2 Echinops telfairi
TTTCCAATTCCCATCTGTACCGCTGTGCATCATCTGGTCTAGCCAGATCTGCAAGGCAGAATTGGGGTCCTGGTAGTTGGGGGGAGGAAGCGTAGTATTTGGTGTATTTTTAGCAAGTCATTGCAGTCTTGACTATCTGAAGGTATAAGCTTTGTTAGGGAAAGAAATGATTAGAGGAATGTTGGTAATTAAAAAATACCTGTAAATATTTTTGGAAGAAATTTGCATATTACTATAATATATCCCTGATGATGTTCATACATTGGTCCATTTATAGAATAGCCACTGGTTTTTGTGCCTCAAATTATTGTTCTTCCTTCTAAATTAAGGCTGTCAGACAAGATAAAAGATCAGTTAAATTAAAATTTTAGATAAATAACCAATAATTATTTTGAATGTCAATTGCATATACTAAAAAAATACTTATCTAAATTCTGATTTAACTAGATATCTGTTATTTTTCATATTGGCAAGCCTCACATGAAAATGAAAAGTACTCCATGGAAGATGGAACAACATTTATAATTTCAGTTAATTTCTCTCCTGCCCACGTCAGTAGTATTTATAGCTGATTCTCCTGGTGACCGTTTAAGACTGATGTCAGAGTTTGAAAGAATTTTTTGCCTACCACAAAGGAGAGCTTGTTGTTGGTCTCCCAGGTGTCGTGCCAGTTCCAGCTCACAGTGACCCCGCAATTCAATAGAACGAAACCCTGGCCAGGCTGGCGCTGTTCTCACAGCTGTTCTGTGGGAGCCCTGCTGTGGGTAGCAACACTGGAGGTCTCCTCTTTTTCCCTGGCCTTCTCTTTCACCAAGCATGATGTTCTTTTCTAGGGATGGCCTTTTCTAAGAACATGTCCAAGCAGGTGACTGAAGTCTTACTACCCTCACTTAAGTCATCTGCACAGGACAAATTATTAGTAAGCCTTCTTCTGATCCTGATGCTTCACTCTTCTTCATATAGAGCTTCTTGGACTATTTGTTCAGCATAAAGATTGAAAAAATATGGTGAAAGGATATGACCCTTACCTACAACTTTCCTGATTGTAAAGCATACAATTTTATCTTCTCCTGTCCAAACAATCACTTCTTGGCCCATATACAGGAACACAATGAGATGTTCTGGAATTTGCATTCTTCTGAATGTTATCCATCGCATGTTCCTATTCACATAGTTAAAGGCAATAAAACACAAGTCAGTATCTTTCTGGTATTCTCTGCTTTCTGCCAAGATCCATCTTATGTCAGTACTGATAGCCCTTATGCCAATCCTATTCTGAATCTGGCTTGCTTTTCTGGCAGTTCCCTGGAGATACACTGTTGCTA
This sequence comes from Echinops telfairi, assembly GCF_000313985.2. NCBI lineage: Eukaryota > Metazoa > Chordata > Mammalia > Afrosoricida > Tenrecidae > Echinops > Echinops telfairi. The sequence goes on from NW_022111369.1 coordinate 47,959,029, forward strand.
CCATGTTGGAAAGCTCAGAAATCATAAATGTCATTTCTGTGTACTCGTAGACATTGTACTGAGTAAAGCGGCTGCAGAAGAAGGCCTTTAAAGTGTTAATGAATAAAGATGTCACTTTGAAGACAGAAGTGTTCCTGGCCCAAGGCATGGCATTTTCATTACTCCAGCGTGTGCGAAAGCAGGACACTGGGTAAAGAAGGTCAAAGAAGAACTGGTGTGCTCGAACGATTGTGGTGTGGAATGACACTGACTGTATCTTGGACTTCCAGAAGTGTGCTTCTTCCATGTGGGCTTTGCTGCTTTTCAGCTAGATGGCTGCTTGTTTATCCTAAAGCCTTTGAGACCACTGACACTATATCTTTCGATAGCCAGGCACCATCAGCTTTCTTCACCACATTTGCTTATGGGTGCATGTGAAGATACTGTAACTTTTATAAGGATGTTTTCCTCAGCAACATCCCACCAACACCAATTACAATGCTATCTGAGGAACCTGAGATATGATGGTGAGATAGACAAAGTCCCTGTGCATGAGAAACCAGCAAAGAACCAAAGAAGCAAAATAAGAAGGTAGATTTTGAAGGTTATCTCTGCCATATTTGGAAATTAATTTGAGAATAATTGAGAATTTGCTTTAGTGGTATTCGAGCCATTGAAACCTTATTGTGTCCCACTTTTTTACCCATTATTTCCAAATTTAATTTTGATGAATCTTTCAGGTTTTAACTTTCTTAAATTATGGAATTATGATTCAGCCAAGTTTTTTAACTACCGCAAAGTAAAATAGCTAATTAATGACAGTGTTGGCATTTGACTCTAATTTTGGCTTCAAAATTCCACAGTCTGGACATTTGAGACTTCCGTACACACTGCCCTGGAAGGAGTGGCTGTGTTGCTGGTGAGAAAAACTCTCAATAGTCTTTGCTCTCAGGCCACCCAGTTTTCCAAAGCTTCCTTTAGAAGCTTATCCCCCCAGGGTATTTTATGAGCGAGGGGATGGGAATTTACCTAACTTGGGAATGCTATGCCCTTCCTTATCAACAATGGCCTCATGGGGCCTGCCTTCGGGCTTTTCATCCCATTCCAGCGCAGTTCACAGGCAACATGGACAAACTTAATTAAATTCAAGTGAGTGTTGTTATCAAGACCTGACAGGCGCAGTTGTGAGCAGCTGAATAATTGAGTTGTGTGGATTTTTTTTCCCTTCTTGGTGGCAGGCTTTTTGGGGGGTTATGTTTTGTTTTCTTTTGCTTTCTAAAGATGACCCTGACACTTTTCAGAAAGCTGTTTTCTAGTAGGAACGCCCTCCATCAAAGAGGCAGTTTGGTTGCCAGGTTACCATGAGAAAGAAAACTCTGATGTGACAATGCCGACCTTTCCTTCGGGTGTCCGGCGTCTACACTGGCTCAGTACAAAAGTACCTCCCATGGACCTCACAGCTCGAACTCCACAGTGCCACTACCTGAACCCCATCGGTTGGTCAGGAAGGCACAGCCTCACGTGGAGTAAGCTCAAAGCTGTGGTTGAAAATCAAACCCTAGCAAATCGGTAGTAAGGAAACGAAAAGGTCACGTGTAGATATATTCTGAAAATATCACCCATGATAAGCACAGATAAAAACCAATTCAGCGTCATTTTCCCCTGCAGACTTGTGGCACAGGGAAAGAAGGATGTCTTCTTAGGTGAGAGAAGGGGGCAGGGTTTCGCAGCTCTTCCACTTAGGTGTTCAGTTACCTCTGTGACTGAATGGGTTAGGAAGCTTCAGGACTTAATATTTTGGCTTTAGATTTTTTTTTGGAGATGATCTTTTTCCTTTGGGCTCTTGAAATATCACCAGGTTTATAGCTCAAGGGCTCCTGGTTGTTGGCTCCTCATTTATGGTTAGTAATTATCTAGTCTTTGTATTAATTTCCAGTATGAAATACAAAACGAATACTAATGTTTAAAATGTGTCTTTTACATTTGAAACAATGGAGACTGGTAGAAATTTTCCATTTGTCACCAGTATACAGGATTTTAGAGAGGTCTTTTGATTGAATATATTTCACTAAAAGAAGATCCTGCTATGGTTGGAAGTCACCTAGCTGTTCAGAAATACACTAAATTAAGTCATTCTTTTAAAGATACTCTGACATTATATCTCCCATTCTGGTACTGCATGGGGTATTATTGTACAGAAATGTTACACCTACATAGATTATTTTTATATAATTTTATTTTCTCCAATTTCTTTCATGTTGATTGGGGGTGGATATTATTTACATTGATTCAGAAAGAAAGGGAGATTATGTGACTATCCAAAGCCATACTTTATCTCTATCAAAACTAGATTATCTCTCAACAAATCTTCTAATGCTTATCTGGAGTGTGATGCACAGTATGACCTTTGGTATGATTCAATTTTGAAATCTACCCCCTTTTTGAGAAACAGTTTTAGAAAGGTCCCTTCAATTCTATTCTAGACCAGTGAAGAACTTTGGATATTCTGTCAGGCCTAAATCTAGATATATCACTAAAATAATAAACAAACAAACAAAAATTTCTCATTGCCATTGAGTCTTTCTGACTCATACTAACCCTGCATACATGGTTTCTGAGACTGTACAGCTTTCCGGGGGCCCATCTATCACATTCACGGATGCTGACTTTGCAGCTTGCAGCACAATGTGCTACCAGGGCTCCTGAAATATACATCTATAAATCCTGGTATTTTAAAGTGTTATATTGAAAGGATTTACAAATGTTACTAAGTAATATTTAAAAATTAGTTTTTGCCTAAGTAATGTTGCATGTTATATCTGGAAGCGAATTTATGTATTTTATTACATTTGGAAAATTAACGGATTCTCTATGGAAATTGTTGTTGTTGTTGTTGTTAGGTGCCATCGAGTCTTGCTAACTCACGGTAACCCTATGTACAAGAGAACACAACACTGCCTGGTCCTGTGCCACCATCAGAGTCTATATGTTTGAGCACATCGTTGTAGCCTTTGTACCAATGGATCTTCTCTCGGGACTTCTTTGTCTTTGTTCCTCCTTCATTTTCCCAAGCTTGATGTCCTTCTCCAGGGACTGGTCCCTTTGGACAACCTGTCCAAGGTATGTGAGATGAAGTCTCACCACCCTTGCCTCTAAGGAGCTTTCTGGCTGCACATATTCCAAGATAGATTTGTTTGTTCTCTTGGCAGTGCATAGCACTTTCAATGTCCTAAAGGACATTCTGGTTGTGTTTATTTCAGTCCTGATTGGTTTTTTTCTGCTCACCAACACTACCGTTTGAATGCATCTTTTTTCCCCTGCCTTCCTTTTCGATTGTACAACTTTAACATCCATCTCAGCAGATGGGAAGGATCAGGGTTTGGGCTAGGCACAGGTTAGTCAGCACGATGACATGTGGACTTGTTAATTGAGATGCCTTGTGATGATTCTCTTTTCTCCGACATGCCTACAACAGAGGAGGTTCCCTTGTTGTCCTCTGTTAGAAATTGATGTCTAACTGCCACAGGTTGGGTGGGTTCTGCTCAAATCTTCCTAACATAAAAACCCCTAAAAACAAAAACTGTCTATAGGTCTACTTTGCTCGCTCAGAAGTACAGTGGCCGATGGAGAAATAGGAAATATCTGAAGCCAAGGACAACGAGTCGTGGCCAGGAATTAGCTGGCGAAGGGCTACTATTCTTTATTCGGTACAAATGCTTTTTTTTTCAGGATTCAGTCAACAAAGAGCCCCATTCCTTACCTCCCGCCAAGTGTAAGCATGGAGTGAATGGCATTTTGGGTATTCCCACTTCCCAAGACATCCTGGAATCAACTGTGTTTCCAAGTAGCAAGAAAAAGATCCACGTGGTCTTACTGATTTTAGGTGGGGGGAAGTGGAGAAGAATTATGGCTTCTAGGAATTTAACTATACCTTTTGTACTTGTTTCTGATATGCTACTTATAGAAGATTATGTATCAAATCAACCATTCATTCAAGCAAGTAGAAATTCTTCCTAGTTTCTTATGTGAAAAATCACTAATTAGGGGGTTAGAAGAACTGATGCTATTTATTCCCTATTTTTATCTTTAATTTAAACTGGAGACATAAATTCAGTAAGGATATGTGCTTAATTAACAATCTTTGAAATATAGGGGCTTTATTTTGGTATTTGGTTTTTATTCTTCAGAGAGTGAGGTACTAAAATGCTTTCTACTGACATCTTAGGGTAGGTATCTTCCTGTGCTTTATGTTCTATTTCTACCTTTGGTTTTGAACATTATGAAAACAGTGCTTAACAACTGGGTCAGTTTGCCCATTGACAGCTGGGAAAATGCTACACCTACTTTGGTCCATTAATGGAAGAAAAGCCTATGTGGGTCTCTTCACATTTTCCCAGCTTCTGGGAACTTGTAAAACAGCTGTGAAGAGAGTTTTGTTCCAGCACTTCAGAAATTCCTTCAGCTTTTCTGTTCAAAGAGAACATATTTCCCTCCACTAGATTAACAATAATCCATCCCATCACAGTTTACAGAAAAGAATAATAATACTTGAATCTAATCTAATAATGATATTAAAGCATTACTCTTTATAACAAAGGAAGCAAATTTTGTTTATAACTGAAACAAAGTAATGCTACAATAGGACATTTTTTCTTACCAATAACAAGAATTTTGAAATGGAAAGAATGAGCTGAATATTTTCATATAAGATATAAGGAACTGTCTAGGAAAATATGGTAAAACTCCTCAAGATAAAATATAGTTAAAAAAGAAAATGTTAGGTCTTCACTTAGACAGTCTCTTTTTTCCTTAATGGTTTGCCTTCTTAAGCTTTTGATATTCAGTCCCTGATATACCATCTCTTCTGCTTTCTTCATCTGATTACCCTCACATTCAATCTCTTTCCAAATTTATACATTTTTACCTTTTCAAAGTCTTTAGCTTACCGCCATTCCATGCTAACTTCTAAGGTTTCTTTGACCGTTGCCTGCAAGATTTCTGTTATTCCTTAAAGTTCCCTTCCTTTAGCCCTTTCTAGCTTGAATACCATGGACACACTCTGATAATGTTATAGACTTGCTCAAAAACTATCGTGTCTCCCCATTGACTACACCTGTACTGTTTAATATAGTAGCTACAGGCCATTGGTGACAATGAAGTGCTTGGAAAGTGGAGAGTTAGAATTGATTTATAATTGTCCAACACACGCTTCATTTCTAAGATAGAGTACAAAAATGCAAACTGTTTTGATGATAATTTTATATTGTTTATGTGTTGAAATGTTACTATAGATATAACGATGTAAATAAAATATTTTAAATTAATTTCACTATTAGAAATTGTTTCTAGAAGTTGGAAATCACATAGGTAGCTCACATGACATTTCTATTGGAATGAAGTGATCTAGGCAATTGAACTTCAGCCTCTCTCTCTTTCAGCAAGCAAGGTGTGTCACCTGCACACTGCAGGTTGTTCGTAAGTCCTCCTCCGATCCTGATGCCACATTCTTCCTCAGGTCCTCCAGTCTCTGGGAATTTGCTCAGCACACAGACTGAGTAAGTGGGATGAGCAGATACACCAAGTAACGCGACTCTTGATTTCAAATGGTGCAGTGTTTCCTTTTTCTATTTGCCCCATGGCTTCTTGATCCACGTATAAGTTCATCATGAGCACAATGAAGTGCTCTGGAATTCCCATTCTTCTCAAGGATATCTATAGTTTATATTTATTATGATCCACACAGTTGAATGACTTTGCATTCTTGATCATGGTTCCATTGATGGACATTTAGGTAGTTTCCAACACTTTGGTGTTGTGAATAGTGTTCTGATGAACATGGTGTGCATATATCTATTCATGCCATGACTCTTAACTTCTCTAGTATATATAGGCTGTTGTGAGATTATTGGATCATATGGTATTTCTAATTCCAAAATATTAAGGAAATGCCATACATACCACTTTCCACAGCGGTTGTACCATCTTACAACTCTAACAGTTTGTATTCTTAATAAATAATATAAAGAACTCCTAAAAATAAATGGAACTAGAATAGGAAAAGTAACCCTGGTGGCACAGCGGGTTAAGTGTTGGGCTCTTAGCTCAGAGATTAGTGAGTTCAAACTCACTAACCACTCTGAGGGTTAGAGATGAGACCATTGACTTCCATAAATATTCACAACCTTGTAACTCTGACGGAGCAGTTCAATTTTGACTTGCAAGGCCACTGAGTCTGACTCCATCTCACAGCAGCGGATGATAAACTGTACCCTGGCAGCAGAAACTGTGCTGTCCTGTGTGGCTGTCGTGTTCTATCATTGTTTCTCATTGTGAAAAATTAAAAATCCATTATTGTTGATGTCACTAGGGAGCCATGGAGTAGGTTCCAGCTAACAGAGGCACGGAACACTACCTGGTTTTCTGCCTCCTCAAAACAATTGCTCTGTTGGGGTCCTGGTTGAAGCCACTGTGTGAATCCACCTCATTGAGAGCCTTTTCCTTTGTTGCGGACCCTGTACTAGACCAAGCATGCTATCCAGGGACTGATGTCTCCAAGGACTGAGGCCACCTGAGAAAGAGCATTTTGGCTGTACTTCTTCCAAGGCAGATATGTTTCTTTTCTTGGCAGCCCATGGTATACTTAATACTCTCTGGCAACACCATAATGCAAATGCAACAAATTTTTTTTTTTTCTTATTCTATGCCCAGCTTTTCCATGTGTGCGATGCAACTGACTTGGGTTGGGTGCGTCTTGTCTTAAAAGTGCCATCTTTGCTTTTTAACACTTTAAAGAGGCGTTTTATAGCAACATTGTCCAATACAATACATCATTTAATTTATTGACTATTACTTCCATAGATTACCAGTTTGTTGTACTGTGGTGGCTTGTGTTGTACTGTGATCCTGAAAGCTATGACACTGGTATTTCAACTATCAGCAGGGTTACCCAAAGTGACCACGTTTCAGCAGAGCTCCCAGACTAAGAACACACTACCAAGAAGAAACAGGCTGTCTCTTTCTGAGGAACCAGTCACGGAAACATTGTGAGATGCTGAAGACCTCCTGGATAGAAGCAGAACGTGGTCAGAGAGAGTGCTTGAAGATGAGCCCCTCTTGGGAGGAGGGACTCAAAATATGACTGAGAGAGAGCTGCCTTCTCAAAGTAGAGGGGATCAAAGCGATGTGGATGGAGGGAAATCTGTGGAAGGAAAGCCTCTGGGACCTTCATTTGCTGACGAGCCATGACTCCAATTACAAGAAACAGCTGCCAAAATCTACTCCTAATCTGAATGTGGAACGTATGGAGTATGAATCTCGGAAAATTGTTGTTGCTGGCCACCATTGAGTCTATCCAACCCATACCAACACACTGCACAACAGAATAAGACACTGCCTGGACCTGCTCCAGCCTCATGATTGTTCTTGTGCATTGTTGTAGCCACACTGTGTCAAGCCATCTCCTCGGGGCGCTTCCCCTCCTTTGCTGCCACTCTACTGTACCAAGCAGGATGAGAGACTGGTCTCTCCCGCCAACATGTCCAAAGTTTATGAGATGAGTCTCACCATCCTTGCCTTGAAGGAGCATTCTGGCTGTACTTCCTCCATGACAGATATCCTAATTTTAAATTATGTAGTCTCCTCTGGTTGTGTTAAGCCAACTGCACTTGGCCTATGTCCAGGTTTTATATGAGTACAATTAAGTGTTCTAGAATGAAAAAGTAACACAAATATATTGCTGTTATGTGTGCTTAAGTCAATTTTTACTGTGGGGGCAGAGTGGGTTACATGTTGGGCTACTAACCACCAGGTCAGCAGTTGGACCCCACCAGCTGCTTGTTGGGAGAAAGACGAGGCTTTCTGATCCCATAAAGATTTACACACTAAGGAAAACCCATGGGCAGCCTACTTGTCCTCTGGGGTCACTATGGGTCAGAATTGACTCGACGGTAGTGAGTGGCCCCATAAGGCAGTAGAACCACCCATTGGGTTTCCGAAGCTATCATCTTTATGAAAACAGCCAGCCACGTTTCTCCCACCGAGCTGCTGATGGATCTGAACACCCAACACTTCAGTCAGCAGGTGAGCACTAAAGCCCACTAGTGCTCTTTAACACAAATGTAGTACCATATAAAGACATAGACATGTTTTAATGTAAACCTCAGTCAGCTAATAATGATGAGGAGTTAATATCCAGATCTTCCTTGTCTTAAGATGGGGGTAGAATAGGAAACAATTGCCTGATAGGATAGTTGGTAATGTTACCCAATTCAAAAAGGACGGAGAGAATTGAGTTTAGTTCAGGTATAATCTTCAGACTTTCTCAGAGAACCGTGCTTACTAATTTAAATAGATGCGATATACTCAGGTACTTTGGGCACTTAAAAAATTAAACATCCTCTAATTTGAACAGTTTGTATTTTTTGTACTCTATCTTAGAAATGAAGCGTGTGTTGGACAATTATAGATCAATTCTAACTCTCCACTTTCCAAGCACTTCATTGTCACCAATGGCCTGTAGCTACTATATTAAACATTACAGGTGTAGTCAATGGGGAGACACGATAGTTTTTGAGCAAGTCTATAACATCAGAGTGTGTCCATGGTATTCAAGCAAGAAGGGACTAAAGGAAGGGAACTTTAAGGAATAACAGAAATCTTGCCGACAACAGTCAAAGAAACCTTAGAAGTTAGCATGGAATGGCGGTAAGCTAAAGACTTTGAAAAGGTAAAAATGTATAAATTTGGAAAGAGATTGAATGTGAGGGTAATCAGATGAAGGAAGGAGAAGAGATGGTATATCAGGGACTGAATATCAAAAGCTTAAGAAGGCAAACCATTAAGGAAAAAAGAGACTGTCTAAGTGAAGACCTAACATTTTCTTTTTTAACTATATTTTATCTTGAGGAGTTTTACCATATTTTCCTAGACAGTTCCTTATATCTTATATGAAAACATTCAGCTCATTCTTTCCATTTCAAAATTCTTGTTATTGGTAAGAAAAAATGTCCTATTGTAGCATTAATTTGTTTCAGTTATAAACAAAATTTGCTTCCTTTGTTATAAAGAGTAATACTTTAATATCATTATTAGATTAGATTCAAGTATTATTATTCTTTTCTGTTTGTTTTTCTAGGAGCCCTGGTGGTGTAGTGGTTACTTGTTTTCCTAGGAGCCCTGGTGGTGTAGTGGTTACAAGTTGGGCTACATTCTGCAGGGTTGGCAGTTCGAAACCACCAGCAGATCTGTGGGACAAAGACTTGGGCTTTCTATTCCCATCAATAGTTCAGTCTTGGAAACGCACAGGGGCTCACTAAGAGCCAGCATTGACTCAATGGCAGTATTTATTCCCCTACCCAATGAGTACAAAAGAGGTATAGCCTCAGAGCATGTCTAGATCATCTCTGCAGAATATTCTGTTTACTTTAATGCAATCATTCATGCTTGACTTCTTTGAGTATAGTGACCCCCCCTCGTTAATTAAAATAAAATTTCAGTTATGAATTTGAAGACATGTGAAAGTATTTGGTTATCACTGTATATGCAATGACATGAATGCAAACTATTTAAAGACAAAGAACTTGAAAAGTACGGTTTACCATATGTTCCTGAGTTGGACCCTGGTGGAGATAGTTGTATGGAAATATTTATTATGAAGTGGCAGATGAAGTTTTCTTGTTGAATACCTGCCAGTGATAGTTTCAGTTTGCCTTTGCTGAATGGGAAGCTTTTTTAGGAGCTTGCTTAACTTCATGACACATCACAATACATACCGAAAAGAAAAACTCATATTGGGGCAATGGACACTGCCTCGTTATTCCATGTGACAGTGGCTTGACATGGAAATCGTTAGACATGGACATTCCCTTTCACGGAGCCCTTCTTCTTCCCCAAGAAGCATGATTCTGGAATTCTGATTGGGAAATGCCTCTTTCTACCAACTGAGATTTGAATTCCATTCCACCAAATTAGAGGTGTTGTAGAAATAAACAACAGTTCTTTTCTGTATGAATAAATACAATAGATCACTGGTATTTCTAGAATCTACTGCAGATTACGGCAGGTGGAATTTCGTTATCAGCAACAGACAGGAATGGAGCATGCAGTCTGGATCAACATCCCTGTTTGGTGAACCTCCTGGCTCTGTAGGACAGCTGTGCTGTCAGAGGAGCAGCAGCAGAACCAGGAGCCTGAGCACAGGGCAGAGTTATGGGCTTCCCAATCCACAGAGCAAGGAAAGATGGTACTTTTGTGCAGGAGACTACCTTGCAGATTAGGTGCCCCTCGGCACCTAACTGGGGAAAGTGGACTTGCTGGTGAGCCTTTGGGCTGAGGCTTCTTGCTGTAGGGCACCTCTGGACACTTAATTCCGGAAGTTAGGCTTGCTGATCCGGAGCGTTTAAGCTGAATGCCTTCAGGGTAAGTTCTATGGCAGAGTGGTATGCCCTTTGGGCATTTGTTAGCAGACTTGAGGGAGCTTTGAAACTACTCAACTTTGACCATTTCTCCATGGCATTATTACAAGTTGTTAACTTCCTTAATAAACCCTTTTTTCATGAATTTATCTGTGAGTGCTGGTTGGCCATTGCAGTGTATATTTAAACCCACAGAGATAAAAGCAAGAACACTAATTAAGATATTGTAATCACTTTGAGTCAAAATCAACTAGATGGTATTGAGTTTAGTTTCAATTTGGTTGGCTTGTTAACAACCTGCAGTATGCAAATGGCACAATATTGCTTGTTGAAAGTGAGGAGAAATTAAGGCACTTGCTGACGAAGATCAAGGATTGTAACCTTCAGTGTGGATTCCAATTCAAGGTAAGCAAGACTAAAATCCTCACAACCAGACCAATAGGTAACATCATGATAAATGGAGAAGAGGTTGAAGTTATCAAGGATTTTGTCTTACTTGGATCCACAATCAATGCTCATGGAAGCAGCAGTCAGAAATCCAAAGATGAGCTTTCTTCGGTGAATCTGCTGCACAAGACCTGTTAAGAGTACTCAAAAGCAAGTATGTTACTTTGAGAACTAAAGTGTGCCTGATCCAAGCCATGGTATTCTCTATTGCATCACAGGCATGTGAAAATTGGACAATGAATAAGGAAGACTGTAGAAGAATTGCTACTTTTGAATTGTGGTGCTGAAGAAGAACATTGAAAGTACTATGAACTGCTAAAAGGGCAAATCGATCTGTATTGGAAGAAGTAAGACCAGAATGTTCTTTTAAGGCAAGGATGGTGAGACTTCATCTTACAGACTTTGGACATATTGTTAAGAGCCAGTCCTTGGAGAAGAACATCATGTTTGGTAAAGTAGAAGGATGGTGGAAAAGAAGAAGGCCCTGGACAAGATGGACTGACACAGTGGCTGCATGTGCAGTGAGGGCTCAGGCAGAGGAACACTTGTGAGGATGGCGCAGGACTCTGGAGTACCTCATTCCGCTGTGCTGTGGAGCATTTCATTCTGCTGTGCATAGGGTCGCTAAGGGTCAGAGCAGAGCAGATGGCACCTAACAACAGAAACAACAACATGAGTCTAAATCAACTCAGTGGCATTGAGTTTGGTTTGGGGAGCGTAGGCCTGCTAAACAAAAAGTTCCAACCCACTGGCCTTGTTCAATTCCAAGGAACAAAGATAAGGCACACAGACTGCTTCCAGGAAGGTTTACAGCCTCAGACTCCCCAGGAAGCAATTCTACTCTGCCTCATAAAGGCAGTATGAGTAAGAACGGACTCGATGGCAGTGGGCTTGAGATTTTGCTCCCCCTATCCCTGCCCCCCTCTTTTGAAGCTGATTTATCTAATATACTCACTTTGTAAGAAAGTACATGGCTCAGTAACTTTTAGTAAAAAGCGCATTTAATTACTTAATCAATGTCACCAAAATGCTTTCCTGGACTTATTTCTATTCTGTTCTGAATTATATGTTGTGTATAATGGATGTATGGTAATGGGACAAAATTAGATGGTACCGTAAATTGCTCATTCTTGGTTTTAATGTCACATGATTCCTATTTTCTGAAACTACAAATAAATAGTATGTTGAGGCTTGCAATTCAAAGTGCTGTCTGAGCATCAAGAGCTTCAGCATCATTGGGGGGCATGTTAGAAATGCCCAACCCAGACCTACTGTATCAGAACTTGCAATTATTAGGTGCATTAAAGATCTTAGACCGAATTATCTGCTAAGCTTTAAAAAATATGTTGTTAGCTGCCATTGAGTCAGGCCCCATGGGGTATTCATTGACTAACATTTGGAAATAGATTGCCATTCCTTTCTTCCTAATCTGTCCTTGTCCGGAAGCTTCAATGAAACCTAGTAATCATCCAAGCAACATGGAAGCCACTTCCCCCGGCAGACGAATTGCTCTGTGTTTGCGGTGCCTGGGAGCAGGGTCTTCCACGTGGAAGGTGAGAATTTTCAACTAAAAGCAGCGCAGCTCTCCTTGTAACAACTGTGTTGGAACCGTGCTTCCACAATAGAGCTAATGAATCCAAATGCCCGAGGATTCCCCACAGCATCTGCGTTCCAAACAAAAACATTTCAGCAAGTCATTTACCCTTTCTTCTCATTTACTGTGCTCCATGCTTGTTTGGTGCCAGTTTTTAATGAAGGTTTTTGGCAACCCTGTATCAAGCAAGTTTATCAGCGCCGTGTTTTCCAATTGCTCATATCACCTCTCTGTGTCACATTTTGGTAATTCTTACAACATTTCGGCCTTTTTCATCATGCTATTGCTCATGGTATAGGCCACCCATCCACTTATTGAACTGAGTCCCATTCCTAGTGACCAGATATGGGGTTTCCTTGGCTTTAAATATTTATGAGAGTAGATATCCTTCTCTCTCCCCTGCATTATAGACTACAGTATAATGTAAACATCGCTTATGTATGCACTGGGAACCAAAAATATTACATGTGAATCACTTTATTATGAGGTTCATTTTTTTTGAGAGACTCTGGAAATGAACCCCCAATATCTCCAGGGGATGCAGAAAACTATGTAATAAATGAAAATGTTTTCTTCACAAATTATCATATCAGGAATTTAGTTTTAATCTTGAAATGTTGAATGGCCAAGAAAAGAGATTCAAAGATTTACTGAAATTTACAGACGATCATTTCCTTATGCTATTAATAATTTGAATTATTGATAAAAATAATGAAAGCTAGAAAAGGAATATTTCACTCCAAATGTATGAAAGACATTAAACTTTCATTAAGACATTTGATTCTAAGTTACACTGTCATGTGAACATCTCTTTTACGTGGTATTGTTACTGTTTTTGAGTATGTCTAGTCTGTTTCTATCCATATGACGGAGAAGAGCTGCTCCCTAGAGCTTTTAAGAACAGATTACCACATCTTTCCTCTGTAGAGCCACTGGGTGGGTTAGGCTCAAATCATCAACAATTTGATTACCAGTTCAACACTAACCGTAAGCACCACCAGGACTCCTAAATGGCTTTTGTAGTTGTTGTTAGATGCCATGGAATCGGTCTGACCCCTACAAACCTTATACACCACAGAACCAAACACTGCCCAGTCCTGTGCCATCCTCACAATTTTTCCTGTGCCCGAGCCAATGGTTGTAGCCACTGTGTCAATGAAGCTCCTTTAGGGCCTTCCTCTTTTCTGCTGGTCCTTCCACTTCACCAAACACTATGTCCTTCCCCAGGGATTGGTCTCTCCTGACAATATATCCAAAGTATGTAAGACAGAGTGTCTCCATCCTTGTCAGACAGTGGCTACAATCTGTACGTTCACACTTAAACTGTTTCCACAAAGTATTTAGCACTGGCAGTCTTCTAGGATCATGGTGGATCCTTCAGCTGCTTTTTGTTCACCAAGCCAATAAAATAAAAGGCCCATGACATAAATCTTAGTGTGTGTGTTTGCATTCATCATTTTATATGAATAACAACCTAAGAAGGTCAGTTATAAATTGTCACTTTGTTAAGTCTGGTTTAGCAGCTGGCTGAGAATTCATTCTGATCAGAATCTAAACCTTATAGATCATAGTCCAGTTTTTGTTTGTATTTGTTTAATTTTTTCTGTTTTTCTTATTAAAAAACCCTAAATCTTAAAGATTTAGAATTACATTTTCTTAATAAGAGGCAGTCTCAACAAATTATTGATTTCATGATTAATGTTTACATTGCTTTTGTGGATTGTTTTGTTCTGCACATTTTATCGAGCCCTGGTGACATAGTGATTATGTGTTGGATTGTTAACCACAAGGTCAGCAGTTGGACACCACCTTCTACTCTGCTGGAGAAAGATGAGGTTTTCTATTCCCAATAAAGAGTTACAGTCTCAGGAACCCACAGAGGCAATTCTACCCTCTCCTATAGGGTTACTATGAGTCAGAATTGACTCAGTGCCAGTGAATTTGGTTTAATTACTCTTCAGCATAGATAAAATGAATTTGAAGATGAAAAATCCCAGCCTCAAGTTGCAGTATTGAAGGATTCCATGGGCTAGGTATTGAACAATGCATTAAAAGAAGATGGAAGATATACTCAATGTCACTGTTCCAAAAATAATTGGTCAACATTCAATCATTGCAAGAGGTAACATACACCAAAGAACTAATAGTACTGAATGAGAAAGTCAAAGCTACACTGAAGGAACTAGCAAAAGAAAGCCTCAACAATTGATGGGACACCAATGGAAATGTTTCAAAAAATGTAGTATACTCACGAGTTACTCCAAAATTGTGGAAGATAGCCAGCTGGCCAACCGACTGGACATGATCCATATTTTGCCCATTCCAAAGACACATAACTCACAGAATTTGGAAATTATCAAACGGTATATTATTTAAATCACATGCAAGTAAAATTTTGCTGATGATAACTAAAAAAAAAAAAAAGTTTACCACAGTACATTGACAAGGAGCTGCCAGCAATTCAAGGTGGGCCCAGAAGAGGACGTGGAAGGAGGAAAATCACTGCTGATATCAGATGGATCTCGGCTGCAAGCAGAAAATATTAGAATGAAGTTTTGTTTTGTTTCATTGACCCTGCAAAGGCAGTCGACGGTGTTTGTATCATAACTATTGATACAAACACTGGGAATCCAAGAACACAACCTGGCTGTAATCATGCTCATGATCCGAGTGCCACCACTGGCAGACGTATCTAAAAGCCCCAGAACTTCGAGGGTTCTGGTATACAGAGTTGCTCTGAGTTTGGTTTGGTTTTAGGACTAGTAGTTGATATAGACAAAGAAGACCTCCCCCCGCCCCCCAAGACAAATCCTTAATTCCAAGGCTCACGAAGTGTGAGAAAATAAATTCTCTTCTTTTCTAAAGCCACTGATACGCAGTATTTCTTTTTACAGCAACACTAGGTAACTAAAATAGAATGCCTTTCAACAATTCAGTAACATGCAAAGTTTTGTTTTCCCTTAAAGAAGAAAATAGGAGCAAAAACCTTTGACACTTCATGAAACCTTTTCTCAGTGATTGAATAAATAATATGAGGATTCAGGAAATGAATAGTGAAGCTCTCTCAGTATGAATTTAATGCACCAATGCTTGAAATATATCGTGGTTCAAATGGCAGAACGACAGTTTGCTGTGTAGTCATCGGACTGCAAGCCAAAGATATCAACGTTTTTGCCTTCTGCTTTCAGGCAGTACGGACAGTTCAGTATTTATTCTATATGCACACATTTATAGGAAGATTTATTACATAACTTGCTTTGTTAACTAGCAGTAATTTTAAAGAATTTTTGAATAAAAGAATTCTCTCATATCATTTTAGTATATCACTTTGCACATAAACACTTTCAATCATGTTTTGACATGATACTTGACATAAATTCGGGTCACATAAGTTTTTCCTTAGTTGTATGTACCTACACACTCCAGTAGGTCAACAAAATGAGCTGTAATCATCAATTTGCTAGCTTTATCTCTCAAGGAAGTATTCTGAGCTCAAATAAAAATTATTACTCTCACTCTTATTTTATTATCAATTAGAATTTACAAGGAAAATAATTTGACAAGGCAAGAGAAACAAAGAGTATATATGCAACAGAAAGTAGACAGCAACACTTGTTTATATTACTTGGGATGTAAGTAGTAAACAATATTAATTGTTAAACTAAACTTTTTCAAGGAGAGAAAGAAGTCTAAAGTGGTAATAATAGCAAAAGGGTGCAATGAATAATCTCAAGGCGAGGGAAAGGAAGAAACTCACTAAGGCACGGCTTTCTTTGGAACCTTACGCCATTGAGGAATTGCTCTTCTGCAGCCAAATAATCAAATTAAAAAATCCTGGATACAAAATCTGTCTTTGCCAAATATTGATTTTCCATAAGGAGAATATAACTGAATCAAACACTAACAAAAACATAAACTTAGTTACCAATAGTGCTTTTCCATTTCTGATTTCTATGTCCTTGTGTTCACACATTTTCCTGTTGAGTTATTTTTCTTTCAGTTAGAATGTTCAAAATATTTCTGTGAAAAAAGCCTCCAGTTTGGAATAGTTTATTCAACAGTGGTGTTGGTGTTGGTGGTGGTGGTGGTGGTGGTGGTGGTGGTGTGTGTGTGTGTGTGTGTGTGGCAGTCAGGAGTGGGAGAGCATTCATTTCATTCTACTAAGTAGAGATAATAAAAGTGTACTCATTCCATCATTCAACATTTATCCTTTGAGCTCCTACTATGTGATAAGTTCTACTCTATGCATAGAAAAGTTAGCATCCTAATTCCTTGATATATATATGTATCTATATATATGTATCTCTCTCCATACACACACACACACACACACACACACACACACACACATCCTATTTGATTTTCTGTAGGAGCCCTGGTGGTGTAGTAGTTATGTTTTGGGCTATAATCCACATGGTTGACAGTTAGAAACCACTAGCAGCTCTGCAGGAAAAAGACTGGGTTTTTACTCCTGTGAATAGTTACAGTCTCAGAAACCCACATGGGGTCATGATGAGTCAACATTGATTTAATGACAGAAAATTTGGTGTTTTGTTTTTTTTTATCCACCAATGAACAACTAGCATAACGAAAACAAGGGATTGTTCTGCAGAAGAAGAAGAAGAAGAATGAGATTAAGAAATATCGTTGATATTAAAGAACAAGAAATTCTAAGTATATCTATCTCAGACCCATTTTATCTTTTCTGAAGTTCTGGAGCTGTGTTGTATGGGGCTGGAGAGAATGATGTAGCTGAGATGGTCAGCAGACCCAACTTGCATTGTCCTAAAGCTTTCACAGTCCATTGATAACCAGAGTGTGCAATGCACAAAGTTTGAATCTAAGAAAACTGGAAGTTGTCGAAGAAGAACAAATAAATATTGATGCCCTAGACATTAGTGAGCTGAAATGGACTGGTATTGGCCATTTTTATGGGCAAAATTAAATAGCTTACTATGCTGGTAATGGCAAATTGAAGAGGAATGGAGTTACATCCATAGTCTAAAAGAATATTTCAAGATATACTTTGAAGCACATTGTTATCTGTGATAGGACAATATATCATTATAAGTGGAGTAAATGCAACTATTATTTAATTTATGCAAAAATCTCTAGTGCTAGTGATGAAGAAATTGAATTCCACCCATTTCTTCAGTTTGAAATTGATCACACAAGCAATCATGATGAATTGATAAATATTGATGATTTCTAAGTGAGGCATCAACTAAGTATACATGGAAAAAGCACACCAGTCTGTGTGATCCAAAGATGACAAACAATAAAACCCAAATATGGAGGGAAAGATATCAAAGTTTAAATTGTGAATACCCAATTGGTAGAAGGCTGTGGATGATAGTAGGACACCAAAGTCCATCAACAGAGTACCTCCATGGATTAAGCTCCTGGCAGATGCCCTCTGATCACAGTTCAGGGACACAAATAGCCTGGCTGTCAGACAGCGATTATTGTAAGCTTGATTCTGGTGCATGGAATTACAGTACCTGGTGGTTTGATCTCCCTTTGGACTCCTCAGATTGCTTCTAAGTTTAAATATTTCTAGCTTGTTTCTTGACTGAAGTTTTCTCATTTTATTTATTGCTGGTAGTTTTTTCTTTTATCTATCTATCTATCTATCTATCTATCTATATAGTGTTTTTGCTTTTTTGTGTATGTGTATGTGTACTACTTTATGAAGCACAGAAGGTGTGTGTGTGTAGAGACAATAATTGATGTTATAGTTCGTCAGGGATGGGAGAGTTGAAGGGAATTGGGAACAAATAATGAATATGAAAGGGGGAGATGCACTAGAACTGAATGTGGTGATGTATATGCAACTCTTTAAATACGACTGAACTAAAGAAGTATTCAGTCGTGTTTAACTGATATGTGAATTATATCTCAATAAAACGGTTAGGAAAACAATAATGAAAACAAACAAACAAACATTGTTGCTTAGAATTCAGGTGTTGAGAACAAAGAGGAAGGGCCAGGAGTTGGAAAATACGTTTTTGGCAATAAAAATTGTGCAAGACATTGCATGATTGAATTTTGTAAGAATTCACTGCCATGTGAACCTCCCCAAATATACAGAAATAAAATTGACTACATCTTTGGAAAGAGACAACAGAGAAGCTCAATATCATCAGCCAAAACACACCAGGGGGTGGGGGAAGTCAACTGTGGACTAGACCACTAATTTCTCATGTGTAAGATTAGGTTGAAGCTGTAGAAAAAATAAGTCCAAAGAGCCAAAATAGGAGTTTGAGTACATCCCACCATACAATGAAAATCTGTCAAGAACAGATTGGACACCTGGAACGCTAATGACAGAAGCCCGAATAGGTTCTGGAATGACATGTATAACATCATAGGTGAAGGAAGCAAAAGCTCATCACACAAATGAGAAAGAAACAAAAGACCAAAATGGATGTCATAAGAGGCTCTGAAACTTACTTTTGGATGTAGAGTAGCTAAAATAAATGGAAGAAATGATGACATCAAAAAGGCGAACAGAATATATCAAAGAGGAGCTCAAGAAGCCCAAGTATAACAATAAAACGTGTTAGGAAGCCAAAGAAGAAAATTCTCAGTATTTTTTAAGCCAAAAGAACTGAAGAAAAAAAGTCATGTCTCAAGTAGCCACACGGAAGAATTCTATGGGCAAAATTTTGAACCATGCAGGAAACATCAAAAGGAGATGGAAGGAAATACAGTACGCATCACTGAACGAATACCATACAACTATTCTAAGAGGTAGCCCATGGTCAAGAATTGATGGTGCTGAGGGAAGAAGTTCAAGCTTCACTCAAGGCATTAGCAAAAACAAGGCTCTAGGAATCGGTGGAATACAAATTGAAATGTTTCAACAATCTAATACATGTTTAGAGGCACTCATTAGGCTATGCCAAGAAATTTGAAAGGCAGTGGCCTAGTCAACTAATCAAAGAGTTCCATCTATGTGCCACTTGCAAAGAAAGGTGACCCCACGTAATGTGGAAATTATCCAAAAATATAGTTAATATTATATGCAATTACAATTTTTGCTGAAGATAATTCAACAATAGTTGAAGCAGTACATTGAGAGGGAGCTGTCAGAATTCCATATGGATTAAGAAGAGGACTTGGAAGAGGGAATATCATTACTGATGTCAGACAGATAGATCTGAGCTAAAAGCAGAGTACACCAGAAAGGGAATAAAAAGTACATCTTACTGACACAAGGGCATTTGACTGTGTGGATCATTAACAAACTATGGATAACATTGCAAAGAATGGGAATCCTTGAGCACTTAATTGTGGTCATGGGGAAGGGCAATGTTTCCCCAAGGAATCGTGCGCAGAGACAGGGAATCCTTCACTGCGCTCTTCCAGCCGAAGTCTCTGAGTCTCACCATACACAACTGTTTCTCCGTGCTGCGTTAGGAAGGTGGGGGAAGAGTCCACCTGTGAGTAATGGTGACCAGGATCCCTTACAATCTCAACCTGCTGTGTATAAAACCAACCCTCTGAGAAACAGGAGGCGGGGCTCCCATCACCAGCAAGGGCCAACAGTGGGGCATGCAATCTGGACCAAAGATCCCTGTGCGGTGAACCTCCTGCATCCAAAAGGCAGCTATTCAGGAGAGCAGCAGTGGAAGGAAGAGTGAGAGCACGGAACAGAGTGATGAACTTCCCAGCCCACAGAGCAGGGAAAGCTGAATGTTTTTGTGCAAGAGGCTGGCTTGTGGATTGAGAACGTTCTTAATATTGCATTGGGTAAATCTGCTGATAAGCTTGTGACAGTTGGACATTGAATAAGGAGGACCGAAAAAGTATTGATGGGTTTGAATTGTGGTGCTGGTGAAGAATATTGAAAGTATCGTGACCTGCCAAAGGGACAAACAAATTTGCCTTGGAAGAAGTGCAATCAGAGTGCTCCTTAGTGGCAAGGATGGTGAGACGACATCTTACATACTTTGCACCTATTATCAGGTGAGGCCAGTCCCTGGAGCATGCTTGGTAAAGTGGAGGAACAGTGAAAAAGTAGAAGTGCCTCAAGGAGATGTATTGACACAGTGGCTGCAACAATGGGCTCAAGCATGGGAACAGTTGGGAGGATGGCCCAGGACCAGGCAGTGTTTCATTCGGTTGTGCATAGGGACCCTATGGATCAGCTCTGACTCAATGGCACTAACAACAACCCAAGTCTCTATAACTCCCAACAAATGATTAGGTGGAACTATGCAGATAGGCATGTATGACACTGATGAAAGTGGTCGGTTTTCCTCACCACCACACTAGGGTGGTGATAAGGATAAACCATATTTGAACAGGAACAGAGAGAAAGCCTAGGGCCATTGGAATAGCATGTTGCAAATCTTTGTCTGAAGTGGTGGGCGCCTAAACTAGAGTCAACAGTGATAATGGCGTGGACACCATGGGACAGACTAAGAGGAGTAGTGCCAAGATTATGGGACTGAGAGACGGAGTGACTAGCAGATTTCCCAGCCTATAGAGGCGGAGGCCAAGTGATTACATTGCCGAGAGTGTGAGTACCACAGAGAAACTTGCTGAGTGTGAGTACCATAGAGAAATGTGGTTGCTGGCTGAGGAGCGCTGTCACTATGGATGGATAACTGTATCCTTACTATTTACTGAATTTGACTTGTGGTAACCTAATAATTTTTCATAGTACAATTTTGTAATATAAATGATTTCTGCATCACTAACACCTTTCTCTCAATAACATAAAAATAAGCTATACACATGGCCTTCTCCAGATGGAATACACAGAATTCAAATTTACTACATTTATGGAGAATCTCAATAGCAGCAGCTAAAACCAGGCCAGAAATAGACATATTTAAGTTCCGGTTGACACTGAAGAAAATGCAAACAAGCCCACGAGAGATGAAATACAACCTTGAGTATATCCCGCTTGAATTTTGAGACCATCTCGAGAAGAGATAGGACTCCTTGAACACTGAGGACAGACGAGCTGATGGCCAGCTACAGGTGGGCAGCAAGAACATTTTACATGAAGAAAGCAAAGGGTTATTACAAAGACAGGTAGGAAAGAAAAAATGTCAGAAGAGACTCTGAAACATGCTCTTAATTGTAGACTAGCTAAGGCAAATGGAACAATAAACTTGAAGGACGGAGTAAAAATTTCAAGGGTACCTTGAGAAGATAGTAAAATATTAAAATGAAATATGCAAAGACTTAAAAAAGTCTTTTAGAATAAAAAAAAACAAAAAGCAAGAACACGCTCAGCTTATCTTAAAATTAAAAAAACAAAACAATCAAGCCTTGAGTTTCATATAGACAGAGTCTATATGTAAAATATTGAATGATGCAGAAAGCATCAAAAGAAGATGGGAACAATACACAGAAACACTATATCAAAGAAACCCAAACATCAATTAAAAAAAAACAACCCAAACTAGTAAACTAGTAAGCAACCATTTCAAGAGTTAGCATATGATTAAAGAACCAATGGTACTGAAGGAAGAAGTCCAAGTTGTACTGGAGGCATTAGCCTAAAGCAAGGATCCAGGGATTGATGGAATACCAACTGAAATGTTTCCACCAGCTGAGGAAGCACTGGAAGCACTCATCAGCCTATGCCAGGACATGTGGAAGACAGCTGCTGACTGTAGGAGATGCCTATTTGTACCCAGTCCAAAGAAAAGTGACTCAACGGAATGTTCTAATTATAGAACAATATCATTTATATCATATGCAAGTAAAGTTTTGCTGAAGATCATTTAACAATCACTGTAGTTATACACTGACAGGAAACTGCCAGAAATTCAGGCCTGATTCAAAAAGGATATGGACCAAATGATATCATTGCTAATGTCAGATGGATCTTGGCTGAAAGTAGAGACTACCAGAAAGATGTTTACTTGTGTTTTATTGACCACGCCAAGGCACTCCACCGTGTGAACTATAACACACTATGGCCGGCCTTGAGAAGAATGGGAATTGCATTCTTGTAGCACCTGTACATGAATCGAGAGGCATGTGTGAGAATAGAATACAGGAATACTGCATGGTTTAAAATCAAGGAAGGTGTATGTCAGGGTTATAGTCTCTCACCGTACTCATTCAATCTGTATGTTGAGCAAATAATCAGAGATCCTGGACTGTATGAGGAAGAATGCAGAATCAGAACTGGAGAACTTTGCTTGCTGAAAGTGAGGAGAACTTGAAGCATTTACTGATAAAGATCAAAGATTACAGTCCTCAATATGGATTACAACTCAGTGTAAAGAACGCAAAAATCCTCACAACTGAACCATGAGGTAGCATCATGATCAATGGAGAAAAGATTGAAGATGACAATGATTTCATCTTGGTTGGATCCATAATCAATACTCATGAAACCAGCAGTCAAGAAATCAAATGATGCATCAAATTAGTTGAATCTGCCCAAGACCAATTTAAAGTGTTGAAAAGTAATGATGTTACTTTGAGAATGAAGGTGCACCTGTCCCAAGCCATGATATTTTCCATTGCCTCATATGCATGTGAAAATTGGACGCTGAATAAGGAAGACTGAAGAAAAATCGATGCATGTGAAGTATGGTGCTGGTGAAGAATACTGAAAGAGCCATGGCCTGGCAAAAGAACAAATATCTGTCTTGGAAGAAGCAGAGCCAGAATGCTCCTTAGAGGTAAGGATGGCAAGACTTCATCTCAAGTACATTGGACATGTAATCAGGAGAGACCAGTCCCTGGAGAAGGCTATCATGCTTAAAGTAGAAAGGCAGCGAAAAACTCAACTCAACAAGTTGAATTGACCCAGTAGCTGCAACAATACATTCAAACATAATAATTGTGAGGATGGTACTTTGTTCTGTTGTCCATTCGGTCGTTATGAGTTGGAACTGACTTGATATCACCTACTAACATTAACTTCCCTAATTAACCTCCATAATTGTGAGTATTGTCTGTCAGATCTGTGGCCCCTGCAATGAATTGCTGATCCCAGCATAGAAGTACAGTTGGAGAAATAGTTGAGGACAGAGTAACTAAAGAAGGACAGATCATGGAGGCGTGTCGGACCCCTGCCTCTTGGCAATAAGGAAGCCAGAAGAGGCCAGATATGCCCCCCCATGCCATTTATTATATTATCATGTTTGAACATATTGACATGAGGTCATTAGATACACTTATAATTTAGGGAAAAGGAGACTCCAATCCAAAGCAAACACAACCTATAAATGAACTCTTTGCTTTAAGAAATGACACAAAAAGTAATTCATGTGCTTAATATATAATCAAATGTTTATGTATTCAACATTTGAAAATTTTATCAAAACGAGATATCCTCCATTGACCCGACACATACTAGGATCCAAAAACACCCAAACCCATTGCCTTTGAGCTGATTCTAACTCCTAGTGACCCTAATAGGACAGGATGAACCTGTCCCTGTGAGTTTCTGAAGCAGTAATTCTTTACGGTCACAGGCAGCTGCTTTTCTCCTATAGAGTGGCTGGTTGTTTCAAACTCCTGAACTTGCAAGTGGCAGCCCAACTCATAAGCACCATACCACCTGGGCTCCTGTCTGTATTAGGCTAACTAGTGGTAATACAAGGGTGCACAGATTAAAATGTTTATGCATCAACTGATCTCACTCAATTTATGTCTGAAAGTTGGAGGATTGCCCAACTAGAGAGACTGCATACATGTGGTTACATTTAGATTTATTGATATAATTAAAATGCATTTTAGAAGAAAACTTCCTGTAAGCATTGGCCATTTCTGTGGGAAACCTATTAGCATTTTTTTATAACATGGTGTTCCTTGCCACATTGCAGATAAAAACAAGTATGTAACACACTGAGAAAACACTTTGAGCAAGTGTGTGGACATAGGAGAGCTTATGGGAATCAACACTGTAGCTGGAGCCAAATAAATGAGGAGAATGGAGAGATTTGACACGAGACCAGTGGTTCTCAACATTCCTAAGGCCGCACGCGACCCTTTCATATAGTTCCTCATGTTGTGGTGACCCCCAATTGTAACATTCTTTCATTGCTACTTCATCACTGTCATTTTGCTACTGTCATCATGTAAATATCTGATAGGCAGGATGTTATTTTCATTGTTACAATATGTAATTATATATTGTGGAATATTTATTTCTAATGACAAATAAATGAAATGTTGTCTTGAAGCATGAGGAACAGTCTTCATGCTGGGTACTCTTATGGGAGAGTATCTGCGTGTGGGCAGACCCACCTGGAGACAGATAGAGAAGCTGTGTCTCTGTTCCTAAGGACATTGGAAACATGTGTTTTCTGATGGTCCTAGGAAACCCCTGTGAAAGGGTCATTCGAACCCCCAAGCGGTCGCGGCCCACAGGCTGAGAACCGCTGCTCTAGGTGATGCTACCAGGCAGGCCAGATTCAGCTTGTGAAAAGTACTCCTAACCCGAGCACTGATTATATTAAAATCTGATCATGTTTCAACTATTTAAATTTTTTGCACATTCCTTAGACACTGCCACATTTCATTACCAGGAAGCCATTTTCAGGCAGGAAATGAAAGGGGAAAAAAGTATACAATATCATCTAAACAATATGCTAGAGCGCATTATTTTTCAGGAATATTTTATAAAAGCAGTATAATTAATTTTAACAGTGGGAAAGCAGAGGATGAATCTGAAGGTCAGTCCTATCTGACTTTATGTTTGTTTTAATTTTTTTGTAATAGTAGTTTTCTAAGGGTGTTCTTCATTCTCTGATAAAAGTATGGGGACTGAAATCTATAGAATACAATTTCCCTTGAAGATTAGGATATTAAGGTTCCTGTGTAGTCCTGAAATGAAGAAGTCTATTTCAATTTATTAGCTGCGTATTTTTTTTTTATTAAATCATTT
The DNA here is from genome assembly GCF_000313985.2 of Echinops telfairi. Lineage (NCBI taxonomy): Eukaryota > Metazoa > Chordata > Mammalia > Afrosoricida > Tenrecidae > Echinops > Echinops telfairi. The sequence goes on from NW_022111369.1 coordinate 47,984,332, forward strand.
TATGGGAGGCTGGTACAATTGCTTTCTGCTTGAGCCCTTGGTATTTTATAAAATTTGCTGTTCTCAGAATGCTTTTGTGTATGTATGAAACATTTACGATTCCATGAAATTATGTCGGAAACCTGCTAACTTATCTGAATTAATATTTTCTCTTTAGGTTCTAACATCCATTGCAATGACTATGAGGAGAATTTATTAAGGAAACTAACAAGTTATAATGCCAGTGAGAAATGCTCAGGGTTGAGTTGTATATCAGGACATGTTACAAAATTCTGGTAAGTCTTCAAATAAATACCCAAAGGGCATACCATTTTGCTTTGCTATGACCCTCAACCCTAAAGCATTTAGCTTAAACTCCCTGGGTCAGCAAACCCAGTTCCCTGAATTAAGTTCCCCAGAGGCATCCCACTGGGCAAACCAGCCTTCTGCACAAAAGGACTCAGCTTTACTTGCTCTGGGTCCTGGGAAATCCAGCACTCTGTCCCATGCTCTGGGTCCTGGCCCTGCGGCTGCTCCTCTGATTTTGTGGCTATTACTTGTATCCAGGGGGTTCACTGAACAGCGATCTCTGGTCCAGATGACAAGTTCCACTCCTGGCTGTTGCTGGTAATGAGATCCTTCCTCCTGCTTCTTTTCTCTCTCTCTCTCTATATATATATATATTTAATCGTTTTATTAGGTCGCAATCCATACATACATCAATTGTGTAAAGCACATTTGTACATTCATTGCCCTCATCATTCTCAAAACATTTGCTCTCCACTTAAGCCCCTGGCATCAGGTCCCCTCTCTCCCCACTCCCCCTCCCTTATGAACCCTTGGTAATTTATAAATTATTATTTTGTCATATCTTGCCCTGTCTGACGTCTCCCTTCCCCCACTTTTCTGTTGTCAGTCCCCCAGGGAGGAGGTCACATGTAGATCCTTGTAATAGGTTGCCCTAGAGAATCCTGTTAGAAATTACTTACAGTGGATCCTCTCAGTATCTTCCCCCATCTTCTTACCAGACCCATACAGGAAAGGTCATTTGGTGGGAATTAGAGACTTTGGCTAGAAGAGCCACAGGAGATAAATCACTGTCCTTTCACCCGCCATAGGGCACATTGGGAGAACCTGATTAATGGGAGTTCAATTTACTTAGAATCTAGGTAATGTAAATCTTATCAGACACTCTTAAATCAATGTCAAAAAATAGGTTTCAATTCACTGGTCTGTGAAATCAATTAAGTGGGTTATGATCAGTATTTAGGTGGGAATTGGGGAGAAGAAAAGTAAGAAGGACATAAAATATCGAGTCATTGCACTTAGTAAGTACAACAGAATCCTGAATCATGACCTTTTTGGTGAGTCACGATGTAGTGTGTTCCTCTCTGTGGCCCTGGCCAAGACAGTCCTTAGCCAGTGATTTCCTGAGAAGCACAGGAGCTGTTTTTGAGGCTTGAGGATTAAGCACAATGATGGAACAAAAGTCTGAATTTATGAAATTAACACAAAAGACTGCTATAACCATGTTGCTACCTAGAAGATTGGTTATTACTTCGAACCAGAGAGTTTTAGGGCTGAAATAACTCATGGGCTGGGGGTGGGGTGGAGGTGGTGTGAAGGTAAAGGCTTCCTGACTGGAAAAGGTCAGCCAGCTGTTAGCTGGGCCTGGCACCCAGCTTTCCCGACCAGGATTCCAGTATTCCTTTACTTGACAGTGTAAACTGATGTCATTTTTATTTATAGAATCCTCAGGATTACTTCTTTTTAATTATTAAGGAAAAACGAGGCTGTTTCAAAAATGCTAAAACCTTTAAGAGAAAAAAAAGTAATTTAGAGATAATTCAACGTGCTGGGGTCTGATTCTACTTCTAGCAAATAACTAATTAACCTAATACCCTTTGTTATTAGATACGACATTCAGTAATCTGGTTTCTCATTTGTACTTGTAACTGCCAAAGGCATGTGATTTTGAAAAGACCTTAAAGGTCACACAACATTGGACATGGGGACAATCTTGCCACATTTGGGTCAAAGATGCGGCCTTTCTTTTTCATTCTCTAGGGATAGTGAAGGAAGACAGACTAAGAGGAAATCCCCCAAACCTACTTTTATAAAAGGAAAAGAGATGATGCTGAAGCATTCTATCCCAGCAAAGCATTGGCTTTGGTAGGTTTCACTTTACACCTGCATCCTGAAAACTCCGCGGGAGCCCGCAGGGCTGGGAACCACAGGAGCAGCAAGTGGTTTCCAACAAGATGAGGCTTTCTGCCACCTTAACGATTTCTCCCAATATCCCAACTCACTGGCCTGCAGTCCATTCCTGTAGGGCAGGGTCCTGTGGGTTTCGGAGACTGTACCTCGTTATGGGAGTAGAAAACCCGGTTTTTCTCACCCAGAGCATCTGGTCCTTTCCACAGACTGACCTATGGTTAGCAACGCATGGCTTAACTCGGCCACCAGGGCTCTAGTCAAGACTGACACTGTAATTCACACACACCGTCTCCAGAGCTGAGATCCACTGGGTGGCCGGGGTTTGGTTTTGGTTCCTCAAAAGTCTTTGCGGTCTAAGTCTTGAACTTTCGTAGTTTCCATTCTCTCGAGGAGTAAGTGTTCTAATGATGTATTTGGGAAGGGGTGTCAGACTCAGTCATTGACAGAGCTGGTCCTTTCCTCTGTGTTCTAGAGAAAGGGTGTACAGGAGTCCAGCCCTGAGAGATGAGTCCCAGTACACGCTCATCATGCCGGACACGCCTGCGAGATGCCGGCAATCCCACCCGAAGCAGAGATCATTTGATAACAATCTTGGCTCCAGGAAGAGATGTCAAGACCTGTACACTCTGGGGCTAAACAGAAGCTTTTGGGGGAGTTAAGGAGCCGGGTGTCTGTAACAGGAACATAAACGCATAAAGCCTAGACAAGCGCTCAAAAGTGGGGAGGCATCTCCCACAGACTTTGGAAGGCAGCTGGTGTCTGGAGAGCAGAAAATCTCCTTTAAAAGCAGGAGCCTCCCGGGGGGAGCCTTTCCGGGAAGACTTGCCCCGGACTGGGAGAAGGCTGGAGGTGCGAGTAAGCGAATTTCCTCCAGCTCCCGCCGACCTTCCAGTGATGAAGCCGACTCCCGGCCCGCCAGGAGGCCC
>NW_022111369.1:47987956-48039444 GCF_000313985.2 Echinops telfairi
GCGTTTCCGAGCTCCGCGCAGGCACCGCGGGTGCTGGACCAGCCGCTCGGGCCGAGGCAGTGGGAAGCCCCGCTTGCTCCCGGGCCGCCTCGCAGCACCTTCTCGCTCCTGCGCGCCCCGCCGGCGAGGACGGGGTGAGAAGGTGAAGTGGGGAGAACTGCGAGCAGCGGGGCCAGGCTCCGAGCTCAAATTTCATCTTCATTGAAGCAAAGCACAGAAGAAGGTTTCTTATTTACTATTCAGCAGTTTTTCTCCTTTTTGTTCTTCTTCCCCCCTGAAAGAAACATTTTTTTTTTGTGTGCGGGGGGCGGGGGCTTGCTCTGGGCACTTGCTTTGCCCAGTGGTTGAAAGTGAACTCGGCTCGGGATGGTTCTCCTGTCACTTTGGTTGCTAGCAGCCGCGCTGGTAGAGGTTAGGACTTCGGCTGACGGACAAGTAAGTGGAAAATAATAACAATACAAAAGGCAAACCCAACCTTTCCCCGAAAGAGTTTCTCCCTCTTTTCCCCCACTCTTCTCTCTCCCCTCCCCACCCTTCCCTGTTGTCCTCTGCAGCCACCAGCGGTGACTCGAGGGCTGGGTGCGACCCGCGGGGCTTGGGGGGCTGGGGGTGCGGGGGCTGAATTGCACCGGAGATGAGGACTCCACTTCTGGGACGCAGGCTTGTCACACCTAGGGCTTCGCCACTTGGCGGGATCCGGACGAATGACTGCAACCATAGGGCAGCCAGTTCGCATCCTCACCGGGCCGTCTGGGTCCCCCCCTTTGCCGGGGGCGGTCTGGGCGCTTGAATGAAGTCCTGGCCGCTGGGTCCCGGGTCGGGTCGCTGGGCTCTGGGGGCTGCAGCCGGAGGAGTCTGGAGCGCGGAGCTTTCCCTCCGGACGGCTGAAACTGACTCACGGCTTTTGGGGTGCAGGAAGTCCTGGGGCCGGAATCCAGCAGCCACGTGTCTGCTGGAGGATCGCTGCCCGGCTGGGGTTTGACAGTTGGGGAGGGGGCCTGGGACGGTTTCCTGCGCTGCGCTTCTCCCGGGCAGGAGCTGGAGCCGCTGGCCGCCCCTCTCCCCTCCCCCGCGGCCCAGCTCCTCCTCTTTTAAAAGCGAAGTTCAGTGCGGCTCCGTTTCTGGTGGGCCCTGCCCCCACCCTTTGAAGGGTCTAGGTGAAGCCTGATGCTCTCCCAAGAATCCTTCAGGAGGCTGCGCGGGCGAGCCTCCTGCACTCAATCACACCAGTCCGGGGCCGCTGAGACCAAGAGCAACCGATGTCTCTCGGAGCTGAGCAGCTTCTCTGCCTGGCCCGGTTGAACCGTAGGGTTGATTTCTAATCTCAAAGCCCATGCATCAGGCCCCCTCTTAGGCATTACTATCTCCCAACCCCTTCTCCTGAATGCATTCAGACACTTTTCTTTTCTGCTCCTAACCCAGTACTGGGGTTTTCCAGAAAAGAGTATTGAGTTTCACATTTATTTTTGTTGGCTTCATGAATGCCCAAGTGGGTACATGACTCCCTTTCCCCCAAGTTGTGATTGAATTGGCTCGGGTCTCCTGACAGCCACTTCCTATAACCTTAGAGGCAGCCTTTAGGCACCAGTCCCTGTCTCCAGCATCTGCTGATTAGCTAGCTAGCTCCTGTAAAGCTTTAATGGTAGATAGAAAACTCGCGAAGTGATAAGATGAAACCCAGTAACTGTTTCTTTTTCTTACTTTCCCCCTGTCCTTTTCCAGGCTGGTAATGAAGAAATGGTGCAACTAGGTAAGCTTGCTCTCAAATGTCACTCTTATCTTAAATGGAAAGTAAGGAATGAAGTAAGTCGTGCAAAGTCATGTTCCTGACATTTCTCCTAGGTATCTAAAAACGTATTTTGCTGTCCAGGAACATTTAAAGGTTGTTCCCCTTTCTGAAGAAGAGGTTCATGGGTGCCGGACAAGCCTAAGGGCCCCAGCATCAGTGGTGGAAACACTTGGCTGCTGACCCAAAGTTCGGTGATTGGAACTCACCAGCCAGGGTGCTGGGAAAGATCCGGTTGTCCAGTAAAACTGGCAGCCTGGGAGGCCTTATAGTGCAGCTCTACCCTGCCCTATAAGGTGCCTGCGAGTTGGAGTGGATTCTCTGGCAATGTTTTTCTGTTTGGGCCCTTATGGGCCAGTCATCCTATGGTCAGACCCTGGGTTAGGAATGAGACCAACTCCTAAGTGTGTTTTTAAGGTAATTGGGGCGGGGGTGGGGTATGTCTGAGCAGGTGCCAACAGTTTCTTATTTATTCTTATCTGAGTGCAAGAAAAGACTTGAAGCCTGGTCACTAATTTAACAGCTGCATGTGCAACAAGTGAAGGTGATGGAAGACTTTGTTTAGGGCTAGTTTAAGCCAAGGATCTTGGTAGCACTGTGGGTTAAGCATTCCGCTGCTAACACAAAGGCCAGTGATGCAAACTCACCACCCTGCTGCTCTGTTAGAGAAAGATGCTGCAGCCTGTCTCTGTACAGACTTACAGCCCTGGAAACCCTCTGGAGCCGTTCTACTTCACCCTGTGTGATCACTTTGAGTTAGAATGTCATAGAAGGCAGTGGGTGGTGGGTGGTTCAGTCCTTTCCATACCCAAACCAAACTCACTGCCATCAAGTGGGTTCTTCCTCATCGCAGCCCTGTAGGACAGGGTAGAACTGAGCCTGTGGGTTTTCAAGACGTGACTCTGTGGGAGTAGAAAGCTCCCATCTTTTTCTTGAAGAGAGATGGTTTTGAACTGCTGACCTTTTGGTTAGCAACTCAACACTTAACTACAAGAGTAGAAAGCCTCCACTTGCTCTTGAGGAGCAGCTGGTGGTTTAGAGCTCCTGACTTTGTGGTTAGTAGCCCAATGCTTAATCACTAAGCCACCGGGTGCCAAGCCTTTGAATCTGAGGGCAAATTTACGGTAAATTAAAGGAGTGGCCTGCAAAACCTATTGATGATTCCAATCAATGAACTGGATCTTGCCTTCTCAGCAGGTGGTATAGGGACTAGATAGGGAGATGAATGAAATGGGGTCAAACAGTGTGGCACTAGGAGGAGCACATCTAATCAGATCAGGAGGCAAGGTGTAGCAATGCTACAAAGGGAAAGTGGAAGTACAGCAATTTTCCTTACAGTTTTTCTTGCTTTAGCTAAAACTTCTGATGAGCTCGCCTATTCTATCAGCTTTTAAATAATTAGTTACTGTACAAGGTACTGTCTTTAGGCCTTTTGCAATTAACATCTAAGCCTCACTGTTACCTTAAGATGTGGATATGATTCTTCCAATTTCATGGGTGAAGATATTTACTGAGCCTCACATAGAGTAAGTAACAGGTAAATCCAAAACCCAAGCCCTTTTTCTTGCAGCTATTTATAATAATTGTTCTGAAAAGCTGAGAGTCATCTGGCAAGAAGCCAGGCCACATTAAAAGCCTTTCATGCACATTTTTCTTAGGTTGCTTTAAAGATAATTTTTCCTTTTGGCAGATTTTTAAGTCTCTGAAAATTCTGTATTTGGCAAGTAGTATTGTAAAATCATCTTTTAGAAGAAAAGTTTTTCTACCACTTTGACTACTGTGAAAATAGCTACAATCCACTCATCATGTGCTATGTACAAGGCACAGTGTTGCTTACTTTTTGCGTGTTATATGTCATCTAATTCTCCCAACTGCAGTGTGAGATGGGGCTATTGGTGTGCCTGTTTTATAAATGAAGAAGATAAAGCTTGCAGAGGTTATATAACCATAGACTCATAGAGACCCTGTAAGACACAGTAGCACTTCCTCTTGGAATAGCTTCATTTTGTCCCTTAGAGCAGCGAATAGGTTCCAACCTCTGACTGTTTGCTCAGCAGCTCCCTGAGTGAGTAACCTGCTATGCCTAGGGCTCCTTAGAGGTTACATCACATTCCCAAATCACTGCTATTGAATCGGTTCTGACACAGAGGGATCCTATAGGCCAGAGTAGCGCTGCCACTGTGGTGTTTTGAGTCTGTGAATCTCTACAGCAGTAGACATTCTCATCTTTCTCCTGTGGACCAGCTGGTGGTTTGAACTGTTGACCTTGTGTTAGCAGTGCCATGGGTGACCCACTATGCTCTCAGAGCTCCTGCAGAGGTTACACAGCTACCACCGATTGTGCATAAGCAAGCATTGGAGGGATTCCCCATTACAAGAAGCTGGGAGCCAATGATCTCATATGACCAGAGGTGCCTATATGTAGGCCCCTATATCCCATCATAGGTCAAAAGTCCCCTTCCTTCCTGGTGCTTACACTGTAGGAGCTCTGCTCTAAGTTCAGATGATAAATGGTGGGGCAGGCAGTACTGGATCAATAAAAGAGCATTACCAGAACACCGGGACCCTTCTTGTCACACCTTCATACTATCATCCTCTCACCAAAGGGAAACACTTCTGAATCCTAACAGTATGCATTAGCTGTGGCAGATTTTTTTGTGCTGGGTATAAAAAGAATCAACCCTCTGAAATAGCAAGACTTGTCGTTAGGTAAGGAGGAGGCAGTTTTTATGTAGGAAGGTTAGACTATGTACAGGTATGCCTCTTATTGATGCCAGTGTTTAAGCACTCAGCTACTAACTGAAAAGTTTGAAGTGCAAACTCACCCAGGTTTGCTGCAGAAAGAAGAAAAGCTTGACTTCCTGGTCTGAAAGACATAGCAAGAGTTCTCTGTACATTTTTGGTTTTGTTTTGAAATCATCCCCAAGATAGTGTGTAGTAGTCATGGGACAGTAGTTAAATGAACCATAGCCAATCAAAACATTGATGGTTTGAACCTAGTAGCCTCTTCCCAGGAGAAATGTGGCAGTCTGTTCTGTAAAGATTTTTAGCTTTACAAACCATACAGAAGCAGCCCTACTCTATCCCTTATTGCTGGAAGTTAGAATTGACTGGACTATTACATTTATTTGTTTGTTTTTGGTATGGAGCATAAATAATTCTGCTTCTGTGCGCTCCACTCAGTGGATAAACACCCTCTTGGTAAGTGGTCAAGTGTGATTCTTCCAGTGATAACTGGGAGATATGTTTTGAACTCTGACTAGGTGAGGGGTCTCTACTCCTTTGTCAACTGGTGAGATAAGTACCTACCAACCTGAATACTCCCATTCATACATTTACGTGCACATCTGAATGTGCAGGAATGCGCAAGTGCTTGTTTCATGAGGTGATTAACCTATTTGGTGGGGTAGTGGGCTAGATAGAGTTGAGCTGCTAACCGTAAAGTGAGTGGTTCAAAATCATTTCCAGTCTACAAAACCTGGCAGGGGCAGTTCAACTCTGTCCTATAGGGTCTGTATGAATCGAAATTGATTCTATGGCTGTGAGTTTGGCTTTTCTGTTTTGGTGAGAGTTCTCTCTCTTGATTTAGAATCACAGGCTTCACACAGTTTCTTTATATTTTGGCTTCCTCTGGAGAATTTGCATGTCTATCCCAACTATACTGAATCAGAATCTAGTTTAACAAGCTCTCTGTGTGATTTTTAGAGATTCCCAAGTGATGGTTAAGTATGTATCAGAATGACCTGGGTATCTTGAGAAGCATAGATTTTGATTCAGTCCCTCTGGGGTGGAAATGCAACTTCTCTGCAGGGAGTCAAACCGTAATGAACCCAGTTGGAAGTCCTGTTTAGACTATGGCCTTGGTGGGATGCCTACCATAATTGTGGGCAGCTGACTGGCTGGCCTGATTGGGTAGGAAATTGTTCTGTGACTTGTACAGCTTAGGAAATAATCATAGTTCTACAGCAATGAGAGAATCTCAAAAGGAATTCTCCAACTCCTTTAGCTTTATAAACTGCCACTCTGGGACTGAGTATCATTTGAGGAAAATTATCATAAGGCTTGGGGGTTGAGCTGCCTTCCTCCCCCTCTCAACCTTGTCCTGGGAGTAGAGCTTAGCCATCTTTCTCTCTTTGTGTCGCCCGTTTCAAATGCCAGTGCTTTGCATTCTTAGCAAAATACAGTTAAGGATCTTGTCCACTCAGAGATCCAGTTTACTGAGAAATGCTTTCTCATCATTTTTCACATATTTATTTGGTTTTCAAGGTTTCATATGAGTCACTTCCTTATTCCTTGGCACCTAGAAAGCATTTCTACAACTGGGGACTTCATGAGAGTAAAGACAGTTGATACCTGTTCTATTTCGAGTGTGTAGAAGACTGCTTGGTCTCTAGTTAGATCTCATATTTTTGCTATTACATGACTAGATTTAGTAAGTGGGGTATTAATTACTTTATTGGATATGATTATAGTTTGGATTTCTGTAAACAATATCTTTTTTAATTGGTCTGAAAGAAAATGAGGATGGTGACTAAGGATATGTAATCAATCATTCAGTGTTATCAAGGCTTCTTGGGGCTTCTCTGTTTACCAAAGAGCACAGGGCCTAAGCTTATCTGTTTTTCTGAGCTTTTCTGTTTGTGCTTAATAAAGAAATGGAAAAATGAATTTTATGTGCAGTTTTGAACTGTCCATTAGTCCATTTAGAATTTTTTGCCTTGTTACTATTATCAGTGAAAAGTTGATAAATCAAGATTAAAACCTATCAATTCAGTTTGCAAGTTGCAATACGAGGAGTGTGGTGAAGGAGAAGGCTTAAAAGGATCCTGTGTAAATTTTAGAATTTTAACTACTCATGCCATTATCCTTCCTTGTACCTGAAGAGTGTTTAGACTTGACTTTCCTGGTTTAGCTTCCACTGGGATTTTGAGAGGAGCCCTGGTGGCTTAGTGGTTATGCATTGTACTACTGACTTTAAAGTCAGCAGTTCAAACCCACCAATCCCTGTACTCCTGTAAAGAGTTACAGCCTTTGAAACTCAAAAATGTCTACCCTGTTCTATAGGATGCTATGGATTTGACATCGATCTGATGACAGTGAGTTTGGTTTCTTGTTGGGCTTTTGAACACTACAATGGTAAATGTTAAGTGCTTTAGGCTTCTTAGATGAAGATGCTATTAAGTGTAGCATGCTATCGATCACTGGTAACAATAATGTCTTACCCATACTTTAACTGATATTTGTCTTCTATCAGCATTCTCTTGTTATCATATTGGATAATTATAGTACACAAATGAATTTTAAGAAATCACCAAGGCCACCTCTTCTCCGCGCACCCATCTCCAACCCAGATTGCCATGGGAGTTCATTAAAGACAATTATAAAGTGTCTGGTAAAATTGTGAGTGGCTTTGACATGTAGAACTTGGCTATCTTACTTAAATTGCATGTATTGACAGTGATGACTTAGATGAGATTCAAACACGTCCCCAAAGAAGACTATTTCCAGAACTTGAGGAGGCTTCTTTTCAGCTTTCTTCTCACAGGAGTCAACATTTATGATCATGCAATTTTTATTATTAGAACTTATTGCGTTATTTTTAAATCATCTTTTGCTGTAATTGTTTTTTGATTTTTCTATATTCTATGGATTTTTCACAATTGCCCTGGTTTTCATTCTTCTTGAGAGATCAATAGCATATTCACATGCCTTTGTTTGGTTTAAGGATTTAGTGCAAATTCTCCATATTGTCACAAGTGTCTTGTAAACATAATTTGAATAGCAACAGGATCTTCCTTCCATCAGACTGAAAACACATGATTTACATACTAGTCACTTTTTTATTGGTGACCATTTTCTCTTGATAACTAATGTTTTTACAGTGTTGTATGTTGATCATTGCCTACATCTCAAATGGTTGTGTTAGGCGAGAAGTCAAGAGGTTGATTATTGAGTAAAAATACATTTATATGATCGGTTTTTGGTATATGGCTTTTGAAAATATTTATATCGTATGGGTTAAACTCACTACTAGCAATTTAGACAGGAGGCTTAACACCAGCTGTGTGATCATGAGGTGTCCATAGGATCAGGTTTCAGGCATCAAAGACCCAGGAAAAAAAATCATATCTTTGTGAATGAGAGGGAGTGTGGAGTGGAGACCCAAAGCCCATCTGTTGGCACCTGCACATCCTCTTACAGAAGGGTCGCGGGAAGGAGACGAGCCAGTCAGGGTGCAGTATAGCACCGATGAAACATACAACTTTCCTCTAGTTCTTAAATGCTTCCTCCCCCCACTATCATGATCCCAATTCTACCTTACAAATTCAGCCAGACCAGAGGATGTACACTGGTACAGATAAGAGCTGGAAACACAGGGAATCCAGGACAGATAAACCCCTCAGGACCAGTGATGAGAGTGGCTGTAACAAGAGGGGAAAGGGAAGGTGAGGGAATAAAGGGGAACTGATCACAGTGATCTACACAGGGATCACAGTGATCCCCAGGGGGATAGGCAACAGAAACATGGGTGAAGGGGAGACATCGGACAATGTAAGACATGAATATAATAATTTATAAATTATCAAGAGTTTGTGAGGGAAGGGAAAAAAGGAGAAGCTGATACCATGGGCCCAAGTAGAAAGCAAATGTTTTGAAAAGGATGATGGCAACAAATGTACAAATGTGCTTGACACAATGGATATATGTATGGATTGTGATAAGAGTTGTAGGAGCCCCCAATAAAATGATTAAAAAAAAAGGGCTTAAAAATTCATTAAATTTAGCTCTCTTCTTGACATTTGGTTATAATTTTTTTATCCTTGGCTATGCAGTCTTTGAAAGATACAATGAATTCCATTTCCTAGCTATAATGTACCCTACAGCTATAGACAGTTATGAAAACTCTCTTGGTTATCTCATGAGAAGATTCATTCGCCTCTGAGAATAAGACGCGAGGGATGTCTATTCTTTAGAATGCATGCTAAAGAGTTGGGAGATTTTCTTAGCCTGGGAACCACTGTTCCTGTAGGTAACTGATCCGCCCACATGTTCCAAATGCTTTTACATGACTTTGCTGCCTAACCATAAATCCCTAGCAGAAATTCTGTGGTAAAATGTCAGCCTCTTGTTTATAAAGTTGATTGCCACATATTCTGCATGATGCATCTTTATGGAATTTAGAACCAACTGTGAGTGCTGTGAAGCTGTATACCTCGATCTTGAAATGAGTACTGCTGAAACAAGAGCAGTTTAAAAAATTCATAGAACATGAAATTCGATTACATACTTGAACCTTCAGATAAGGTCTTTTATATCAAGTTACGTTCTCTACAAATTTCTCTACGCACACACACACACACACACACCTGTATATACATATACCTAAGTATAAAAATCATTGTTCATGTTTGAGTCACTTTTCTTTTATGTGTAAAAATCTCTCTTCTATAAGTAAAGCCCCATTATTTCGTTTCAGAAGCTCTAATCAGTATCCAGAGGGCCTGTTAATATGCATCACCTTTTCCTCCAGTGGTTAGTAGTATAGACTTTGTTGACTATGTGGTTTACCATCCCAAGCCTACCCCCTTTTAGCTGGGTGGGGGGTTACCTCTCAAAGCATCACTTTCTTATTAGTAATATAGGCAGAAGGAGCCCTGGTGGGTAATCATTGGACTGCTAACCACCAAGTCAGTACTTCAAGCCTACCAGTCGCTCCTCAGGAGAAAGATGAGATTTATAATCTCAGAAACCCCAGAGATAGTGGCTCTGAGTCAGAATCGACTTGATGGCAGTGGGGTTTGGGTTTCTTGGAACTCGGGCACAATGCCACTGCCTCCTTTGGTGAGTGGTGGTGCTTCAGTGAGGGTTCATAACATGCCGGCACAGCAGAAGGAAGCTGGAGTAGGAGTTCATTTTTCGTATGCCATAGACATATCTAGGAGGCCTGCTATGGCCTGCCTCTGGGTGGTGTTAGCTGGGAGGTCGGTGGTTTGAATATCCCCTGAGGTGCCTAAGATGAAAGACCTGCTGCTCTCTTTCAAAAAAACCTGCCACTGAAACCCTGTGGGGCACAGCTCGACTCTGACCCACATGCGGTCATTATGAGTTGGAATCCACTTGATGCCAACTGTCATTTATGTTCCCCTTCTCAACTCACTGCCATCGAGTCGGCGCTGATTCATAGTGACCCAATTGGACTGTACCTCTTTATGGGAGCAGAAGGCCCTGTTTTTTAATCCCACAGAACAATTGGTGGTTTAGGCAGCCTAAATTGTATTCATCCACCCAGGCTCCTGTTTCCCCAGTAGATGTGTGCTATTTACAAAAAGTCTTTGCTGCCTCATTGAAATCGCCTCATGTGAAATTCAGCAACTGCGCCCTATGAATTCGTAGGAACTTAATTTTACTCTGCTCATGAACTGTTTAGCCACTCAGTTGTGTGCCAGCTCTTTGGGAGCTCTTTTTTCATACATTATCTTCATGGTAATATCTCATGATAGTGTTGCTTTGCTTCATTGGAATACAGTAGAGGGAGGGTTTTGAGGAAGGAATAGTGCATAAACAGTTATTTCGTGTGGAATCCACATCAGCTATATTTGGTGTACACCAGACTCTATTTATTTTTTCCAGCTCCCTGAACTCCCCTCTAATACTCATCCTCCTTTAGACACAAGTTACAGGAAACTCCTTCCTACTGGTTAAGGAAAACAAAATGGTTGAAGTCATCAAAGTTGGGGCTAGGTCTCGGTGTTCTCAGGACTCAATCCCTCTGTTTTTCTCTGTGCTCATTTTACTTCTCAATCAGGATAGAACGTTGGTCCCTGGAGTTGTACCTCTAGCATCTCCAGCCCCTTGTTCTATCAGTTTACTAGAACTGGACAACATACCTCTTAATTAACAGCTTTAACAAAAGCTCCCTGGTGTTCTTGGTAGGGCTTTTATTGATAGCCTGGCTGTAGTTAAACACTTTCCTTGAACCATTCATGCAATCAGATGATGAGGTTCTCTGCTTAGTTTGGACTGAGAGATTTTACCCCAGACCATAAGGAATGTGGCATGGCTAACCCAAAGGAAAATTGGAGTGCAGAAAAGATGAAGAGTGGGTGCTTGGTAATCACACATGTATAATAATGCCCCAGCTAGAAGGACTTTCTGGCACATAGCTGTCCTTGTTATTAAGTGCTGCCAAGTCGACTCAAACTTACAGTAACCCTACATATAACAAAACAAAACACCGCCTCATCCAGGGCCATCCTTCCAAACATTCTTCAGTTTGAGACCATCAGTGCAGCTACTGTGTCAATCCAACTTATTGAAAGTTTTCCTCTTTTGCTGCCTAAACCACTTTACCATGCATGGCCCATTGGATGGGAAATGAGGATTGTGGTAGGCAGACAATGACTTTCTGGTTTCATGTCATAATCCTTGGAACCTGTGAATATGAGCAGGGCTTCAAAAAGTACATGGAAAATGGAATTTTTCTATGAACTCTTCGAAGCACCCTTGACTATTATGTTATATGGTGTCTTAGTCATCTAGTGCTGCTATCACAGAAATACCACAAATGGATCGCTGTAACAAACATATTTATTTTTTTCACAATTTAGGAGGCTAGAAGTCCTAATTCCAGACTGCAGTTCTAGAGGAAGGCTTCTCTCACGGTTGCTCTGGGGGAAGACTCTGGTGTCCCCTGAGCATCAGGGCACCCGTCTCTCTGTGGAGGTCTTGATGGGCCTTGGCATCCATCTTCCCCCATCTTGGGGGTTCCCAGTGCGGCAATCTCAGGTTCAAAAGATACACTTCTCTTCTCCAGGCTTTCCTCTTGGTGGTACTGAGGGCCTTGTGCCCTCTGCCTGTTTGTATAGCCCTTTGTATATCTCAAAAATGATTTCCGGAAGAGAAACCTAATCCCCTAGTTATATCCTGCTTCACTAACACAATGGCATTTAATCATACCTCCCTAGCATCATGTTACTGTTAGGTTCTGTCCAGTCAGCCCTGTCTCATAGCAACTGTATGTACATCAAAATGAAACACTGCCCATTTTTATATCATCCTCAAAACTGTTGTGTTGAACCCATTGTCGCAGCTATTGGGTCAGTCCATTTGGTTTGAAGGTCTTCCTCTCTTGTGCTGACCCTTTACTTCACCAAGAATGAGATCCTTTTCTAGGGGCTGGCCTCCTGATAATGTGTCCAAAGTTGTTTTTAAGAAGCATTCTGGCATTTTCTGCCCTTCTGGCAGCTCGTGGTACTTTCTCTCTCACTTGCCATCACCGTCATCCAGATGCATTGAGTTCACTGTCGTCCGTTCGGTTCATCCTCCAGCTTTCACAAGCAATGAAGTGATTGAAACTATCATGGTGAGTGTGGGCCAGGCACACTTTAGTCCTCAGAGTGACACAGTTACTCTTTTTAATGCTTTAAAGGGATATTGTCCAGTAGATTTCCCCAGTGCAATACCCTGATTTCTTGATTGCTACTTCCCTAAGCATTGATTATTGATGCAAATAAAATGAAATCCATCATAGAAGTGAGGATTTACAACACATAAGATAATTACATCAGTGCATAAAATGGAGGGTATTGCTTTCTATTGAGAATCATAGCCTAGGCATGTTGACACATGTTTAAGGGAAACAGATCAATCTATAACTCATGACAAGGAAGAATGAAGATACAGAGTTCTTAAAGCTTGCTATTCAGTTGATCATAAAATGAAATAATTCTAGATTATCTGTGTGGACCCAGGAGGTTACACAAGTCTTTATAAGTGGGATATGAGGCAGAAGATCAAGAATATGAGAGAGAACATTGTGAGAAAAACTTGGTCGTCTTACTTGGAAAATGCAGGAAAGGGGTTATAAATCCAGGAATGTGTACAGCCTTTAGTAGTTGGAAGAGATAAGAAATGGGTTTTTCCTCAGCATACCCAGAAGGAGTCCACTCCTACTTACACCTCCATTTCAGCCCAGTGAGACCACTTTTGGTCTCAGACTTCCCAACTGTAAGATGATAACATTTGTGTCATTTTATGCTGCCAAATGAGTGGTGGCTTTTTATAATAACAATTGAAAACCGATGCAGTTGTTTAGTGGATGGTCCTACTTTCTCATATAGCTGTAATAGGATATCCTATTGTAGATTTAAATGCATATTTAAATAGATTAAAATATATATTGTAGATTTTAAAATATATTTACTACAAGTTAAGTTTAAACAAACAAACAAAAACAACCCTAATGGCACAGTGGTCAAGGGATAAGTTGCTACCGATGAAAGGTCAGCAGTTCTAACCCATGAGCTGCTTTCTATGAGAAAGCTGTGGCAGACTCCTTCCAGGAAGATTTGCAACTTTGGAAACCCTATCGCGTAATTTGATCCTATTCTATAGAGTGGCTATGACTTGGAATTCAACTTTTTGGCCATGGGTTTGGTTTTGGGTTAAAGACATCTTTAAAACTGTTATCCACTCTTCTGAACTGGAATACGTCCCGCAGATGTTGACCCTGGGACAGATGCTAATTTTCATGGTTTTACATTGTTGGTTTATTACTGGTTTTTAAAAATATTATTTATCAAACTTCTAAGACATTTCAGAAATCTTAATTTGTTGAGTGACTAACATTCCTATGTCTGATGATGATACAAATAACAAATAGAATTACTGTTTCAAAACTTAAGAATGGAGTGTGAAAATTTTGGCATTTGATTATCTGATCATTTTGAAGACATAGAAGATAGTTGAGTATTTTCTTCAAAACAAGATTTTACTTTCCTTATAAAATCCTTTCTTACCTGACTTCATGTTTTCGAACATTGAAGAATATGCTGTTCTTGCCTAAACACAAACATTGTGCAACTTTAACAAATATTTATTAAAAGTCAGATAAAACATGAGAAGAATTTTTAAGTTCACAACTATTTGGTCTTTCCTAATAATGAGTAAACTCCCTGCCCCCTGCTTTAAATAGCCTAATAAAGAATCTTTGATTACGTAAAGAGTTTAGAACCGAAATGAAAGGGACGCAGACAAGAAGATTTTTTTAGCTTCTTTGTAGGTAATCAGGACCTAGAGGAGAAGAAAATGAGGAAGAGATAATTTGGCTGTGTTCAGAACTTCATCGTTAATTTTTAATTGCCTGTGAGAGAAGACGTGTCTTTTCCTCTTAAGTGTCTAGAGCCCAGGTATGTGCTTTGGGGTTTGGTGTCCTGTTTAACATCCACATTTCACCCCATAGGCAATCTCCTGCAGCAGCTGGCTCATGTCATTTCTGACAGTCTCTGTCTTGTTCTGGTCTCAGAATTTGGAAATGTTGTTGTTGGAATGGATTCTTTAGCTGGTTTCTTTCTTTTTTTAAATTCCATCCATGAGGCCAGATTGATGCATACTGAGAATTCATACCTAATAAAGGAAATTTCCATTGAAACTACTCTTTAGATTAATAAACCAATTATTGGGAGTGAAACCTAGTCTTCTAGGTCAGGGATTAGGAAGAAGCTGCTATAGCAAATCAGGACCTGGGTCCTCTGTTGATGTGGACCATCTGACAGCATCAAGATCACTATTGTAGGGTGTGAACCTTGAGGAGTGAGGCCTACAGGGAGCTGGGACATGGAAGAAATCTGAAATGAAATCTGAAGCTAACTTTCTTCTTCTGTTTCTCTAAGTAGGGATGCTGAGAGTGAAAAGAATGATCATTTCAATGAATTTATCATTCATTGACATGTATTAGCTGGCCCAAGCCTTATCTAATTCGTTCTTACATGCTCTGGAATCAGTTTAACAGCACTAAACATTGTCGCAACTACTGTGTCCATCCATCTCAATCGGATCTTCCTCTTTTTCCATAACCTTCTACTTTACAACCATAATATCTTTTTCCAGGCACCGGTCTCTCCTGGGAACATATGAAAAGTATGTGCGACAATACATCTCTGCATTCTCACTCTGAGGAGCAGTCTGGCTGTACTTCCTCCAAGACTTGTTTCTCTTTCTGACAGATCATGGGTCTTTCAATATTTCCCCAACATGATTCAAATACATCAGAATCTATTTCAATCTTCCTTGTCCCTGGTTCAGATTTCACATGCATACAACACAATTGAAAATAGCATGACTTAAATCAGGCACACCTTATTCCTCGAAGGACAATTGTACTTTCGGATACATTAAAGAAGTGTTCTGTAATGAATTTCCCTAATTCAGTAAGCTTCTTACTTTCTTGACTGCTGATTCTGTGAGCTTTGATCGTGATCCAAGTAGAGTGGCACTTCTCCCCTCCAAACCTTTCTCAGTTTATCGTGATGTTGTCTGTTGGCCCGGCTGTGAGGATTGTCGTTTTCTTTACATTGAGTTGTAATCCTTATGAGAGGCAGCGAATAGTTTTTTGTTTTCACCAGAATTTCAAGTCTTCCTAGCTTTCAGCAAACCAGGTTGTGTCATCTGCAGATTGCTAATTATTATAACAAACCTACTTCCCATCCTGATCCCATGTTTTTTCTTCATGTAGTTTAGCTTTTGGATTCTTTGATTAACCTATAGAATGAATCAGTATGATGAAGGTAGACAGCCTTGATGCACACCTTTTCTAATTTCAGCCCAAACACGTTCTGTTCAAGTGACTGCTTGGTTTATGTATAAGTTCCGTATGAGCACAATTAAGTATTCTTGGATTTCCATTCTTTGAAATGCTGTACAAATTTTTCATGATCCACTCCGTCAAATGCCTTTACATAGTTAATGAAATACAAGTAGACATCTTTCTAGTATTCTGTGCTTTCAGTCAAGATCCATCTGATATCACCTATGTTCTCTCTCATTCCCCATTCTCTTCTGAACATTGCTTGAATTTCTGTACGTCAGTCTTGATGCACAATTGTAACCACTTTTGAACTGTCTTCAGCAAAATTTTGCTTGTGTGTGACATTACCAATAATAATTTCTTCATTTTTGGGGTCACTTTTTGGAGTAGGCACAAATGTGGATATCTTCTAGTCAAATTTCTTGGCATAGACTAGTGCTTCTAGTGCTGCACCAGCTTGTTGAAACACCTCAGTTGGTATTTCATCAATCCCTGGAGCTTTGTTTATTGATAATGCCTCAGTGAAACTTGGATTTCTCTTCAGTATTATCAATCATTTATCATAAGCTACCCTTAAATGGTTGAATGTTTACTGTTTTGGGGTACAGTGACTCTATATGTTCCTTCCATCTTCTTTTGATACATCCTGCATCTTTCACTATTTTCCCCAGAATCCTTCAGTATTTCAATTTGAGACTTAAGGTTTTTCTTCATTTCTTTCAGCTTGAGAAATCCTGAGCATGCTTTTCACCTTTGGTTTCAAGATCTGGGGCTTTGCACTTTTCGTGATAATGCTTTACCTTGTCTTCTTAAGTTGCCTTTTGAATTTTCTGTTCAGTTCAATCATTTCTGTCATTAGCTGTAGCTACTCTACCTTCAAGAGTAAGTTTCAGAGACTCTTCTGAAATCTATTTTGGTCTTTATTTTTTCCTTTCCTGTACTATTAATGACCTTTTGATTTCTTCAGGTATGCTGTTCTTTATGTCATTCCATAACTCATGTTGTCTTTGACCTTAATATGGTTGAACTATTGAATTATATGGTGTGTGAATTATATGTCAATGAAAGGATTAAAAATCAGGGAGTATTGTATATGAGTAGAAAAGATATGTGTTAGGATTGTATCCTTTTACCATATTTATTCCATCTGTAAGCTGGTAAAATTATCTGAGAAGCTAGACTATATGTCGAAGAATGCAGCATCAGGATCAAAGTAAGGCACTTTAAAAACTGAATGGGTTACAACAAGATCTTCACACTAGGACCAATAGACATACTATACAAAAAAAATTGATGTTGTCAAGGATTTCATTTTATTTGGATCAAGATTCATGAATGCAGCAGTCAGGGCATTAACATATTTCATTGGAGAAATTTACTGTTGAATACCTCTTTAAAAGTGTTCAAAAAGCAAAGGTTTAGTTTGGGGACTAGGAATGCCTAACCCAAGCCATAGTGTATATATATATATAGTAAATTTTAACAGTTTTATTGGCATATAATTCACATAATTCAGTGTTTAAAACATATTAAAATAATTGTGCAGTAATCACTAAAAATTTTTTAGAACATTTTCTTCTTTTTTGTACTCATGAATATTAGCTCTCCATTTCCCCACAACCTCCTTTGTGCCAAGACTGTAAGAAACTGTTAATGCAGTTACTATCTCACTATATTTACCTATTGTGGATTTCATGGAAAAACATACACCTCCAACCCCCAACAATAACAACATAAAACAGAGAGAAACGTTAATCAAAAAGAAAATAGACAATAAGAAACACTGGAAAAATGTAAAATGTGTCAAAAAGGAAAACAAATGATAAGGCGTTAACTTTTGACCTAACCACATCCTAATTGATCCACTTTCCAATCACTATACCTGATGGCAAAGCTGTTCACATTCCTTGTAGACTGTAGAGGGGATTCAGAAGCTATGGTATTTTCAGGTGACTCATAGGCGTATGCATAAGATGACTAAGAAGGACTGGAGAAGAATGGATGCATTACATGACGGTGTTGAGGAAGAATAACGAAGGTGCTGTAGACTGCTAGAAGCAGCTTTGGTGGAGTACGGGTTACTCATTGGGCTGCTATCTTCTGGGTCAGCAGTTTGAGACTACCCAGTGGGGCTTTCTGTTCACGTACACATTTGCAATCTTGGAACATCACAAGGTTGCTCTGGTCTGTCCAGTAGGGTTCCTATGAATTAGCATCGACTTGATAGCACTAAGTTTGTTTGGTGTTGAGCAGACTGTAAGAAGCAAATAGATCTGTCACAGAGGGAGGATAGTCAGAATGCTCTCTAGAAATGTGGATGGCAAGGGTTTGTCTCTTGAACTTTGGACATGTTATCAGGGGAGTCTTTCCCTGGAAAATGATATAACGCTGGGTGAAGTAGTGGGTAGATGACAAAGAGGAAGACCCTTGAAGAGATGGCTTGACCCAGCAGCTGCCATGATGAACTCACATCTACCCACTGTGCTGGTGGTACCAGCTGGGCAGTGTTTGGTTTTGCTGTGCTGTACTTAAAGGGAGATCGGCGTTGGAGCTGACTTGGTGGCTCCTAACACTAGGCTAGTGGAGACTGGCGACTCAGTGGAGATTGATTTTTTTTGCCTGATCATCCCCACTCACCAGCCCGAATCCTCAGTATGGCCCGGAAGTCCCAGAACATGTACCTAATATGTTCCAGTATCGACTTGCCATAAACCAAGGACAGAGGCCACAGTTTGCTTGAGGTAAAGCTGGGTCTTGTATCCCATACACATTTACCCAGGAGTGTGGTGGTTTTCTGCAGAAGGTAGAGGATACAGCATATTTAATACATTTGAATAATACAATTTATTTTAGTTTTGAAAGGATTCCCTTATGATCATTGTTAGTGTCAGACTAAGCTTGCCAGTGGAGAAAGTGAGGATACCTTTTGCTAAGTACAGCAAAGTCTCTGAGGATTATCCTGCCTCCAAACACGTCCCCTTGCTACAGGCCTGAGTTCTGAACAAGTTAAGAAATAAGGCACTAAGCACAAACCTGAGATGAGAGAGAACTTTGTTTCACAGAGGTCAGCAGGAGGCTCAAACTTTACTAGGCAAATGGGCTGGCTGAGAGCGCATCCTGCCTGTCTCGGGGAGGGTAGGACCTGCCCCTGATGAAGTGGAAGACGTGTGTTCTCCTTTTCAGGCTGGGTCCCAGCTGGAAGAAAGAAAGGAGGTGCTGACCTTTGCCCCCGCCTTATTCTTCTCAGATAACAGTTGCACAGGTGTCTCTTCCCCAGGAGATGAGTGAGTTAGGGGTGGAAAGAGGCCCGAGGACTCCGAGAAAAATCCTTTTGAGATGGCCTAATGATAGGGCAAGGACGAGAAGGTTTTGAAAAGTGTTTTTCTTTGTTCTTTTTGATTGTGTGGTTATAATTGTATGGATATCTTAAAGAGATTATAGATTGTGACTCATTGCCTGCTGCCTTCTAAGGGTAAGAAGCACTTCATCTTCCTTTTAGGATGTCTGTTTTAATAATTAGATTCGTTTATGTTTCTTGATGTTTTAAGAGATAAGATATCCCTCCCCCCCTTTTTTAGCATACGAGGAAATATTGTATTTGTTGTTTACTAGGAACTGTGAGAAATAGATAAAACGTTTTCAAGCAGAATCTCTGGTTTTACTATTATGTGGCGACTTGACCAATTTCCTGGCGTTGACAACTAGCTATTACTATTTATGATAAAGGGGACCCAGGCTGCTTAGATACTTCTTTAGGTTCAAACTATGCTCACACATTCATTCATTCGGGAATGATATTTATTGAGTGACTCCCGGATAATGACAAGCTGCGCGCGCGCATGCGTGCGTGCGTGTATGTGTGTGTGTGTGTGTGTGTGTGTGTGTGTGTGTGTGTGTGTGTGTTTAGCATGAAAGGGGGGTTCAGTGGGAAAATGGAAGATGGTTACAGGTAATCAGGAAAGTTCTCATTGAGGGTCACATATCACCAACATTCTGACTTAAAGGCATCGAGAAGTGGAGCCTTGCAACTCCTTGGAGGGAATGCATTTCCGACAGGAGAAACCGCAAGTACTAAGAACTTGAGATGTGAGAATTCCCAACTCGTTGATAGTGTCCTATGAGCCATTTCCCTCTTGGCTGTGAAGACAGTGGGTGGCTTTGAGGAAATGAAAGACACAATCTAACACTTCAAATACTAGTCTATTTGGAGCACCACTCATAAAGGGGAAAAAGCAGAAACAAGAAGAGTTATGAGGTTAACTCAAAGTGGAGATTGCAGGGGCTTGGACCAGAGTGGTAGCAGTGGAAGTTGTGAGAAGTGGTCAAAATCTGGATGTATTTTGAAGGTCAAGTCAATAAAATTTGTTAAAAGATTGAGTTTGTGATCTGAGTAAAACTAAAGGTGGGTTAGTCATATTTTGGGTAGGCAATGTGAAGGACAGTGTCATTTACTGAGCTGGGACTCACTTTGGGAGAAGCAGACTGGAGGGGGAAAGATTGGGAATTTTGTTTTGGAGATGTGTAGTTGAGATGCACAGCTAATACTTAGAGGAGGATACTTTAAGGCAATTGGATATATATGAGAGGAGCTCATCGATGATGCCTGAACAAAAGATATTAGCTTATGAAAAGCATATGATTAGAATAGAGAGATCGAGAAAAGATCATGGACCAGGCTTGGGTGATCCTCAGGGTACAAAGGTCATGGAAATAAAGGGACCTAAGGGAGAGAATGAGAATGGTGGCAAGTAAAGTAAGAGAAGAACCAGAAGAGAATGCCATTGTGTCCTGGAAGCTAAATCAAGAAAGTTTAGCAATAAGGAAGGAGCTGGGCCAGTTGCAGTGTAAAGGGCAAGTAAGGAAACAATAGTGGCCATGGGCTTCCGCATCACAGGGTCACAGGTGACCTGTCCAGTAATGAGTGGAGTGATTCAGGAACAATAATGGACGGAGAAAAATTGTACATATATATAGTCATCAATGTGAAGTGTTTAAGTGTAGAGGGGAATGAAGAGATGGAGTATTTTTGCAGGCAGAGAATGTGGCATCGGGAGAAGGCTTTGTTAAAAATGGTATCTTGCTCTTCAGGAATGATCGTTGTAAAGGTATATGGAAAACTTGATGAGGGAAGAGAGGTGATTGCTGAACAAGGAAAGGCAAGATGTGAGGATGTGGTAAGAGGGCAGACATTTCAGCCATAGTAGCAGAAGAGAGCTGGGCCGTGTATGTACAGATGCTAGTAGTTTGAAGCATTATATCCTTGGGCAGTTAATAACCACATGTGGCTTTAGAATGTTTTTGGTCCTCTCTGCTGTGGGACTTACTCTATGAAAAACCTTTACATATATACTGCTATGATCCATCTAAACTGACAGTTGTATAGTTTAAAATTTTATTATTGAATGTGGTTGTTATTTTAATGAGTAGCTTATGCATATGTATATTAACCATCCCAAATTATAATGCTGTGAGGTTGATTCTGACTCAACAGCAACTGTAGAGACAGAGTGGAGCAGTCCCATCGGGTTTCTGAGGCTGCAAATGTTTATCAAGAAAGCAGACTACCACATCTTTGCTGGTGATCTTCAACTGCGGACTTTTGGGCTAGCAGCTGAGAGCTTTAACTACCGTGCCACCAAAAATCTGGAAATTAGTAATAACCTTTATCAAATTTTTTGCATAATACCGTTCTAACCTCTCACTTAGTCTGTGAAGAAGGACCTGTTACTAACATCTTCTTTACAATTGAGGAAATAATATGTTTGCAATTGAGAAAGCAACATAAGAGAAAATCAAGAACTTGTTGAAGTCAGACATTGCTTAGCTTGCTTTCTAATACTGTGGAAAGAGCGGGGCCTGACAGTGTAGTAAATTAGCACCGGATATAATGTAATCTGCTTATCTATTTCCCCTTTGTCATCAAAGACCAGAATTTAAGATCCTTTGACAGCAATACTTAAAACTACAAAAGAGGAACAATTATTTGACTGACTGTGGGTAGGCAGAGCAATATCATTTTGAGGCAATTTTTCTTTTGTAAGTCAGATCTTAAATTTAGATATCTACAGCAAGACAACTTATCTACTCTGAAGTGAGTAATAGTTTGATCTTTGGAGTTAAAGTGGTCATAATTGAAACTTACCTTGTGTGCTTTCTTGCTATGGGCTAGGCCTGCTAGGCCTAATTTTCTCATTTGCAGAGTAGGGATGAGAAAACCCTATCTAGTGTGATTGTTTGATGATTCTAGATCATTGGTCACAAGACATAGTGCCTTGTACTTGTTCTTGTTAATTCTCAGTGAGTCACCCTAAAGCATCACAATCCCATACAAAATAGAACTAAATTCTGACCAGTCCTGATCCACTGCCATGAGTTGTAGATTGGACCACTGTGATCCACAGTTTTCATTGTTTGTTTGTTTGTTTTTTAAGAAATAGATCACCAGGGATTCCTTCCAGGTCTATATAGTCTGGAAATTCTTCCGGAACCTACTCAGCATTCGTAGCAACAGTTAAGCCTCCACTGACAGATGGGTGGTGGCTGCATATCAGTTGCATTAGCTGCGAATTGAACCTGGATCTCCTGCATTATTGTTATTATATGCCATCACATCAGCTAACAGAATAAAACACCACCCTGCTCTGTGCCATCCTCATAATCATTATGCTTGAGTTCATTGTTCAGCCATGGCACCAATCCTTCGAATCGAGGGTCTGCCACTTTGTCACTGGCCCTCCACTCTACCAAGCCTGATGTCCTTTTCCAGGGACTGGCCTCTCTCCATAACATGTCCAAAGTACATGAGAGGAAGTCTCCCCATTTTGAGTTCATGGAACATTCTGACTGTACGCCTTCCAAGACAGATTTGTTTGTTCTTCTGGCGATCCATGGTAATTTCCGTATTCTTTGCCATCAATTCAAAAGCATTGATTCTTCTGTGATCTTTCTTATTCAGTGTCCAATTTTCACATGTGTATGAAGCACTTGAAAATACCATGGCCTGGGTTAGTGGCACCTTAGTCTACAAAGTAACATTCTTGTGCTTCAACTTAAAAGAGGTTTTGTGCAGGGTCTCCTGAGTAGAAGTCAAGGATTCTTCCACTGAATATTGATATAAGCAGGCACTTGCAGATCTTGGGTAATGTTTTTGTTAATCACAGTGTGTGTATCAGTACAGACATAGCAAAGATTCTCTGGTTACCTACATTACTAATTTAAAAAAAATATTGAACACATTGAAATGATAAGTGAACCTGGCAAATATCAACATTTGTAAGGGGTGATTTTCGACCACCATTTTGTTGTCAACCAATTTTTAGTTGATTTGGGGCAACTTTGCCATCCCAGAGCTTGATCCATCCTTTTCTATAACAACTTTCCATCACTCTGTTCCTGTGACACTGTGCGTATGCCCTGCATCTTTGAGTTCTTACTCTGAATCAAGATTTACAAAAATATTTACCATGGAGTTGACTGTAAGAGAAATTGAGTCAGTGTCTGTACTAACTTTCTAATGCCTACTGTTGTGTACTTACTATGACATAGCCCACAAAGAAAGGATTGTGCTATTTCACTTTGCTGTCTTATACTAGGACCGTCACTCTTTCTCTGCCTAGAGAAGAATATATGTGAGGACATTAACAAAGAAACATAGCTTTGTTTAAATACATTGGTCAATATGAGTGACATGATGGTACAAACACACGCTTAAGACTTCCTAAGTTGCAAAATGCCTTCATATTTCTTCTAGTTCCTTACAAATTGCTTGAGGTATTTAAAAATTAGGAAAATAACAAAAGTATCAGGATTCGACAAAGATACTTCAAGGGCTTTGGTTGTAGGTTTTTAAAAATGGATTTCATACTCTAAATACATTACTGATTAAAACATAAAAATGTGTGCATGGTGGCATAGCAGTTGCACATTTGACAGTTAACTGCAAGGTTGGCAGTTAGAAACTACCAGCCACTCCATAGAAGAAAAATGAGGCATTCTTCATTTGGACAGAGCTAGGGTCTCAGAAACCCACAGAGGCAATTCGCCTCTGTCCTGTAGGGTTGCTCTGAGTCTGACTTGACTCATAGCAGTGAATTTAACAGCGACGTTTGTTCTTGGTTTCTAACGCTCTGTAAGGAGCCCTGGTACAGCAGGTTATATATTCACCTGCTAACCTAAAGATCAGCTAGCTACTCTCAGGGGAAAAGAGAGGGCTGTCTATTCTGGTAAAGATTTACAGATTTGGAAACCTAAAGGGCACAGATCTGTTCTGCCCCATGGGTCGCCAGGAGTCATAATCAACTAAATGGCAGTGGGCCTTTGGGTGAAAACACTACAGGACTAGTTTTGGGTGAGGATGATATGATTTAAGTTATTTTTGTTTTCAGCTCTTTCTTTTTCCTTTGTAGCTCACTAATATCCACTGTCTTCAGACTTCAAAATAATTTCTGTTAAAGAATAAATGGTTCTTTCAATATGTTCTCTCCTATTGATATTTGTTTAGTAATCATAGACTCATATTTGACAAATATGTGAAATAATTTGTCTAATTCTAATTGTGAAATTAAGTTTAACATGTAAGTAGCCACCAATTCTATAAGACATGCCCCCAAATGTTAATATCTTACTATTCAACAGCATGTCTGCCCCATATAAAGGATATGGTGCAGAATGAGAAAAGCATTTCCTTGATTAGCTTGAATGTTCAATTTGTAAATAACAATTTCTCCTTTATTGCCTCTTCATTTTCTAAAATCATTCCTTGATTTATACAACATATCACAGCATGTGAGAATGATGTACCAGCTTTGGATTATGACTTGGATTTATAACTGATCTTGGATACATACCCTCCTGATTCTCAGTTTTCTTATGAAGTGTGGCTGTTAAAGCTATGATAGGAACAGTGCCATAAACGACAATTATGCAGATGCCATGAATCATGTGTATTAACTACAGGTCCAAGGTAGATACAATGTAATCTAGCTATTGAAATGAATATCAATTCTAGGATTTCTACATGGAAAACATTAAAGCAATCAGGAAAAATTTCTTTGACATAGAAGTACTTTGTGAAAAGCTTTTAGCAGATGTCAGTTGTGTCAATAAATTAATTGCCATGAATATAAGCTAGTCAGATATAGTTTATGGAAATATTCTAATTTATGTTCACAAACAGATACATTTGATATGGATTGTCGCATGATGATAAACTTTAACTTAAAGCAATTTATTGAACAGGTATTGTCTAAATGCTTTTGAAGAATGATTTTAGTTATCAAAATACAGATGAATCAGGAATTCATTGATTATATAAACTGATGTATAGGCACTTTATTTCTGTGCTATCTCTTCTTGTGTTCTTTTGTTGCACAAAGTCCTGTAATTCTATTTTTCACTCCACAGATTTACCAGTAAAGAGACAGAGAGAGTATGAGCTGGTGACTCCAGTCAGCACAAATCTGGAAGGACACTATCTCTCCCATATTCTTTCTGCAAGTCACAGAAAGAGGTCAACAAGGGACGTGTCTTCCAACCCAGAGCAGTTGTTTTTTAACATCACAGCATTTGGAAGAGATTTTCATCTCAGACTAAAGCCCAATAATCAACTCGTAGCTCCTGGGGCTGTTGTGGAATGGCATGAGACACCTCTGGTACCTGAGAACCTAAATGACTCCATCAATGAGCATCAACCAGGAAGAGCTCCAGAGAGGATCTGGAAAACAGAGCCCTTGCAGACTAACTGTGCATATGTTGGTGACATCATGGCCATTCCAGGAACCTCTGTTGCCATTAGCAACTGTGATGGTCTGGTAAGACTCATTCCCTTTTGTGTGTGTGTGTGTGTATGTGAAGTGCTGCATGACTTCAGAAGGGTTTGGAAGGTAGAGGTGGAAAGGAAGCCTCATGATTATATTTTAAGGTCAGGAAAAAGCATTAGAAAGCCTTTGACTTTCTATCAAGGATGTGTGCTTTGGCTTAATTTATGACATGAAGGCAACATTATTCCATAAAACAAAAGAAAGCTGTTTTATAACTTCTTATTTGTGTTTTCACTTGGGTTACATTGTGGGACTGTATTTCATTATACTTTTTCATCCTACAGTTTGATAATCTATGATTGTGCTAATCATTCCTTTCAAAGTTTTCGGAAAACTTTCTAAAGAAATATAGATTCCTCCAAAATGATATTTTACTTCTTATATGGAAACCTTGGCTATCATTTTATAAAGAAACTTTTGGAAGCGCTCTTTTTGCTTCCCTACACAATGCTAAAATGGGATAGCAACAGATCTTTTGGCAGAATCTGACTAAATAACAATACATTTTTGAACATGAGATGCTCTTCTCTCTGTATGGTGGATTTAATTGACTTTTTTCTTGATTTTAAAATAAAATGCACAGATACTACTTTTCAGTGTTATGGTTGAAACCACTAGTAACTGCTGACTTCCTTCACCTAGTGGGCATGAGTGAGATATATGTATCTGGCGTGTTATCCCAGAGGACGGTGGGAAATTGTGCTTGTGTTTACGAGCCTTCTGCTTGTTCCGAAGGCAGCCACCTTTAAATCTCAGTGGTTGCTACAGCACTGCTTCTGGGGAGTTCAAAACCATTCCGTTTGTTTTCTTACTGTTTCTGTGACTTCAAAATCATTCCTTTTGTTTTCTTACTGTTTCTGTGAGTTCTGAAAATATTCCGCCAATTTCTGCTTGTAGTTATTCTTTGACTACTTTTCCTGTAGTGTCTTGACGAGTTTGCTATTGTCTACTTTATGCAAAAGCACTGCCTGCCCAATACAATTATGATGCTGTATGTTTCACTAAGTTCTGGCTGGTGGCTTATGTTTCAGACTTTATTTTTATGTTATCATATTGCCACTTAAAATTCTGTGTGCTTCTTAAAACCAGTATTGACATAGCATACCTGTAGCAGAACTAACTTGGTTTGCTTTAATTTTGAATTCATACCCTCATTACAGTGCTGAACTGTATTCTGGAGTTTAAAGCTGTAAGAGGTCTCTAAATTTTTCCCATTATATGTAAAATTTGAATTGATCTGAATTAAATAAGTCATAGAATTTTTTAAAAATCCACTTTCCAGGAAGAATAACTTGCTTTTGATTATTGTCAGGGATCCTTGATTTAGTGTTACTAAGATATAAAATAAAATGCTTATGAGTAAATATTTTGAATATAAGTTGATTCAGAATTTTAAAAAATAGTTTGTAGTTTTTGTGTTTTGTTTTAACCTATTTTGTATCATCTTGTACTTTTTTGTGTGTTTTAAGCTACAATTTGAAAATCAGTATAAAAAAGGAAAAATAAAAATAAATTACTTTAATGGAATTATTTACAAACCTGATTTGCCAATTTGTGTTTTTCATATTATATATATTGTTATCTTGTACATTAGAAAGTTGTTTATAAGAAAGGGGAAAATAAGTATTAAATGTGAATTGGCATTAATTTTTAGGATTACCTAATTTCTTATTTTAAGATGTGATTATTGGTATACATATGTGTATATCATATATGTATATCTATACACACATATAAATGTATATAATTAACTTACTCACTTTAAGTATTAATTTACTCCATTCTTAGCTTCATTATTTATTTATAAATATTTGCAAAACTTGTAAGTTCTGTGCGTTTCTGTCATGACTGAGCATTTTGAACAAAGATTTTGTAGAAGAATTTGATTAAAAACAGAGGTTAGGGGTGGGATACAGACCAGGATATCAAATTGTCAATTGAGAGGAGACTTTCTAGAATCACTGAGGGTGGATGAGTTCTCAGAACTCCTGCCCTGGGGTCATCTTTAAACTTAAACACTAACCCAAAACTGACTCCTGGAATCTTCTTTCAACCCCAAAGTGGCATATTTTCATTACTTAGTAAGGTATGTCTGCTTTTAGCATTGGTTCTTTACATAATTATCAATATGAGTTCAAATTGACAATGACAACATGAAAAGTTACTTGGGAACCTGGAAATAGTGAGTTTGAGATAATAGTGTTGGGGAGCAAGGAGGGAGGGGGAAAATGAGGAGCTGATGCCAGGGGCTTAGGTGGAGAGCAAATGTTTTGAGAATGATGAGGGCAATGAATGTACAAAAGTGCTTTACACAATTGATGTATGTATGGATTGTGATAAGAGTTGTATGAGCCCCTAATAAAATGATTTAAAAAATGACAAATGTAAAAAAAAAGATAATAGCGTTAAAGCAATTTAGAATAGAATAGTGAGAATGGTATTAAAATGTAAAGAGTGTAGTCAATGTCACTGAATTGTAAATGTAGAAATTGTTGAATATGGTGTATGTTTGTCTATGTCTACTTCCCCCAGCCCCCCAACTTAAATATATATATTTATACGAATCCTATTATGGACCAAGCACTATTGCAAGCAGTGTAAAATGATGAAAAAAGAAATGGGATTTTTATTCTCATGGAAATCAATGATACGAGGGAGCTCAAAATGTTAAAACTGCCCACAGAATTTAAGTGTCATTACATGTATGAGAGTACGAATTACAGAAAACAGGATATACATCCTTTAGCCACTGTTTTTAAGTTAAGTATGTACAAAGGTAAGTCAGAAAGTATTGCTGCTAATATTCCAGTTCATGCATATAGAGACTTACTACAAATGTACTTAAGCATGTCATTGACATCAGTGGATAGCTATAGATGTTATTTTCTCACTAATATATTTGCCATAGTCTCTTTAGGATTAAATTCAAGGCGAGCTCAAATTTAAACATCTTCAATAGAGACTTCCTTATTGAAATAGACCCACTTTTATAGGACAAAGAACCCCAGTGGTGTAGTGGTTATGAGTTGTTTGTGATCTGCATGGTCGGCAGTTGGAAACCAACAGCTGCTCTACTGGAGAAAGATGACGTTTTCTCCTCCTGCAAATAGTTACAGTCTCAAACCCACAGGGGTTCATTATGAATTAGCATTGACTTGATGCTAGTCAAGTTTTTTGTTGTTTTAGGACAAAGATGATCTTTGGTGTGATAGACTTTGTGCCAACTTCTCTGGATCAAGATTCTCAGTAGTTTGTCAGTTGAGGCCACCCTTATGATGTAACCTAACATAATATAAACATTTCTAGGATAAGATCTTCTGTGAGTACCCAAGCAGTTTTGGAGAGGTTAGGGTGGTGTACAACCCCTTACTCAGATCATAGCCTTGAGGCGGGAGGAAGGGGTACGGCTGGGAGGGGGCATGGTGGCCTACTTCACATATGAATAGGCACGAAGTGGAGAATGTCCTACTTCTTGCTGGCCTGGATCCTATATCTGGTTCATCCATCTCTGCTCCTTTGAACTTGAGCCAGTGGCCCTCCCTATTGCCTGTACCTGGTCTACTGACCTAGGAGTCACCTGCCCCTGTATCCACCAACTGTGGACTTCCTCTTCCTCCTTCCTGTCCCCTGGTTCATCAACCTCTAGGATCAAGAAAAGCCTCCAGCTTAACATCTGACGCATAGATTTGAATTGGACTAGACTTACCGACTTCTATAGCTGCGTGAATCATCTTGATATGAATCTATTTATACATATCTGTATAAGTACATATGTATAACTTATACATATACATAGATTTATATATTCACATGACTGATGATAGATTAATTCATTATTGCTGCAGGAAGCACTACAGATATGGGGAGAGGATCATGATTGTGATATGCACACAGTTGCAGATTAGAAATGTTTACAGGATTGGTGCTTGGCTTTGACCACTGGCTACATGGTAGTTGAGGTATACAACTCATAACCATGTGGCCCTGAGTCATAGTTACTAGTGCCTTATTTGTGGATGGCATGGGCTATCATCTGTAAATTATTAAAGACATGCCCAGGAAAGTTTCCTAAGAGCAAGACTGCCCCTGCCCTAGTCTGGCCCAAGAGTTGTAATCTACTTTCAAAGGCACTCTGCCTGACAGCAAAGATACCACATTGCTGGTAAACAGTCTGCAGGACCTCAAATGGAATCTGAACTCACTTTAAGGCTCAAAATGGAGTTAGGACTCCTGCTGTAAACAATAAACTCCCTGCCATTGCATCAACTCTGGCTCATAACGATGCTATAGGACACAGTAGAACTGCTCCTCTGGGTTTTGAAGACTCTGACACTGTAAACCGTCCCAAACTCCACACTCACTGCCATCGACTGGATTCTGATTCATGGTGATTGCACACCTCAGCCCTTCGCAAATCAAATGCTTGAGAATGAAGGTGTATTACAGAGGTCAGCTCAGTAGGTTATGGTAGCTCATTGCTGGGATTCCAGCAGGATAATCTTGATACATTTTCTTGAAGGACATAAGAAAATCTTAGGGCTTATTAGGAAGAAATTTTAAGGCAATTGAAAATTGCATTGGTGATCAAAAGGTCAGGAAAGCGGCACTAAGTACTTTTCTCTCATCGTGACCTGCATGTACCTGCTAATTCTGTGAGGATAGAAGGGCTGTCCTATCATAATTTCACTGGACCCTCTCACATGATAGCCTTGATTTTTTTCCCCTTTACACGTCTTTTTTTTTTGCCAAACTGAATATTGAAATAGAACACAATTTAAGTTGTTCAAGGGTGTCAAAATTGACATTTTGATATGGTGTAAATTGAAGGTCATAGAATTATTCAGAACAGATTAGGAAAATGGAAAGACTGACTTTGAAAGTGTACACACATGGTGCTGATTCACAGCGACCCTGTGTACGTCAGAACTAAACACTGTCCAGGCAGGCGTATGCCACCCGCACAAGGGTTCTGATGTTTGAGCCACAGCGTCAATCCAGACTGTCAAGAACCATCCTCTTGTTCTCTGCCCCTGCCCTATATGAAGCATGCTGTACTTCTCCAAGGATTGGTCTCTGCTGATCCTACGCCCCATGTACCTAAGACAAAGCCCGGCCATCCTTGTCTCTAAGGAGAATTCTCGCTGTACTTCTTCCAAGACAGACCTAGTTGTTCTTTTGGTAATCCAAAGTACTTTCAGTAATCTTTGTCCACGTCAGAGTTCAAATGCATTGATTTTTCTTCGATCTTCCTAACTCGATGCCCAATTCTCACATGAATGTCAGGTGATTCCACATACCATGGCTTGGGTCAGGCACACCTTAGTCCTTAAACTAAAATCCTTGATTTTCAACACTTTAAAGAGGGGAGGATATATAAAAAAAACAATAGATTGTTTTGATATTTTCATATGAGAAAGATTTTTATGTTTTTGTGATAGTAATTTTTGAGTTACCTTTCCCTATGTATTTAATGCTGTTTGATTCTGACTTAGAGTGAAATGTATATGACAGAGTAGAACTTCCTCATAATATTTCCTGTGCTTTAATCTTTATGGGAGCAGAGCAGCAGATCTTTTCTCGTCAAAACTACTGGGTAGTTTTGAACTATCAGCATTTCATAACATCGTACCATATATGTAAGACAGTAAATCATAGAGAGGAGAATACAATAATCATTTTTCTATGTGCCTTGAAGCAGTTACTCATAGGGTAGTCATTAGGTAGTCGTTGTTCAATGAGGTGGTAGTGTTTACAGCAAGAGTCTCTACCTAGTGAAATTCTTTACCTCTTTTTTCCTTAATGCTACTTTATAGGGTGCCATTTGAGTTTGAAATTGGCAGAATACCCAGACAGAATGAATTTGTGTTTGTGGAATGGTATAAACCAATGCCACTCAAAGCTGGCCCAGGTTTCTGACAAGCTAAATACAGCAAGTGGACTGAGAATTTAGAAACATTTCTAGCCATCAGACACAGTCATTGTACGTAATCTAACTCTCATGAAAAACAAATGAGGCTGGTATTCTGTTTCATGTCTTTTATTTCTGTAATTTATTTTCTTATTATATTTTATAAAAGATAGCAATCTAGGAAACACTAGGGGAGAAAGAAGCTGTTTCTTCACCACACAGAGTTTGAGAAGCAAACCATGATACTTAGCTGGTTTTACCCACTGTGGACATCAGAAACTGGCTGAAATGATCAGATAGAGTTTACCTCTTCTAGGTGAATATATGAAATGGTTATAGGAAAGGTACTCTTTGTTTTTAGGTACTCTCACTTATTCTGACCCTGTGTACAACAATAAAACTACTACCCAGTCCTGGGCATTCTCGCAGTTGTTAATGTTTTAAGCCCACTGTGCAAATCGATGTAGTCTGGGGTCTTATTCTTCTTTATTTCTTTACTAAAGTTGATGTCTTTTTCCAGGGATTGGTCTCTCCTGGTAACATAGCCAAAGTATGTTAGACAAAGTCTCTTGATCTTAGATACCAAAGAGCATTCTGGCTTGTAATTCTCCTAACACAAATTTGTCTGTTCTCCTAGAAGTCCATGTTACTTTCAATATTCTTCACTCACACCATAATTCAAAGGCATCGATTCTTCTGGAGTTTTCTTTATTCAATGTCCAGCTATCACATGCATATGAGGCAATTGAAAATAGTTTGGCTTTTGCCAGGCACATTTTAATCCTCCAAGTGAAGTGAAAGATGTCATGTGTTTGCCCAGTGCAATGCATGTTTGGTTTCGTGACTGCTATTTCCATGACCACTGATTGTGCACACAAGTAAATTGAAATCCTTGACAACTTCAACCACTTTTTCATTTATTTTGATGTTGCTTATTGGTTCAGTTGTGAGGATGTTTTTTAAAGTGGAGTTGTAGTCTATGCTGATTGTTACAGTCCTTGATTTTCATCAAGTGTTTCAAGTCTATTTTGTTTACAGCAAGCCAGATTGTGTCATTTGCATACAATAGGTTGTTATGAGCTTTTCTACAATCCTGATGTGGCATCTTCTTCATATTCTTCAGCTCGGATTATTTGTTCAGCTACAGATTGAATACGTTTGGTAAGGGGGCATAACCCAGTTACACACCTTTCTTGATTTTGGACCATGCAGCTTTCCTTTCTTCTGTTCAAATGACTCCCTATTGGTCTATGGACAGCTTAGCTTCCTTAAGAGCACAATTAATTATACTGTAATTCTCATTCTTTGCAATAGCAGCCATAATCTGTTATGATTCCATCTCTGTGGAATGGACACAATTACAGATATCTTCCAATTGGTTAGTCAGACAGCTGCCTTTTCATTTTCCAGGCATAGATGAGTAAGTGCTTATAGTGCTGTATCAATTTGTTGAATCATTTCAGTTGGCATTTTGTCCATTTCTTGAGCCTTTTTTTTCTCATAGTCAATGAAACACAAGTAAGAATCTTTCTGTTAGTCTCTGCTTTGAGCCATGATCCACCTGATGTCAGCAGTGAGATCTCTCATGCTACATCTTCTTCTGAATCCATCTTGGATTTCTGACAGTCTCTTGTTTATGTAGTGTTGCAACAATTTTTAAAATAATCTTCAGGAAAATTTAACTTGCATATAAGAATTATAGTATTGAATACTTTCTACACTCAGTTGGGTTACTTTTCTATGGAATAGGCATACTTATAGGCATCTCCCAATTGGTTAGCCAGGCAGCTGCTTTTTAAATTTTCTAGGCATAGATGAGTGAGTGCTCATAGTGTTGTATCAGTTTGTTGAATTATTCTAATTGGAATTCTGTCAAATTCTGGAGCCTTGTTTTTCACTAATGCTTTCTGGACAGTTTGGAATTCTTCCTTAAGAGGTACTGCACTAAAGGAATTAATGAAGAGGATAGATGCAAGTCTTGAGCAACAAATGGAGAACCATCATCTGGAATGGGACCTAAACCTGATAATCACAATAACTAAAGTATTATTCAGTTATAGACTCAGGATCACAAATGACAATCATAATAACTAAAGTATTATTCAGTTATAGACTCAGGATCACAAATGCTAATCATAATAACTAAAATAGTATACAGTTATATATTCAGGCTTGGAAAATCAACATCAAATTCTCCTGACCAAAAAAATGACGCTATTTCTTAGCATGGCCCAAAACAATATGTGTGTCTGTATGCTTTGACCCTTCCAGTTCTTTCCCAGAATTATCACTTACATAAATGATGTGTGGGCTCTGACTCTTGCCAACGCTTTGCCCAAAAGACCTGAAGATTGCCTGTTCTTGCGGCATCTGCATGATTGCCTAGAGGCTCTGTTTAAACTTTCTCACCATGGTGACCCTGCTGGTGTTTGAAATGCTGGTGGCATACCATCATGGCAACAGGCAAACCACCTCAGCATGGCAAACAGACTTTTGGGTGGTGCTAATCACTTATTAGGGACTGCTTTATCTTTACTCTTCCTATAAATAAGAATTATTGAGACCTCCAACCAAAGATTTGTCACTGGTTTCCGACAAAATCTGATCCAGAGCAAATTGTACTTCTTTAGACCCTAACTCCTAGACACTTAGAGTATTCAACTAAAGTTCAAATCCGATCAGAGGGTCTGTCCAACACCCTCTTATGTCCTGTCCTGCTATTTGTTTTAGTGTGCCTTCTCCCTCTCTGTTTTGATTAATGAGTTAACGTGTAAGCTCCAAGTATGTTCCTAATGATCTAGTGGGTGTTGATATGCTCTGCCCCTGTGTCTGCACCTGTGAAATGGGAGTCTAATTGTCTAGAACAAAAGTAATGAGAGACATTTCACGTACTTCTTAGTGGGAAGACACTTGTGGCTTAAAATCCCAATTGAATGTTTATTTCTTTGCTACATAGAACATTCCTTCTATTTCCTTCTGTCTATAGGTTGCCAAAATATTTTTAGGTTAGTAGACTTTTTGTCATGTCTAAGAAAATAAAGTAGACTTTTTAATATTGTTTAAAACCATATTACTTTGTTAATCTCCTTAGTTTGTCGTTGCCTGAAACTGGGAGTTCAAGAACAGATGATAATCAACTGATGAGCTACAGCTTTGACTGATGGCTTTTCTGGGTTACTTAGTTCAGTGACTTCCTTGTGGGCTTATTTTAAGATAAAGGAAGTTTATATAAGACAGATTTTCAATATACTTTTAAGTCTTGAGATTTTATCATTAATATCACATGCAAGTACAAATTTGCTGAAGATAATTAAAAAATACCTATAGCAGTACACCAACAGGAGCTTCCAGAAATCCAATCCACATTTAGAAGAGGATGTGGCATGAGAGATATCATTGCTGATGTCAGGTGGATCTTGGTTCAAAGTAGAGAAGACCAGAAAGATGTTTTTTTGTGTGTTTTAACTGATTGCACAAAGCCTTTCAACTGTGTGGATCATAAGAAACTATGGCTAATATTACAAAGATTGACAATTCCAGAACACTTAATTGTGCTTATGAAGAACCTGTTATTCAGACAGAGCAAAGGAGAGTAATGCATGTTTTAAAATCAGGAAAGGTATAGATAAGGGTTATACTCTTTTACCATACTTATTTAACATGCATTCAGAACAAATTATTTGAGAAGCTACACTATATGCAGAAGAATACTACATCAAGTTTGAAGGAAGGCTTATTAACATCATGCAATATGCAGATGACACAGCCTTATTTGCTTAAAATGAAGCACTTGCTGATGAAGATCAAGGGTTTCAGCCTTCGGTATGGATTGCAACTCAGTGCAGAGAAAGTTGGAGGCAATCGAGAGGGATGGAAACAGGGGTGGCACAGTTGGCGCCTTGCTCCAGGTACTGAAGATGCATCATTTAAATTGTATGGTTTTATTAAACCAAACTTTGGGGATGTTGATAAATTTGGTTATAGAATAGAACTTTGCAATCTCAAGGTAAACTTAGGAAATTTCTGGTCTACTTTTGTCTAGTAAAATCCCTGAAAGTGGAAGCTATTTATAGGCCCCGAAGACCATATTTTTGGAGGCTGGGATATAGTATGGACATAGTGGGATACTGTCTTAAAGTAAAACTAGAGAGAAAATGAAGAACACCATTTAGTGTGAGATTTAGCCCATGTTAGCAATCTAAACACAGTGGGAAAAGTTTTATTTAGCTTTATCTATGAAACAAAATGCTTTCAACATAGTGATTGGAATCTTGGAGTCATACTTTCTTGGGGCTTACAGGATACTTGATCTTGCTTAGAGGGTGCCAATAGTTCATGCTTTCCTGCTTGGCTTCCTATACTTCATTTTTGCATACCTGGCTCTGAGGATGGTATGAACTGGCTGCCAGGACCAGAAAGCAGACCAAGCATAGTGATGTGGGTCCTGATAAAATTAAGTCACCGTGAGATCTCTGCTTTTATTTGGTCAGCTGTTTCTCAGGGCTTGCTGCGTCATCAGCTGTGGTTTAGCAAGTAAAGATGAGGGAAGACTCTAGGCTCTGTTGGTCCTTGACCCTAACCTTGGTCTAAATTTTTTAGAAAAGGACCTTTTTTTATATGCTGCCTTTGGAAAAAGTTAGAGACATATTGACTCATGAGAAAGCTTTGAAATTTGGACTGTATTAATGGAATTCTTTTAATGTTATTTCCCAAACACAGAAATGAGAGGCTTGAATTTGATTAGCGAGGTTTTCCTTTTGTTGACTCTTATATTTTGAAATATTTTATAAGCAAAAAAAAAAATGGTTTATTAAGTAGTGAAGTGTTGTTCTATTTCACCCCCAAACACAGAAAATCATTGCTTAGAGTTCCCAATTAACACAATTTGCTTTCCGTTATTATACATCTTAAAACGTTTTATATAAATTAGGTGAGGTCACAGAGCAGGTAATCAGTTTTATATCCCATAACTTATACATATTTTGTTTTAACTTATCCATTGAAATCTCCTAAATATAACCCTGCTTATTAAATTTGCTCCTTGTGTTTCCTGTTTCCATTCCTCTTCCTTCCCTAACTCCCTGTGGTTCTCCTTGAGTACCATATATACTCTAATATAAGCTGACCCGAATATCAGCCAAGGCACCTAATTGCACCACACTAACTGCATAAAAAATGTGCTGAAAAACCCGGCTTATACACGAGTATATACAGTAAATGCTTTCCTTTGATCTTAAGGGGTTGATTTTTCTAATGCAGGGATGAATTCATTTCAGACCTGAGCGGTTTCCAAGGCCATCTTTTCACCAGCTTCTAGCTAATCAGTAAGCCTGTTCTCTTGTATGATTTTAGATTTGAGCCACAGTATGCTCCAACTCTATCCAGAATC
Organism: Echinops telfairi; assembly: GCF_000313985.2. Taxonomy (NCBI): domain Eukaryota; kingdom Metazoa; phylum Chordata; class Mammalia; order Afrosoricida; family Tenrecidae; genus Echinops; species Echinops telfairi. The sequence goes on from NW_022111369.1 coordinate 48,024,443, forward strand.
TTCTAATGTGATCCTTTTTAGAGCAGTTGGTGGTGGTAGCCAGGTACCTGCCATCTACTTGTGTGCTCCATTAGTCCATTGCACTAATTGTTTCCACATATCTTCTTCGTTTCATCATTCTCCCTTTTCCCCAGAGAAAGAGAAATTGTTCCTTAGATAGCTGTTCACAAGCTTTTAACGACCCCAGTTTCTATTCAACAACACAGTGTGCAGAACATTTTTTGGGGTGAACTATTTTATGCCAGTATACCTCATTTGAGATGTGAAATTATGTCTTTTCTTCAAATGTTTTTAGTTTTCTTTGTGTGATATTTTTACCAACTAATACCTGTCTGTGATTTTCTCTCACTTTGGTGGATTGTGTGCTATTGTGATGATGGAAGGTTTATCCCTAATATTTCAGATACCACCAGGATCCACCCATAGTGCACTAGTTTCCATGAAGCCTTCAGACGAAAACAGATTAGGAAGAAAGACCTGGTGATCACCTATTGGAAAGTAGCCAGTGAAAACCTGTAGATCACAGCACCACACTAACTGCATAAAAATGTGCTGAAAAACCCGGCTTATACACGAGTATAAGGCAGAGGGCGTTTGCCTCCCTGGACAGATGTCTCTCTGGAAGAATGCATCACTTTGAGCAAGCAATCCCCTTGGTGAGATGGATTGGCAGACGCTGGTGATCATGAGGAAATGCAGGCCCAGGCAGTGTTCTGTGGTACTTAAACTTGCCATGAGTTGGAATTGCCTCAATGAAAGCACAGATATATAGCTTTCACAAAATGAAAAGGAGTGTAATGAATTCAAAGTTTAAGGTCCCTAAGATTGTGTGTGAATCAACTCCGTCTTCCTAATGGAGTTTTAATGCTGTAGTATCCTTCTGCACTTGAAGAAAAATCACCATCTTGATGCAAACTTACACTTGAGCTTTTTGGCAGTAGTAATGTTGTTAGGTTGTTAACTGTGGATTTGGTTCTGACTCATGGTAACCCTCATAGTAACTCATAGTAACACTGCCCGGTCCTGTGCTATTTTCACAGTCAGTCTTATGTTTGAGCCCATTGTTGTAGTCACTGTGTCACTCTATCCCCGTAACAGTTTTTCTCTTTTCACTACCTTCTACTTCACCAAACATTATGTCCTTTTTCAGGAACTGGTCTCTCCAAAGTACGTGAGATGAAGTCTCACCATTCTTGTTTCTAAGGAACATTCTAGCTGTACTTCCTCTAAGACTAATTTGTTCTTCTGGCAGTCTATGGTATTTCAGTGTTCTTTGTCAGCATCATAATTCAAATTCAATTCTTCCTCTGTCTTCCTTATTCATTGCCCAACTTTCACATACATTTGAGGCAGTTAAAAAATGCCATGGCTTGGATCAGGCACACCTTAATCCTCACATTCACGTCCTTGCTCTTCAAAGCTATTAAAAAGCCCTTGTCCAGCAGATTGCCTAATACAATACACAGCTTTATTTTTTGGACTGCTGCTTCCATGAGCATTGACTGTGGATCCAAGCAAGATGAAATCCTTGATAACAGCAACCTTTTCTCAGTTTATCATGGTGTTGCTCATTGATTGAGCTGTGAGGGTTTGGGTTTGCTTTACACTAAGTTTTAATCCCTACTGAAGGATGCGGTTCTTGATTTTCATCAACAAGTGGTTCAAGTCTTCTCATTTTCTGCAGGCAAAGGTGTGCTACTTGGCTATCACAGGTTAGTAATAAGCTTTTCCCCATTCTGATGCTCTTTTCTTCATATAGTTCAGTTTCTCTGGTTATTTGCTAAACTTACGAATAGACTAATTATGCTGACAGTATAAAACTCTGAAACATACCTTTTCTGTTATTAAACTATGCGGTTATTCCATTCTGTTCATTTAACTGTTTCTTAGTGTATAGGTTTTGTATGAGCACAATGAAGTGCTGAGGGATTTTCACTGCTTGCTATAGTTTGTTATGATCAACAGTGTTCAATGCCTTTGCATACTTCATAAAACACAGTAGAGGATTAGCGTGGCTCAAATGAATTTATTTCTATTATGTAACAAAAGCAAAATTAAACATCATAGCAACATGTGGTATAAAAAACAAAACTTAAAAAAGGGAATATTTAGTAAGATATTATAAAGAGCTTGTACTTTTAACTAATTCCTTGGAGTAAAATAAAATATGCTCATATACAGATTTAATAGTTAAGGCTTCTATGACAACAACATGCAGGATTTCTTCTTGTGTGCTTACTTATTTAGTGCCAGGGAGCGGCAGAGTTGCAGGGAGGGATGGGGGGTTGTTGTCAAACCTTAACCTCCAAAGAGTGGGGACCACTTTTGTAATGTATATACCTCTAACTGAAAAACCCAGGTACCTTACTGCTTACAGTAACTAGCACCCCTAACTCCTGCTCTTCCGACTCCTCATGCAGGATCCCTTTGCTTCCTGCTTCTTTGCTGCCAGAGATCTACTGTGTAGCCCTTCGTTTCTCTCTGTGGGTTCTCCTGAGCTCTGTGCACCATTAGGAAGGCTCCCAGACCAAATAGAGAAAGTCCCACCTCTCTGTTCTTTGGATTGCTTGACTTCTGTTAGCCTGCTCCTAGTTTTCTAATCCTTGTACTCCTAGGATTCTTCATATTCCTATTAGGACTTACATCAATAAATTGACATGAGGAGAGAAACCAGCTGAGTCATTCATTCATCCCATGAGAATGTATTGAACACTTGCAGTGTGCCAATGACTTTCGGTGCCAGGAAATTTTAGTGTCAGGAGTTAGACAGTGAGCCACAGCAGGCGTACTATCTGCCCCTGTGAAGTTCAAACTGTAGACCTAAGAGTATAAAATGAAAAACTGAAAATGCTTTCAAGATAGCGAATTCTGTGGTATGAAATGCAAAAGCACAAAGCAAGGTCATCTAGCCTAGGTGACGTGTGAAGGAAGGCATCCCTGAGGACACAGTATTAGAGCTACCGTATGTACTCCTGTATAAGCCAAGTTTTTCAGCACATTTTTAATGCAGTTTTTGTGGTAAAATTAGGTGCCTTGGCTGATATTCAGGTCAGCTTATACTGGAGTATATACGGTAAATTTTTAAGGATGAATAAGTGTTCTGTAGATAAGAAGCTTTTTGAAGCCTGTTTTAGGAATTTAGAGGACAAATAGACCACAGGATCATAATATTAAGATTGGCCAAGATAAACTTTGCTCATTTACTGCAGTGGTCCTTTTGAGCTACCATGAATGTTTTATTGTTGATGCTAGATAAACATTTGTAGAGGGTGATTGACAATGCTGTACTTCTTTGTTTGTGTGGGATTTTGTTTCCCCACTTGTAGGTTGCTTTTTTTGTTTTCTTCTTTCTTTTTTATTTTTATTTGTGTGTGTTTGTGTATGTGTGTGTGTGTCCTGTTTGGTTTCTGGTTGGCTAAGGGCTGCTTATTGATGCATTTGGTCTTATAGGGTTGTGTTTTTGTCACATTATGATGGCCAAAGTAAACCTGAGACGTACAAACCCCATGAACAAGCAGATGGAGTCTGGGTTCCTACTTAACTCTAGCCTCAATTCAAGAGCAGTTTGTTCTTACATCATGGCCCTGCTCAATACTCACCTTCATGAAATGATCACTGAAGATAAGGGTACTACAGCAAAGTGTGGTGAAGAAAGTAGATGGTGCCTGGCTATCAATCAGTTTGGTGTCTGGGGTCTTAAAGGCTTGTATTCAAACAAGCAGCCATCTAAGTGAAGAGTCAATTAAGTCTGCATGGAAGAACCACACCAGCTTGTGTGATTTAAAGATGCCAATTACAAAATTCAAATATGGTGAAGGGAAGAGTATCAGAGCTAAAACTATAAATACCCAATTTTTAGAAGGCTATGTAGGTCAGTGGGAACCCAAAACCCAACTGCAGAATATCTCGTCTTACAAAGCCTCTGGCAGATCCACTCTCCTCACAGGTAAGAGTCTGGAACAGCCTTCCTATCAGGCAGAAACCATTGTAATCTTTATTGTGCTGGATTGAACTGGGTACTTGGCTAATTTACCTCTCCCTATAGACCCAACCTGAATTTGTTCTAGGTGCAAGTATCTCTTACTTGTTCCATGACAAATTTCTTCCCTGGCTTTTTGAATGTTGATGGAGGTCTTTTCTTTCTTACTCATTATTTGTATTTTTGTCTTTATATCATTATCATATTATCCTTACCACCTTATTTCAATTTTGTTTTTGATTGTTTCTGTTGAGTTTCCCAGTTTGTGAAGCACAGGAGGAGTGGATGCATAGTGGGAAGAACTGATACAAGGGCTGGTAGGGGATGTAGGGTTGGGGTTGGTGATATCAAGTGTCATGGAATTTCAGGAATAAAAAATGAAGGCAGGAGATGAGGAGGGCGCACTAGAACTGACTGTGATTGCACAACTCATTTTAAAGGCTATTTAACCATTGGTGGGGGGTGTTCTAACATTGATGTGGCAATGATTGTACAATTCTCCTTGATATGGTTGAACTATTGGATTGTATAATTTGTAAATTATGTGTCAATAAAACTGCCTTGGGCCAGGTACTAACCTTCATAGGAATTCTCTTATTCCTGTCACAACCTTTCCCCATGGATCATGATGTTGCCTAGTGCTCCAGTTGTGATGATTTTTATTTTCTCTACATTGAGTTGCAAGTCCTCCTTATTTTCAGCAAACAAGTTTGTGATTAAGGAATCCAGGGGGGTGAATGTTTCATCCTATATTACTGAAGATGCAGACATTCTCCTTTAGAACCTGTGCTCTTCTTTCCTCTTTTGTGAAAAAACACAAACTGTTGGTCAGCTCACCATTGTCTACATGTACAATCCAATGACAGAACTTATACTTTTAACTGCAGTTAAAAGTACTTTTAACGGTACTTTTAATCTTGGTTCGTCGTGGGTAGTCTTACTACTTCAGATCGCCTGGGAAGTTGAATTTAAACATTGAAACATAGGAACGGACTTGAAAGAATTTGGGTAGGGAAATTTGAATTAGAAAATTAATGAAAGTTTCCTTGAAAAATTTGTAGTCCTCTTATCTATGCTCACTCTAAATGTATACATTCTGTGTGTGTTGTGTGTTAGGCTGCATTCTATAGAGAAGTAAAACCACTGATGCTTATGTAAGTATGTGTGTTTAGTAGGTATATATTGTATATAGTATGGTATGTGTATTGTAGTATACATATTGTAGAATAACTATACTGATGTATATGTACCACTATATATATATATATATACACATATATATCCTGACAACACATCCAAATATAATTGTTCTATAGAATATATAATATTGTTGAGGGCCATCCATTTGATTTTGACACATAGCAACCCTAAGTACAAGAGAGCCAAACAATTCCTGGTCCTGAACCATCCTCACAATTGTTCTTGTATTTCAGTCCGTTCTTGACAGTTGATCTTGTTGTGTGCCTTCCTTTATTTTCACTGCCCTTCCACTTTATGAAGCAGGATGTTCTTTTCCAGAAACTGATCTCACCTGTGAACACATCCAAAGTACATGAGATGAATTCTCAACAGTCATGTTTCTAAGGAGCATTCTGGCTATATTTCTTCCAAGTCAGATTTGTTTGTTCTTTTGGCAGTGCATGAAACTCTCAATATTCTTTGCCAGCACCATAATGCAAATGCATCATTGCTGGACTTTCACATGGATGCGAGGCAAATGAAAATACTGCAGCTTAGTTCTCAGTGTAACATCCTTGCTTTTCAACACTTTAAGAAGATTGTGTCCAGTAGATTTATGCAATGCGATTTGTTGTTCCATCTCTTTACTGCTGCTTGCATGAGCATTGATTGGGATACAAGAAAGTATAAATTCTTGACAACTTTAATCCTTTCCCCATGGATCATGTTGTTGCCTAGTGCTCCAGTTGTGATGATTTTTATTTTCTCTACATTGAGTTGCAAGTCCTCCTTATTTTCAGCAAACAAATTTGTGTCTTCTGCCTATTGCAGGTTGTTGATAAGCCTTCCTCCAGTTCTGATGCCACAGTCTTCTTCGTATAATCTAACTTGTCTGATTATTTGATCGACATACAAATTGAATAAATATACTGAAAAGGTACCGCCCTGATTCATACTTTTCCTGAGTGTAAACAATGGGGTATTCCCTTGTTCAGTTTCCACCACTGCGTTTTGATCCATGTATAAGTTCTGCATGAACCCAGTGAAATGTTGTGTATTTCCTATGCTTCTCAAGGCTGTCCATATTTTGTTATGATCAACACAGGTTGAATAACTTTGCTTACTCTGTGAAACACAAGTAAACATTTTTCTGGTGTTCCCTGCTTTCAGCCAAGATCCCTCTAGTGTTGGCAATGATATCATCCCTTGTTTCATGTCGTCTTCTGAATCTGGCCTGAACCTTTGACAGCTCCTTATCAAAATACTGTTGCAAGAATTGTTAGATAATCTTCAGCAAAATTTTACTTCCATGTGATATCAATTATAATGTTCTATAATACGAGCATTCTGTGGAGTCACATTTCTTTGGAAAGGAACAAATATGGATCTCTCCTAATCAGTTGGCCAAGTGGCTCTCTTCCAAGTTTCCTGGCTTAGACAAGGTAGTGCTTTCAGTGCTCCGTCAGCTTGTTGAAACATTTCAATTGGTATTCCATCAATTCATGGAATCTTGTTTTTGGCTAATGCTTTCAGTGCAACTTGAACTTCTTCCTTCAGCGCCATTGGTTCTTGCTCATGTTACCTCCTGACATGGTAGAATCAACTTTTTTTTTTTTTTTCACAGTGACTGTGTATTCTTTGCTTAATCTTTGGTGCTTCCTGCATCATGTCTCAATATTTTGCCCATAAACTCTCTCAATATTGCAACTCAAGGCTTGAATTTTTTCTAAAATTCTTTCCATTTTAGATATGTTGAGCATGTTCTTCCTTTTTGGTTTTCTAACTCTAGGGCTGTGCTCATTTCATGATAATATTTTACTTTGTCTTCTTCAGTGGCCCTTTGACATTTTCTATTCAGCTTTTTTACTTCATTTCTTCCATTTGCCTTAGCTACTCTACAATTAAAAGCAAGCTGCAAAGTCTCTACGGAAATAAACACTGATCTTTACTTTATTTTCTGTCTCTTTAATGCAGTGGTTCTCAACCTTCCTAATGCTGCAGCCCTTTCATACAGTTCCTCATGTTATGGTGACCCCAACCATAAACTTATTTTTGTTGCTACTTCATAACTGTCATTTTGCTACTGTTATGAGTTAGGCAACCCCTGTGAAAGGGTCATTTCACCCCGGATGGAGTTGTAACCCACAGGTTGAGAACCGCTGCTTTAATGAACTTTTCCTTTCTTCATGAATGATGTTCTTGATGTTGCCCCACAGCTCATTAGGTCTTTTGACATTAGTGTTCAGTGCATCAAATCTGTACATGCGATGCTCCTGAAATTTAGGCGGGATAGATGCCAGGTCAAGTTTTGGCTATTGTGGACTTGTAATTTTCTTCAACTTTATTTTGAACGAACCTACTTGTGAGCAATTGATGGTCTGTTTCTCAGTCAGGCCCTGGCCTAGTTTAGCTGCTGATATTGAACTTCTCCATCATCTCTTCCCACAGATATAGTCAACTTTATATCTGTGTATTCCATCTGGAGATGTCGACATGTATAATGTGGTCACCATTTCTGTTTTTGAATATAATTTGCTATGAAAAAAGTCATTAATCTTACAACATTCTACCTATTGATCGCCAGCTTCACTTCTACTATAAAGATCATATTTTTCAACTACTGTCCCTTCCTCTTTGTTTCCAACAAATGGATTCCAATTGTCAATAATTATCCATTATGTTTGCATGGTTGATCAATTTCTGACTAAAGTCATTGGTAGAATTTTTCATTTTCTTCATCACTGTCTTTTGTGGCTTGTGCCACAAAATGAACAACAGTTGTATTTATCGGATTTCCTTGAATGCGGATAGAAATACTCCTATCACAGACAGCACGTACTTCAACATATATTTTCAATTTCGGTTTGGATGCTGAATGTAAAGCCATTCCTTTTGATTGTGCAATTCCCAATGTAGTAAACCACATGATTTTCTGATTCAAAATGGCTAATACTAGTCAATTTTAGTTCACCAAGTATTCATCTTTATTCATTCCATTTCAAGCTTTATACTTCCAGTTTTCCTAAATTCATACTTGGTGCATCCGAGTTCTGATCATGAGTAGAGTTTTGCATTTGCTTCTCTTCATTTTGAGTTGCCTCCTATCAGCACATGAATGATATAAGGCTTTGCTCCCCCAGGCTTTGCTCCACTCACGTTGTAGGGTGGACTCTCCCGTGAGAAGGCAGCTTTCCTTCATCATACCTCAGCTGCCTTCTGGCCTGAGGGGTTCACCTTCTTGCACTGTCTCTAACAGTCTTTGATGATAGGCATAGCATGTTCAGCAGCTAATTCCTCCAAAGTAGACAGTCAATTCCTTTTCCATAGTCTGTTCTATGCCTAGAAACTCTGCTAAAACCTGTTCATTTTGGGTGACTCTGCTGGTATTTGAAATATCAGTATCATATTTTCTAGCATCAGGTACACACATGCTATGTAGGTCATCACCATAGTATGACAAACTAACAGACAAGTAGTGGACACACACACACACACACACACACACACACCTTATATAGTATACATATAAAGATGGAGGCTTTTTTCTGATTTGAGTAGCTACCAAGGCTGATGAACCAGGAAGCAGAACAAAGCAGCAGGAAGGATACAACCAGTGGCTGCACAGGTATCTGAATCTGAGGTCATCAGATCAGCTGGCAAACTCTTCAATGGGTTGGAAGGTGATATGACACACTTTTGGCTGTCATACCAACAACTAGAGGTCAGTGAGTCAGATACAAGCTCCAGACCAGGACGAATTTAGAAAGGTCCCCACAGCACCTACTTACATATACGTATCTGAAGTAGGCCACAGCCTCAAGAAGACATCAGGGCTTTGTGCCCTGACTATGGGGTTGAATTCTACTCTAATCTTCCCACAGCACCTGACTCCTCCTACAGATCCCATCATAGAGTTGATTGCATTATCATAGATCTATCATGAGAGAAGCCTCAATTGCCAAACTACTGAGCATCCTGGTCCAGGCACATTAACACAAAAGCTGATTATCAAAATATAAATTTATCTACAAAGACTGTCTTATGTACACATACATGCCTTTAATATGTATAATACTCTGTGTGAGTATATAACTAATTGTATATATTTCATTAATATATTCTGCACCTGTAAATTGAATCTAAGGATTCGAAACCAAACAATTTAATTCTAATCCACTGGATGGAGTAGTTAAGGATACTAGTAATTAATAAATGGAATCAAATTTGAGCGCCAAACTCAAACAGGTGAGTGAATCCATTTAAGACTACTGAGCATCTTAGGCATGTGCCCTTATCCTCCGCGGCTAGCTAAAGCAGCTCGTCTCGATCCACAGCAGCTGCTTATAGCTTTAAATAGCACAACCCTGGACACTCTCTGCCAACTTTCCTCAAGGCAGTCAGGGTTATGGTGGGGCCAGGGTGGCACTGACTGTGCTGTCTGTGAGCAGCCAGGGAAGAGGCCAGGGAAGGGTTTAGCAGCTTGGCTACCCGCCCTGGACACTGGTGCAGGGAAGCCACTGAGCAGTGCACCAATTTCCTGCTTTGGGTGAAGCTCTAAATGGACTGGTGCTGGCTGATCCTAAACTCAAATTCTTTTGTGATATTTCATGTTCCCCTCTTCAACCCCCATGTTTTTCTTATGCATGGGAGTGATTTAAGGGGATCATAACAAGTAGGCAAGGGGATTCCCATCAAAATGCAGGAATTCTACTCTCTTGTTAGGAGTATTTAGCTTAGACCAAGTCACATTAGCAACTGAGCAAATGTGCCCCAGAAGGACGCTGAAGGATAGGTAAGGGGACTGTTAACTGAAGTGCAAACCAGGGGCATGTGAGGAATAGGGTGATGTCTGAGGAGAGATCATCACGAAAGGAGGGGGAAACAAAAGGGGAAAACTACAAGTTTTCTGTGCTTCAAATTTTAATTTGGGTCTAACCTTGACTTTGCAAATTTCTTATCCTTGGGAGTGGGAGGTCAAAAGGAGGCAAGCAAAGTTATTCTGATAACTCCCTTATAGTGTCTCAGTTCTCTTAAGGTGATTGAACTATGTAACAGTGAGTATAGCTGATTACTAGTTTCCTCTGAGTTATCCTAATTCCCTTTCGTGTGTGTGTGCGCGCGCGCATGCACACGTGTGTTTGGATGTAAAGGTATTGCTAGTGTTTCGGTGAGAAATTTGAGGCTAGGACTTTTTCACTATTATAGTGGTGTGTTGGAGGACTTCTTAGATGGTGCATTTGGTCACTGCTTATACCAGGGTCTTTTATCTCATCCAAGCTTTATATAGAGCTATCTAGATGGGATTGTGTACTCTGCCTCTAGGAAGTTGGATCTCTCAAAGGAAAAATATTTGTCCTGACTAAATATGAGTGCAGTCCCTAACTCCTACCAGTTCTGACTCTCCATACTGTGGAGCAGATGCTCTCTGCAGGTATGATGCCTCCAACATCCTAAAGCTGCGAATGCACGTAACAGGAGAAGGGAAAGGCCTTTCAGCGTTCTAGTGATAGAAGTAGGGGTCCTTGGCTGTCAAGGAATCTACTCTTATTTCATAGATGAGAGGTTCAGTCATGAGATTAACTCACACACTTCCAATGAAATCCGCTGCCATGGAGTTGATTCAGACGCTCAGTGAACTTACAGGACAGAGCTGAAGTGCTCCAATAGGCTTTCCCAGAATGCACATCTTCAAAGCAGCAGTCGGTCTCTTCTTTCTCCCGTACGCCATTCCACCACCAGAGCTCTTTCACCTCCAGCTAGGTCTGGGACCTACCTGAGAGCGGTTAGGACTCCTGAGCGCGTCAGAGAAAAAAAATGTTGTCATTGCAAATACTTTCTTCAGCATCCTAAATGATGGCTGTCTTAGGACTAATGTTACCTGACCTGCGCCAGAGTATTTTTAAAGCACTTTTATTGACATATAATTCTGCCATTTAATCATATTAAAAAGAGTTGTGTGATTATCACCATAATCAATTTTAAAACATTTTGTTGTTTCTTGTCCTCATTATTATTAGCTCCCCATTTCCCCCAGGCCTCCCCTGCCATAACCCTAAGAAATGACTATTACTCTATAGCTTCACGGATACTGGATTTCAAATACAGAACAATGTACAAAAACATTGCAAAAACAAAAGAACCCAACAACAATAACAAAATGAAACAGAAAAAAGCTTCAATTGAAGAGAAAGCAGAAACATTAAAAACTAGAACAAATATAAAATGGTCCCAAAGGGAGGACAAATGATAAGGTGTTCAATTTTAATTTAACTGCGTCTATATCGGTCCACTTTCCAGTGCATTCTGTTTGACTGTGAGGCTGTTCACATCTTCTGAGAGATCTTAAGGAGGTTTCTTTTTCTGTACAATTGTTTCTTTTTTTTAAAATTTTAAATTGGGAGTCTCAGTTGGCCCAAATGCTTTGTGTGTCTGTATTTAATGATGATCCCTTTCAGTGATTATTCATGATGGCTGACCTATACCTCATTTTCATGAGGCATAGTACCATTTATGTACTTGACAAAATATATATCACACTAATTCAAATTTTATTTAATAACAAGGAAGCAAGTATATTGGAGAAGGGCATAGACTCTGGAATTAGCAGCCTGAATTCTTGGTTATTGATAAAACTATTTATCAATAAGATAGTAATATTCCTAATAATAGGAAATGTACTTAGTTTTTTGTAAGCAGTAAATTATAGTATAGTACCTCATGCACGCTAATACCCACAGCCATCAAGTTGACTCCTACTCGCAGAGACCTTTCCCCCTGAGTTTCTGAGACTAAATTTTTTCAAGAGTGAAAAACCTCCTCTTTCTCTCCCGAGGAGCAGATTGTGGTTTTAAACTCCCAACCTTGTGGGTGGCAGCCCAAAATGTAACTCACTGCACCACCAGAGCTTTAGGACATGCTGCACATTTAGACGGGTCAGAATCAACTGGATGACAGTAAGTCTGTTTTGGCCTGCAACCATTCATTAAACTATCACCACGGTACAATCCGGGGATGGCAGAGACTGCCAGAGAAGAAACATTTTCCACTAGAAGGAGTGATAGACTATCACTCAGACAAGGGTAGGCAATTTCTAAGCCCCAGAAAAACAAAGTAACCCTGGACCTTTGTTTTAAAGTCAACAATTTTTATTCCCTTGTGTTGTTGTTATTGTGTGTCCTCTGCCCTCTAGTCCGACCCTGTCCAGTAAAGAGTTTGCTGCGCTCTCATCCTCAGGGGCAGGTCATCAGGTCTTTTCTTTGACAGAGCAGCTGGTGGGTTTAAAGCGGTGACTATTCCATTTGCAACTAACCACTGAACCATTGTGCCACCAGGGGTCATTAGTATTCTCTGTAGCTGTCTTTCATTTTGTTTGTTTGCTATTTGTCCACATTGCTGCCTCACAACTTTAAAACTGAGAGGACATTGCCAAAATGTGTTTTTTAGAAAAAGTCGTGTGTTTTCACAAACAGAACAGTCATCTGGGACAGTTCTGAGGATCCGGTGTACACAAGTGCCTGCCTCCCTCCCTCCCATCCCCTTTCCTTTCCGCCTGTTATTGAAGTTGCTTTCTTTTGCATCTGAACAAGCTGGAGGAGATGATAGACTAAGACGGTGCCGCCTAAGTCATTGAAGGGATGGTCAGAAGAAGACCCTGTAAAGGACAGGAAAAGAGAGCTCTTTTTTTGTTTTATTTATTTATTTATTATTTTTAAATTTAAATCATTTTATTGGGGATTCATACAACTCTTATCGCAATCCATATGTACATCCATTGTGTCAAGCACATTTGTACGTTTGTTGCCATCATTCTCAAAACATTTGCTTTCCACTTGAGCCCTTGGAATCATCTCCTCATTTTGGGAAAAGAGATCTCTTAAAGTATAAGAACTAAAGAAAATTCAACACTCGGGAAATAAAAATTGAACTAAGGTTTTTGGCAATTAAGGCTTAAAAGGGAAATGCATTAGGCTACATTGTTTTAGTTTCTTGGGAGTAGAAAACAAGATAGATTATCTTCAGAGGCAAATTATGGGGATTGTAGACCCAAATTATATAAATTGAACCTGGATCATTAAATTGTAGTTGGTAAGTAGGTACCTCCCACTTTGTGAATCGCATCTTCGTGTGTGATATGGCCATTTTGCCATAATCGGGCTATATATTCAAGATATTGTTCAAATTGTACATGGCAATAATTAAAGGCCAAAATGAGTCACTGTTTGAGTGGGTTGCATATGGGTAGTTTCACTAATTTATTAAACTAGCAGACACTAGAGATGAGTTATGCAATTACTGCTTAAAGAGTTCAATGTGGAGCATCCATGTTTGCTTGTAATTGAAATTTAACATGTTTAGAATTGTTGCGCATGTCACCTAACAGGATAGACAATTGGTTTTCTTATTTTAACTTGAGTGATGCTTGCATTGAATTTTACTTTCTGCTATAACTTATTTTCATAATACTAGAAGATAATATGCTTATAAACTGTGAAGCTAAATAGCTATTGCTACGAGAGTTCTAGTTCATATACATGCTTATTTCAAGTAAAATGTATGTAAATGTGAGGCAGTCAACTTTAGGAAATTCAGAGTGAAGGGGTAGAGTTTAGCCTGTCAATCAGGCCAGAGCCTGATGATGCCTCCTTGTGGGTTTGGCCTTTTCATGAGGATTCTGGGAACTTCCTCTCTCTTTCTGCCTTCAACTTCCTATTAACAAGCCACTTTGATCCAAGCTGATGGCGGGAAAAGTCCTAGAGATGTGTCCACTGCCAGGGGATCTACAAGACTTTGCACACACTGGTATTTGATGCTCCTGCATTCAGCATCATTACCGGTGGCTGTTTTGAGTCGGGAGAGGGATTTATGGACTAATCTCAGACTTATGGGCTAATAGTTTGATTTATGGACTTGATCTGGACTGGGCTGAGATGTTTTCTTGATATACAATTGCTCTTTGATATAAAGCTCTCTCTTACACACGTATGAGTGTTTCTGGATTTGTTTCTCTAGTCAGTCCAGCCTGTCACAACATGTCTGTGTAATCAGTCAATGACTGCAGATAATGTTCTTGCAGTAATATAGTTTTCTCTTAGACTTGCTAAGATACTTTAAGAACAACAACAAAAAAGGATATCTTTTTGTGCTATGGAAAGAAAATGATTTAGAGTCCAGGGCTCATAATCAAATTTGAAACAAAACTCAAATGGATGTCTTCCCAAATCATTGAAGCTCTGCAACAGGTTTACAGGGTTGCTGTCCCACATAATGAAATAAGAGATAAACATCGGCTTTTAGCTGCATCGTTATCTTAAGGGTGGCCAGAAAGACCTCAAAGATGGACCAAAAGAGGCAAGACAAATTAAGAAATTACCTTAAGTAAATTACCTGGTGGGAAAAGATCATAAAATTACCACTCATCTCTCATGACTTAATTCTAAGTGACTGTCTTAGATTCAGTAAACTTTCAACTGGATGGCGCCAAAATTTTGCACAAAGATCTAACTTCAAAAAGCTGATCTTTCCTTCAAATTTTTTTTAAGTGAGAAAAATGAGGTTGATTTTGTAGAACATGTTATAACTGCAGAAGAGTCATGTGTTTACCAAAATAATCCAGTGAGCACAATCCAGTGGAAACTGGATTCTGAGGGGATCTATTCTGAGTGGCTATTTAGATTCAAGACAGGTCACCTCAGAAGGTGAAAGTGACTTTTAAATCCCAAAAGGTTATCCAGGTAGATTTTCGAGAAGGACACAGAATGACCACCAGGACTTATTAAGAAGAAGTTTTCAGGGGAGAGACTGGAGCACATCCTGGCCCACCAGGCCTTGAGGACGATGACCCCAA
>NW_022111369.1:48041202-48058693 GCF_000313985.2 Echinops telfairi
CGGGGAGGGAGGGGGAAAATGAGGACCTAATGCAGGGGGCTTAAGTGGAGGGGACATGTTTTGAGAATGATGAGGGCAATGAATGTACAAATGTGTTTTACACAATTGATGTATGTATGGATTGTGATGAAAGTTGTATGAGCCCCTAATAAAAAGATTTTAAAAAGAAAGAAAATTGAAAGGTGAATTGATAAGAAAGAGGCCAGGAGAATTGTGCTGAGGAATTTTTCCAGCACGGCAAGAACCTGTTCATTCTTGGAGGAGAGCAAAGTCTGTCCTATGGGAATTTCATTGGGAAACATAACCCATCTACTTTCTGGGCCTGATCCTGCCACTTTAGACTATGTTTTGTTCCTCATACTTAAAGAACATTTAAGAAGGAACACTCTTTGAGTCCCCAAAGGATGCCAATTGTGCCATTTTGATGGGAAAGAAGAGTGCAGAACTTCTCCTGGAAGAGTTGGAGTGATAGAAACAGTGCCCTTGGAAGTACATAGACTTAGATGGAGGATAAAATGAGGAAAAAATAGCTTCATGGTTTTTTCCTCTACTTTTTGAGTTACCTTTCTATCTGGGAAAATTTCATTCAGGTTTGCTTTTATGTTAATTGTAAAACAGTTAAGAACTCTAGAAACTGTGATTTTAGGGGTGGGGAGAGAGTTATTATTCTGGACATGTGTTACCTATGTGAAGATGTAAAGAAATGACTCCAACAGGTTTTGGAGATAGAAAGGTTTTTTTTTATATATGGATGTGTCAAATATAGATGGAATATGCATGGAGTCCACCTACTGATGACTAATCTTTTATATTCAGTTTTTGGAATTGTAAAGTCTTAACATGAGAGGTTGGTGGGTAAGGCTCAGAATTGTTCTAAAGTTAAAATTACGTTATTAAATTCAGGCATAATTATCCTCCCCCATTTACTTTGCTAGAAGAGCCCTGTCTTAAAGTAAGAATATATTATTTCTTATCTGGTGAGAATAGGGTTGGTATTTCATATTTTTAATTCTATGTAACAGCTGCTGGTCTTATGAAACCTGTTAACTTTGGTACTGACCTCGTCTCACATAATTTTTTCTGAAGCTAATATTTTAAAATATATAATTATTTTTTAATATTACTAAGATAAAGATGATTGTTTGTTGGTAATGACTCATTTCTATACCAAATGTATCATAAATACCAGTTTCCAAGAAAGCCATTGAACAAGATGCAGTGATTGCTTGGATTGAAGGGAGTCTGCGTGGGAGACTTCAAGTGTTCTATTTGATGATAAGAATCATCCCACATTTTATCTAAAACTAGTCATGGAAATCATCTAACTTTTTTAGTATCTGATGTGAATTTAGCAGTAGCCAAGATGAGTTTTAGATTTGGGGGAGTGCCTTCAGTTACCTCTCAGTTTCTGTCCTCCAACTCTCTGTGAACCTTTACTGTCCCCGCATTTCCACTAATCTCACAGTGTCCTCACCATGCAGCTTTTCTGTCATCCCATGAGGATGACCACCAGGTCGGCATAGTAGTTGCTACCGCACTTTTAGCAGGAGTGAAATGTCATGGAAGTTAGAGTGATCCACGGAGTAACTTTGCAAACTTGACCAGGTGTTTAACAGATCAAGCTCAGTGGTGAAGTGTTAGGATGACGTTTGACCCACCACACCTACACAGTTAGTGGTGGGAGGAAAGGTTTTCAGTCTTTTTTTCTAATCATGGATTTGTGAGTAGGAGAAAAAGGATGTGCCATTTCCGACTTGATTGGGAAATGCCTCTCCCTTAGGATCTGTCTTTTATTGTAGCAAGTCCAGCAATTTGTCCTGCCATCTCAATTAAACCTTATTTCTAAAGAAAACTGCCATGTTTTCACTTGAAAGTCTTGAAGATTCCTTCCAGGTTTGGTTAAGGGGGCTTCTAAAGCTTTATGTATCAGTGAGAAATTTTGAAGCCTTTACAACTAGAAATCTAGACTTCCCTAATTGTTTCAGAGATGTAGGTGGGGAAATATTATGGTAAAATAGCCTGACAACTTATTTGAAATAATTTTGTTTGCTTATTGAAAACATCCATTTGTATGTAGTTGGTATGGCTTAATGTTTTAATAACTTTGTGATAGAAGCAGAGGTCGGTAATTGAAAGTTCTGAATAACTACCGTCTAAATAGAAGTGATCATTGACAAAGAAATGACTTTACATGAATGGTAGGCAATATCCAGTGTTTGTGCTACACACACAAGAAAGTTATATCTGACGATGTTCCTTTGTAGAATTCATTTTATGAATAATTACAAATAAATGGTCTCCACAATGAGGAAACATTGATTGATTTATATCATACTAAGCTTATTATATTTCAGGTGCAGTGATAGTCCCTCAAAGCCCCCAACCCTCTGGAGGATAGGGGAGACATTACTCCCCCCACCTTCTGAGTGGTGAAATAATTTACTTCCTTCCTATAGGAGTACAAGGTCTGTGACACTGTTTGGTGGGTCCTGAGTACCCACATGGGGCTGGGTCAGTGACCACTAGTGTCCTGAAGAATGGGTATTCCTCAGGACCCAGGAGAAAGCAGGACCCTGAGGTCCAGTCCTAGCTCCTAGTCCTGATGGGTGATTGCAAGGTGGAAAGTGCCATGGTCAGAAGGAGCCCGGAGACGAGATCCACCCCAGCCCCCAACTAGCTGACTGATACCTATGCATCACTATATGACTCTCTGATATGCCCTCTTCTGTGTAGGCACAGATGAGGGTAGAATAGGCTATTTAGACCAAGGTGGGGTCAGCGGATGAATAGCCAGTGCAGATGTAGGTTAAGGTCAAGGCCAGAGGCTGATTTGGCTGTAGTAGGCTTGGATACAGCTCTGAATTGTTGATTCTCATGGGGCACATAAGGGAGAGCAGAAGTAGGGCCTCCCCACAAGAGTAAGGATATACTTGGGTGAGGGGCCTAGCAGGCATTGTGCACCCCACTATGGAATGTAGACCTTCCTGTCTGCAGAGGTGGTCCTTTAAACAACAAAGCCACTAAGAACATTTTGGGGGTCATTGAGGGGATGAGCTGGAGCTATTCATCCAAAAAAATGCAGTGAGGGCAGGAGAAGAGGGGGCTCTGGGGTGCGGAGGGGATAGTGCTTGGGCCATCCTGGCTCTGAAGTTGTGCTGCTCTCCCCTGCCATTGGTGATGGGGAGTGAGCTCTCCTGCGGTGGTGCTGTGAGGACGAGGCTGCGTGGCATGAGCTTGGTAGGTGATTCCGGAATGGCAGAATGAGGGCCATTCAACATACAGGAGAAGGGATGATGTAAAGTGGTCATCTTCTGGTTTTCATATAATGACATGATATTTGGGACCTCACCATAGGAATAAGTAAGGAATGGGTGTATTAAACATAACAATATAGGAAAGAGGTAGGGGGTGGAGTGTACTAGTCCGTATGGAGTAAAGTAGAGAAGTTAAGATCTGACATGGTAAGTGTGGAGGGAAGCAGAGTCACGAGAACTTTAGCTTGACTTCATTATAAATCATGTAAAGAGCTTCTAGTAGTAAGCGAGGAATGTTCTGATTGGAATTGTACTCAAGAAGATTTATTAAATGTATTAAATAGCGGCATAATAAAACTGAAATGGAAGGACTGTGGTAGGAACAACTTGGAGGCTACTTTAATAGGTAGATACTACTGTGAACTAGGGAAGCAGCTGGGGACTAGGTGAAAGTAGGAGACAGAAAGATTGCATAACATTATTGGTTGGAATTCCTGAGACTTGGCACCTGGTGTGGAGGGGGAAGAAGAGAATTTGTGTGGGGGGGAGATCAAAAAGAAGATGAATGTTTTGAGCTTGCATGAGTAGGAAATATGGAAAACAGAATAGTCGTAGAAAACCTTTGATAAGTTCTCTTTGGGACATACTACATGTGAACTGCCAACAGGATGTGCAGCTGGAGATGTATAACAGACGGGTGTGTGGGGAACTCTGGGGAAAGTGCATGAGTGGAGGAAGACTTTAGGACACATGAGTATAAAGAAAGCGATGGGAGCTGGGACAATGGATATTGTTGAAGATGTCCAAAGAGGATAGCTGAAGTATAGAACCTTGGAGAATGCCTATTTTTAGAGAGCAGAAAGAAGAGCCAAGAAAAAGACTGGAAGAACTGGCCATGCAAACAAACAAACAAACAAACAAACAAACAAACAAACAAACAAAAATACAGGCCCAAGCGTAGAATTTTTATGAAAATTAAGGAAATGAAAATGTAGGGAAAGTTTAAGTTAATATGTCTATATAATATATATTATGTAGGTTTTATGTAATATATGTGTACATATATATGCATAAATATTGAGAGACAGGATTTTCTATATATACTCATTCACACATTCATATATTTATGAGAGTTTTCTACAGTGAGTTTTAACTTTAACTTTGTATTGTTTTTGCTTAGAATCAGTGGGTTTGGTCTGGAATCAGTAGGCTTTGTATGACATGATTGGTAGGCTATGCATTAAGGATCAGCACAAATCCCCCCCAGATGTAGAATTAGATGTTATCATCACACTCTCACAGCTCCCTCTCTCTCTCTGAACCTGGACGTTTGGAGCTAGGCCATAGCTCAAAAGTTAAGCAGACAGCCTCCCCGGTCAGTTAGATAGGAGATACACAACACCTCAACCTTGCACTTTGAGAAAGTTCACTGCCATCAAGTAAATTCTGACTGCTACCTTATCACATAGAATAGAACTACCCCTATGGGATTCTGAGGTTGTAAATCTTTATAGGAGCTAAAAGCCTTATCTTTCTACCATGGAGTGGCTGGGGTGTTTGTTTGAAATTCTGACCTTGCTGTTAACCTGCTACATCACCCACCGTTTTGGACTTGTTTTCCACCACTCCATCAGGATTTCAGCCATAAGCTCAGGTTTGTTTGCTATCCCTTCTTTCTGATCTACTGGCTTTTAATGTTTCTTCACTGAAGAAACTCACATTGCTCACAGAGGATATGCCATACTTATGATTACAGATTTATCTCAGCAAAAATACACACAAAGGGATACATATGGAAAAGTCTGGGAGAAAGTTTATTATGGTGCTTCTTATGTCCCATGGAATATATTGCCTCCTCCACAGATGTTCTTATCAGCCAAGAAGTGTGCAAAATATTTATGAACCAAACCTACATATTAGTAAAATGTAGGCCAAATCATACCTCTTACGGCTAGTTGGCATGAGCCCCTGTGGTAAAGTGAAATCACTCACTCACCTTGGGCTGCTATATCCATTGCTCTAGGAGGAGGGTGTCCTTGACTAAGAAGGAAAACAATACATCAGTCTGTGCAGCTCAGATTCTCAGGTGTAACCTGCAGGATCCAGACCAGTGCACCCCATTTTCTCCAGGGTATGGCCAAGGATACAGACCACCTTATTTAGGGTAAAGCAAAGTTCTTTACTCCAGACAGACCAATACTAACAGTAGTGCATTGGAAAAATGTCCTGAAGCCTCATTAAATGTTGAAGGCACTCGAAGCTATAGGGTACAGTTAGACCAGGATAAAGTACACCAACCAGAAATACTTTTTTTCCCCCAGCAAAACTGTAAACATATAAACAAATAATGACTATATTTCTAAGGGCATCTTTTACTCTAGAAAACACCTGGTTATGTACCAGTTCTTTAGTTATGCTGGAACATGCGCAGTTACAATCATTTACCAAAGCATCCTCATGCTGAAGAGGAGGACTGGAGAAACTAAGGTTCACACTCACTGATAGCTACATTTCACAAGTTTCCATCACCTTTGAGTTCTCAAGCTGGAAAAGCAAATTTAATAGGTTTTATTTTTTAATGCGCCCAGCTCTTTAAAGCACATAATGACTTATTCCCTGTGGTGTGAATTCAGCAACCAGGTCTACATCTGTATGGGTTCGCATTATTTAGATAAACTTCCATATCATGGTAACATTAGTGGTCATTCTTAATATAAACAGACTTTTTTTTTCCTGTTGATGACCATTAGCCTTGTATAGGTGATATTTTTCTTAGAAGCAATTTTGTTCAACTATCAATCTTGTTGGGACCCCTGGTAGTGAAGTGGTTACACGTTGGACTATGACTTGCATGGGTTGCAGTTCGAAACCACCAGCAGATTGGTGGGAGAAAGATTGGGCTGGGCTTTCTACTCCCAATTACAGTTACAGTCTCAGCAACCCACAGAGGGTTGCTTTGAGTCAGCACTGATTCCATGGGAATGAGTTTGTGTTTTTGTTTTATCAATCTGGTTGCTAGGTGCTGTCTAGTTGACTCCTAGAGACCCTGTGTACAAACAACACAACACTGCCTCTCCTCTCCATCGTTGTTCTCTGAGCCTGCTGTTGCAGCCTCCGTGTCAGCTCCTCTTGTTCTGGGTCTTCTTCTTTGCTGATCTGCTCAATAAACCAGCGACGTTCCTCCTGATAATAGGAACAAAAATCATAAGACAGTGTTTCACCATCCTCTCTTCTAAGGAGCTTTCTGGCCGTATTTCTTCCAATACAGATTTGTTGCTTATTTTGGCTTTTCATGGTGTATTCCCTATTCTTTGCCAACTCTGTAATTCAAATGCATCCATTCTTCTTTGGTCTTCCTTATTCGTTGTCCAGTTTCCTTGTGACTATTAGGTGGGTGAAAATATTCTGGCTTATTCGTCTTCAAAATGACATTTTTGCTTTTTAATACTTCCGGAAATCTTTTGCAGCAGATCTGTGTAATACATAGTTTGGTTTCTTGACTGACTCAATCCCCACAGTGTGACATCACTTAGCCCTTCTTCCCCATCCATCCGGTTTCCAGTGCTCCTCTTTTTCCTTTCTGAACATCTTCATTGGGTAAATGCTACTCTTTTGATCTCAAATGGTTGATTAGTCTAAGGTGTGTAAACCTTCCTGATGTTGTTTTTCCCCCTTATAGACCTGCCTATTGCTTGGCTTAAAATTGAACCCTCAGGGTGAGACCCGAAGGATGATTAAGGGCCATAGTCACAGGGAATTCTTGCAGTCCCTGTAGGAAGGACTCCCATTAATGTTTCTTGTACACTGGTTTGATTATTACAATTTAAAATTTTTCTGTTTATCTGGAAATGTTCTAATTTTACTGTTGTTTCTGAGGGAAAAGTTTTCTGGGCATACATTTCTTGTTGATTTCTTATTTTTTCTTTCAGAGTTTCATATGTAACCTGCGGCCTTCTTGTCTTTATAGTTTCTGCTGAGAAATCTCCTTTGGGGTTTCTTCTAGTTTTTCCTGAGCTGCTTAATTTTTTGTGTGCATTATTTTGATCTCTTTTGTGGAATTCCAATGACATGTAAATTATTCCTCTTGATTATGCTGCACATAATTCTTTTTTTTTTGCACATATTTCTTAATCTTTGTACTTCTTTTCCCTCTTTTGGTGTTTTTTCCCCCTGATTGTTTCTTTGGCAGATTAGTATTAGTATAGTGAAAATTGTCTTTAATCTCACTAATCCTACCTTCCATGGATTCAATTCTACTCCTTTAACCTTTTAATGCATCATCTCTTTCTGAAATCATGGTATTAATTTTCAGAATTTTTATTTGCTGTTTCTATATGGTTTCTATTTATTAGTTTGTTGTCAGTTTGTTCTTCTAGCTTTGCCTGAGTTCTTAGGTTTTGCCTCTTTTTAATAAATTATCAGTAGCAGCTTTCTTGATTGTTCCCCCCAGCTGTTGAGAGCGAGCTGAGCTGGTACTGGCTGGTCTTATTGATGATTAGGTGCTCCTAGAATGAGTAGTGACCCTTGCCCAGTAGGTGGGGTTTCAAGGAGTATGTATAGAGCTAGATTTTCAGGTACAGTGCTGTTTCCCACCTGCTCTGACAACGAAAACAAAGAAGATCACAAAATAGAAAAAAATGAACTAATGAGTAAAAAAAATCAAAACAAGGGGATAAGAAATACACAAACCACAAAAAAACCACAAATAAAAATAATGTAAAATAGAAAGAACTAGAAAAAAGTATAAAATAAATTAGTGGGGTAAAGAAAAAGAGAAAAGACAAGAGTAAAGAAATTAGCAAAAAAAGAAAAAGATAAGGTGGAAAGAAAAGAGAAATAGAAGAAATATCGCTACTCCCACTACTGTTCCTGAGAGTTTTATGTGTCCCGAATCCCGTGTTGAGAGCTCTTATTTTTAGCAATGTGTGTGCTCCAGTAGAACTGAGTCATGGTAGTGGGGGAGAGGAAGCATTCAGGAACTAGAGAAATTATGTGTGTTTTGTGGGTGTTATACTGCACCCTAGTTGAGTATGGGGATGGTGGGGTGGAGGGGGGGGAGAAAGGGAGAACCCATCACAAGGTTGGATATATAGCCCAACCCCAGGGGGATGAATAACAGAAATGTGGGTGAAGGAAGACAACAGACAGGGTGAGGCATGAACTAATAATAATATATAATTGATCAAGGGCTTTGGAGGGTGGGAGGGTGGGGGAGGCAGGAGAAAAAAGGAGGAACTGATACCAAGTGCTCAAGTAGAAAGAAATTGTTCTGGAAATGCTGATGGCACATCTGTACAAGTGTGCTTAATAGTATTGAATGGTGGATTGTTTTAAGATTTGTAAGAGCCCCTCAATAAAATGATTATTTAAATAAAAAGAAAAAGAAAAAGCAAGCAGAACAATAAAGAAGTAGAGGAGGGAAGAGGAGGAATGGAAAACATAAGAAGATGCCCAGAGGTGGCTGGAGGCCAAATTAAGACCCCGCACTGGTGAGTTCTGCAGGTCTGAGGATGAGTTGGCATGTCTTTTGGTGGTGTGCACCCAGCATCTAGTTCCCAAAGGTGTGCCTTCACCTCTGGGAGTAGAGGCTGTACAGGTGGGAGCTAGGTACAGCTAGTTGGGTGTGTTTGGGGGTTAACCAGTTTTTGGTTCCAGGAGGGTGAGGAACAAGATCTGACCTTTCAAAATCCGAGTAGCTGTGGAGGTTGGATTGTCACGTGCACCTGGGTGGGTGAGGTTAGGGGCTGGCTATGCTTGTGGTCCCAGGAGGGTGTGGGGAACAAGATTTGGCCTTTCATAATGAGATCATATGGAAGACTTTTACTGATGTGTGACTGAATGTTTATTGTTATGATAGGAATTTTTAGGTTCATTTGAGTTGAGGGATTATTATTACCTTCAGAAACCAAATGGGTGAAATGTGCACACCGAGAATCCTGGCCTGGCCAAGTTGACCTATCACTGGCAGCCCGTATTTATTAATGACATTTATTCATGATGGTTCATATCTGCCTTTTTAGAAATCTCGATGAAATCAAGTGAGAATAGGGCCAGTGTAATAGTCACTGGAAAAGTTACTGCATCTGATTTATGATTCTTTGGTAGTTTGGGGATGGCCCATGGAGTGAGTTCTCTAGTGGAATTGGTAGCAGTAAGTAAATCTGGGAGTGCTGGAGACTTGTGGATATTAAGGGCCTGCAGAAAGATGACTTGGGAGGAGTGCTATCCAGCAGAAAACATGCAGGCTTCAGATTGAAGGGGTCAAGGGAATGCTAGTCTGCCTGTATGAAATGAAAAGACAAAGGTGAAATCTAAATAGTATGGTCATGAAAATCCATGGTGGAGTATTTTACACTAGTAAGACATCACCCAAAAAAGACCACTGGAGGGAACAATGCTGCTTTCACGAAGAGAAAACCGAAGGAAGAACACCTGGCTTATTGTTTTCAAAGATATGGCTAGAAAACCCCACATTTCTTTGAAAATCCATTCCAGATGTTGTCTTCTAATTTTGCCATATCTGCAGGTTGAACATTTTTCCTGTAAGAATAAATATGCCTCTTCCTTTTTCTGTGTTTGTAAAGGATACAACTGACTCTTGGGGGAAAAAAATCTAATAAGTTCTCTTTATGAAAAGAACAGCATATTTCAAAGGATTAAATTAGAAATGTTCAACTATATTTATCTTCGATCCATATTACTTACCATAATACTAGGCACATAATAGGTACAAAGTATCTGTGTAGATGAATGAGAGTGTTTATCTGGGAAGACGGATTCTAGTAAGAGTGCCCTACAATTGAGCTAAGAAATAATGTGCTGCTCTGCTTTCATGCAAAGGCCTTACTCTGAGGCTTCTATCTTCTTACCAATGTCTCTGTTGACCAATAGTGTTTAATGATCTAAGTATCTGGATCGTCGGCATACTTACAATGTATTGCTTATGTGGGAAAGCATTTTTCTCCCTTAAAGTAATTAAGAAAAAATTAAACTGAAACAAGTTGGTAGTAATTGGATCCTTTCCCAGGTATTTGTTTTGCAACTTTTGTTATTGAATCATGCTTTATGTCTTTGGCTCTGCATATCTGCAAAACATGATTTTCAAGGAGTTTGACGAATAATTTCCCATCTAATTTTCCCCCCCTTAACAACAGGTTAACATTTCAACAGCATTCTTTCTAAACAGACATAGGTTTACTGATGATATCAATGCTGTCCTTTTAGTTTAATAATTAAATGATTTCTAGCATTTCCATAGAAATTTATGGGTTCATACAAAAAGTGCAGAAAGCCTGGGAAAGTAACCATTTCCCCCCTGCTTTGTACATGGCCACAGAAAGAGCTAAGAAGAGCGCTAAAATGTTGACAAGTCAAGCTTTAAAAAATCCCTCAATAGTTTACTGATGATAACATTTCTTTGGATTATTAAATGTGTCTAGTAGTATAGAGTAGCACTGCTGCTGCTGTTAGGTACTCTGGAGTCCGTTCCAATTCACACAACCATTGTGACCCTCTGTATATAGGATTGCAGCACGGACGAATTCTATGCCATCTGTACAATTGTTGGTATGTTGGAGCCCGTTGCTCACAGCCACTTTGTTGTTCAATCTCATTGAAGGTCTTCCTCTCTCTCTCTCTCTGGCTGACTCCTATTTTACCAAGCATGTTGTCTTCCAGGGACTGGCCCCCCTAGATAACATGTCCAAAGTTTCACCATCTTTCCTTCTAAGGAACATTCCAGGTATATTTCTTCCAAGACAAATATTTGTTTTTTTCTGGAAGTCCATGGTATACTCAGTGTGCTTCATTAGCCCCTTAACTCAAAGGCATCAGTGCTACTCCAGTCATCTTTATTCATTGTTTAGCATTCAAATGCATATCAGGTCATTGAAAATACCGTGGCTTAGTGTCAGGCACACCTTAGTCTTCAAAGTGACCTCTTTGCTCTTGAATAGTTTAACAAGAACTTTCGCCCAATTCAGTATGTCATTTTATTTCTTGATTGCTGCTTGCATGGGCTTATAGATAGAAATAATCCTTGACAGCTTCAATATTTTCTTCATTTATCATGATAGAGAATGTGGTCATATTTAATTATAGATTTTTTTTTAACCATCTGACAAATTAATGGATTATATATACCAGGTTTGTTCTGTTCTGTTTTGTCAACATATAGAACATGGACATGAGAATTATATGTCATGGTATATATGTTAAAGAACAAATTGTAAAACTGGGTTTTTAGAACAGCAAAAGGTATTATTAATAAAACAATGAAGATAGTTTTTATGACAACCCAATGTTGCTTTTTTTAACTATTGTCACGTTGATCCCAATTCCTGGTGACTTCATATGCACAGAGTAGAACTAACTGCTCTTTAGGATTTTCCAGACTGTTCTTTGGAAGCAAGCAGATCCCCAGGCCTTATTTCTAAGGTCTCTCTGGATGGGTTTAAACAGCGCTTATCTATTTGAACCACCCAAGGACTCCTTATGATAAGTTTGGACACGTATATTAGTTCTCAATCAAAGGGGCAGTAGAGCACTAATGGGTCACGCAATATACCTCTGTTTCCTGGAGGCCTCCACCGCCCCCCACCCCCATGCTATCATGACCTCAGTGCTGCTTCCCACTCTGGACTAGATGGGAGCATGTACATAGGTACAGGCAAGAGATAAAACTCACACCACATGGAACCCAGGAACAGGAACGGGAATAGAGATACCAAAAGGGGAGGGGGAAGCAAGGGGAGGTGGCGAGGGAGGGGGGTCACTGATCGCCATGAATCACATGTAACCACACCCCCAGTCAGGGGGAAGAACAACAGAAACCAGAGTGGAAGGGAGACAGCGGTCAGAGTGAGATTTGAAAATAATTAACAATCTATAATCTATCAAATGGCCACGAGGGTTGGGGAGCGGGGTGGTGTGGGGAGGGGAAAAGGAGGAGCTGATCCCAAGGGCTCAATGGAAAGTAAATGTCTAGAAAAGAATGATGGACTGTATGTACGAATATGTTGGATACAATTGATATATGGTTTGTAACAAGGGTTGTAAGAGCCCCCAATAAAATGAAAAACAAAATAAATGAAGTTGATAGAGGCAGGATGATGTAAATGATTAGGAAGAGATTTGGGGGATGATTATTGCTGATGAGTCCTATGATTTTCCTTCACTTGTCTAATGAATTGGTTTTGGCTGCAAGTCTTCTCTTAAGAAGTTCATTGATTCTGAAGAGGCATGATATTACTTGCTTCAAAATTTAAAATCCAGGTTTTCTTTTCAAGGGAAAGAAAACTCCACTAGCTTTTAATCCTCTATTAGCATCTTTTACTTGTTTTTCACTCCCCAGAGCATTGAGCCAATATAATTTTAATGAGTTTATTCTCAATGGGTCATGTTCTCTCTGAATTGATGCTGACTCATAGTGATCCTATAGGACAGGGTAGATCCTATAGTACTGCCCCTATGAGCTTTCAAGACTGTTGCTCTTTAATAGGGATAGAAAGCCCTGTCTTTTTCTTGAGTGGCTGCAAGTGGTTTCAAACTGCTGACTTTATGGATTGCCGCCCAATGCATAACCACTGCCACTAGGAATTTAGATAAGGATGGGCATAAAAGTCAGCTACTATCACGCTAATTCTGAGTCATGGCAACCTCACCAGTGGTAGAGTGGAAATATGCTCCATCAGGTTTTCAATGACTGCCCTTTAGAAGGGACATTGCCAGTCTTTTTTTTTTTTTTTTTTTCAATTGCCATTGGTGAATTTGAACCTCCAATTCTTTTGTTAGAAACCAATCATTTTTGCCACTGTTTTGCCATTCCACTTAGTGATTGCAAAAAAATGGACATACATTTTATTTAATCTACTCAATGGAAAACCAAGAGTTTAGTGAACATTTATTATTTGCAAGTCTCTTTTCTTGCCACATTTTAAAGCTAACGACACTAGGAGAGTGAAGACGTAATAAAATGGAGAACTACACCATGTACAAATATTGTTAATATCTGTTTCCAAATTATTCTACCACCATTGACATAAACTCAATGCCCCTTAAGCAAACCTCTTTTTCCTTCACCCATAATAATCACTGGTCAAGTATGATTTCTTTCCTTTTTTTAAAAAGTAGTTTTCTTGATAAAATATTCACATCATACACTTCCATAGTTAAATTGCTTTCAAAAAGAGTTGTGTATACATCATCACAATCAGTTCTAATGTTCCCTCCCCCTCTCACATTCATTGTGTGTTCCCAAAATCCTCTTATCCATCCCACAACCCTCCCCATGTCCCAGATAAACCATTGCATCAGTTATTGTGTCTATGCACCCATGCCTTCTGTGCTTAACAGACTGAGAAACCCAACAGAAACAACAACAACAACAAAATGAAGCATTAAGAAGGAAATAATAACTTTTTGTTCTTTAATTCTTTCTTCTATATGGTAATAAATACTCTTACAGACTATCTTGGGGAAGAAGCTTCCCCCCCACTCCTATTCTTGACTCAACCTGATCAGAAATCTTTTTCTCCAACGCCCTGAATTTATTCCTGCTGGGAGGGTTCTTGCTTTGGAGACTTGAGAAAGAGCTGGGTAGTTTGTCTTCTTTGTGTAACAGTGATCAAAATCATCATGTAAACACTTTTATTTGCCAAAGGGATTGAGGTAGGTCTCTGTGTTGGACTTAGCAGGAATATAAGTAAAGCATGTGAATATAAAAACATGACAACTAGGATAGTTTCAATACTCACCTGATGATAATGATAGATATTGGCTTTTGAAGTAAATTAAACTGGATAAAACCTGGCTCTTCTATCTAAAAGCTCTGTATCATTGAGAATGTGAATTGATTCTTGGGGTTATTGTTCCTTTATAAGATAGGAATAATACTAGGGACTTTTTTTTCCGACCGAACTAACATAGCATTGTTACTCTCCTACTGTATATATTGCTTACATGAAGGTATATATTGCTTTTAGGAAGTTTGACTAGTTGCTATTGGTACCATTCCACGTCATGGTGACCCATGTGTGTCAGAGTAGAATACAGCTCTGTATGGTTTTCAGCAGCTGATTTTTCAGAAGGAGACCACCAGTCCTTTCTTGTGCCACCAGTCCTTATGCGCACAGTTGACCTTTGATCTTCAGTTAGCAGTTGAGTGCATCAACCATATGTACTACTCAGAGTGCTGTCAAGCTAGAAGGTATTAAAAGGTGTAAGTGTGACTAAAATGAGTAAGTATATCTCATGAGAGAAAAGAAATTATTGGTGTTGTTAGGTACTGTTGAGTTGCTTTTTACTCATAGTGACCATTTGTATAACAGAAGCAAACACTGCCCACTCTTTTGTTGAATCAATATTGAACCTATTATTGCAGCCACGATGTCAATTCATCACTGACCCTCTTCTTTACCAAACATCATCATAATCATAATGATAGCACAAGCCCTTAACATTTCTACTTCCTCCAGGGAAAGGTGATGTATTTATACCTTCTGCTGTGCTGCTTAGGGAGTGCTGGTGGTGTAGTGTAACCACTACAATCCACAGGTCAGCAGTTCTCCACTACCAGCTGTTCTAAGGGAGAAAGATGGGGCTTTCTAGTTCCATAAAGAGTTATATTCCAGGGAATTTACAGGGGGCAGATCTACGCCGTCCTCTAGGGTTGCTAAGAGTCGGCATTGAGTTGATGGCAGTGAGTTTGGTTTGGGGTTGGGGTCGTGCTGCTTATCTTCATCATGCAGGTTTGCTGTGTCAAGGCTAAGGGATCTACTCTAGGCCACGGTGAGGATAGAAATTTAAGGGAAGAGACATTTCCTGCCTTCATCTGGGCTGATGAAGGAATATAGAGCAGATGCAAGGAGTCAAATGCAACTCCATCTGTGTGGTAATGAGATTCAGACTCATTCATCTGTCATTTGGACTTTTGTGCTTCTGCTTGAAGCCTAGTCTACTCTGGGCATATTCAGGTAGGACTGTAAAGACTTGGAAAGGAAAATGTAGGTGTTTATTTTATAAATATTATTTAAAAAATAATTTGAAAATGTGTCTCTTTTAAAGCACACATGCAAACCCTTTAATTGCTGGAGCAATTTTAAGTTTACAGAAACACTGTGAAGATGTTACAGAGAGTTACCGTATGCCCTCCTCACTACTGCAGGTTTTTTTCCTTCTATCAATGTTTTCGATTCCTGTAATACTTTTATAACAATTGGTGAATCAGTATTGTAGGCTATTATTAACTAAAACCCATTGTTTACATTGGAATTACAATTTGTATTGTACAATCAATCCTTCAGGTTTTGAAAAAATACATAGTTGTAAGTCCACCAGTATCGTGTTAGTCAGAATACTTTAACTGCCCTTAAAATGTTCTGTGTTCTACTAATTGATCTTTCTCCCTTTCTTCCAAACCCATGACAACTATTGATCTTTTTACTGTTTCTATGGTTCGGCCTTTTTTCTAGAATGGCATATGTTTGGAATCGTGCAGTAAGTAGCTTTTACACCCTATTTGAAACATGCTGAGTGTTTTCCCTAAGGGCAGGCTGTTCCTCCCTTGCTATCTCATCAGCAATCATGATTCACTTTTTCAGAAACAGAAGTGGATTCTAGGAGAATGTGGGGACTGAGACAAACCTTGGGTTCGCTATTTTAATACGGCCAAGTGCCTCTGTTTTAGGATGCCCCCATACATTTTATTTTCCCTCTTCTTACTTGAATTTCTGTATAAATTCTTTGATTACTGTTATAGGAGTATCTTCTTCCACTTGAGTATTCTGCTATGATTTTAAACTAGAGTAAGGGGCAGGGCAAGGCTAAATTGGAAGGTGTTAGGTCAGTCTTCCTTGAGAACCTAATTCATCAAGATACATAATTTCCTGCATAGCAGAAGGTAATAGTTTGATTAGCAGCATTGGCCAGGCCTTTCATGCAACATGGTTTTGAAGACCAATTAAAATCATTACTGATTTACCCTGAATAGCTCCCTGTCTGATTTTTGGAATGTGTTTCTGGAACAGATTGAATTATTCAAAAGGACACAATGCCCAGAGATACTTAAAAGTTTATCTGGACTGTTATTTAACTCAAAAGTAGCTTTTAGGCTTCAGTTTTTCCAGGATTTATAGATCAAAAGGATACCTAAGGGCAATGGCTTTATGGGTTGCCATCTATTTTATGAAAGCTAAGACAGCAAACTAGAAAATAAAGCACAAACAGTAACAATAATATTTGGCCATTTGTTTGAAGTAATACTCAAAACCATAGCTCAATGTCTTTGCATTGAGGAAACAAGTCCCATGAGGTGTTTGTTTACATACAAGTAGTGTCAATAAAAGGTTTTTCTGTCCTTTGGCATTCTGTAAAATTAGGTAAAACTTCAAATTGCATATTACTATAGACACCACAACATTAATGTATTAAGATTATGGGAGACCAGAGGTGAATCTATGCCTTTAGGTTTTGTAAAATCATTGCTTGGATTTCAGATACTTCACTTCTTATGACATTGGTGACTTTGCTAAACTTAACAAGATAAACATGTAATTGGAGAGTTTACCTAATCCAGTTACAGAATTTAGAAGAAAGGAGGAATATGGGTTTTTATATCTAGGACATAGGACCTTAAAAACCATAATAATAATTTAGCTTACTTAGTTCTGTGTAGTTAATTTATGTTCCACATGTTCTGGATGAGCCACAGCCTGTGAATTAGTCATCTTCTACACAAGAATTCTGGAAATCTTGATTCAGTCTCTTGCATTCATGTTAAACATATCACAGTCCTTTTCTTAAGTTTGAAACAGTTCATTTTTTGTTGAATTATTTTAGTCAAGTATTCTCAGCATGACAGCATGACAAAAACTTACCTGTAGATGATGGAACCAAATCTGGCCATGATTAAGTTATAATTATACCTCTTAAAAGTAGAAGGCTTGACAAGAAATAATTACAAAACCAACACATAGTCAGATAAAGTCCCTTTTAAAACTTTAGACTAAAATATCTCTAAAAAATAATTAACTTTATTTTCTGTGTGCTTCAGCTACAGCACATAGTAATCTGGACACTTAATACTGGGTGGTCAGAATATGCTAGCAATATACCCAGATTATCAAACCTTCAAAACAAAATAAAGTTGCCCATAAGTAAATTGTACGAATTCTCTGATTAAACCATTGGGTTTGATGATGTTAGTTTCAAAAGAAATAAAGTTAGGAGAAATTTAGCAA
>NW_022111369.1:48058793-48061832 GCF_000313985.2 Echinops telfairi
TATATATATATATATCAATAAGCTTTTAAAAACAGGAATACATTTTTGTAGATTTCCACAAAGTTTCAAAGTTGCCAGGAGTTTATTATAGTCACTGAAGAATAATGTTTAAGTTATCTAACTAAAGATCTTTACGATAAAAATCAAAACAATATTTTGGGGTAGTTGGTTTTCAGGAATATATTCTAATGAGAGACTGAACCCTTGCCTTCCAAGCATATTGTACAAAGAATAAATTAATTCTTTATCCTAGTAATCAATGAAAACGTTTATTTAACTGAAAAAAAATGAAACTCTTTGTTATTTGTAGTTACATCTTCTAGAAATTCTCATAAATTAATCCATCAAATTTTAGCCAGATAGATAAAAATATTGCCCATATCAAATAAGTTTCCTTTTAATGAACTCTGACATATTGTTTTTGCTGCGTACCTCTTACATGGTACATCAGTTTAATTGACAAAGATGAATATATTCATTGGTAGACCTAAATATATAAATAAGTCCTTTCTCTATGGCATAACAAGCAGTAGATGAGCTTAAATTATGACAAATATTTATTAACTCAATTTCATATTAGTACATTCCCTAAAAGATCTTGGGATTTATTTTAGTTATACTGAATTGAAATAAAGTTTATTTAAATAGTCAAATTGTCCATTAAATTTTTTTTACCATTCTCTGTAGTTTTCCTAACCCAACTTAGCATTTTTTTTTTATCAGTTGGTTTTGGAGAAAACACAGTCACCGGACAATTTCCTCCTGGTCAGGGCAGAAACGTTTCCTTAAGTCACTGCAGTTGGGTTTCACTGTGATTATCCTTCCTTGGCTTCTTAGAATTTCTCTTACAACAGGACTTGTTTATAGTTTGCTTTATTGTGGAATTGCATTTAATTTCTAGTAACTCTCTTAAGACATTCTTTTTCTTATTTACTTTCATCTTAAAAGGCCTTCCCCTAGTTGGGGAGGGGCCCATCATAAGCTTCCCTGGAGCTCTTTGATTTCAGAGGTTGTGGGTTGAAGAGACCTGACACTGCCTCACCCTCACTATCTTTTGGCTTATGGCTCAAGGTAAATTTATCTTACATATATTCAAGTGGGATCTAATATTTGGAAAGATAATAAACTTACTTCCCTTTTATTACTGTCTTTATAAACAGTTTGGTCTTCTCTTTATCACAACAGTTTACCTCCCCACCCAGTAAGTTCTAAAGCTCTCTAGAAATATTATAAATGGATCCATTAGTTCTTGATTTGTAATCTGCTCTACTGCCAGTTTACTAAGCTTTCCTTTTCTCCAAGCTGAAACTATTCATTTTACCCATTAATCTTTTAAATAAAACACTGTATACACACACAGGTTATCTAGAACAATTTTATTTATTTATTTTTTCCAACACCGAACAATTTTTCTTTTAGTAGTAAACTACTATAGAAAATGTACAACTTTGTCAGGATGAATTTTGTTCTTTTAATTCCTAAAATAGTTGGAATATTAAATTTATATAAGCACTTATTCTAATTTAATAATATCATTGTAGGCAAAAAATTATTACATTTTCATAATTCTGCCCTATGCACACTTTATAGCAGTGGTTCTCAACCTTCCTAATGCCGCGATCCTTTAATACAGTTCCTCATGTTGTGGTGACCCCCCAACCATAAAATTATTTTCGTTGCTACTTCATAACTATAATTTTGCTACTATTATGAATCAGGTGACCCCTGTGAAAAGGTCGTTCGACCCCCATAGGTGTCACGACCCACAGGTTGAGAACCGCTGCTTTATAGGCTCTTTTAGAGAAACAATTTGGAATGTTTTTTAAAATCTTTGAGGCCTTGTTATACAAATCAAAACAAGCCACTTCTCTTTTTCAATGCACTTTGTCAAGGAGCCAATCTGTATTAACATTTGTCAGAGTAGCACGTGAAAGCTTAATTCATAAAACAGGCCCACAATCAATCGTTTTTTGGAGCTGCCGCTTAGAGTGACCGCCTGATAGTGCACAAAGGGAGAAAAACAAAACATAAAGAACCCCATACTGAATGTTCTCTATAGAAAAAAAGCTGACATACTCAAAGCAGAATCGCATGCACCTTCCACACAGATGAACCCACCACAGATTGTGCCCAAGTGGATGCCATTTTCATGAAAATCATACACTAACTGGGTCTCTTGAGCCAGCTCAAACAATGGCCTTTGGACCCTATGCTGGTATTCTTCCTTACTATTTTTCATTGAATGATGATCAACAACAGAAGAACTCTTGAAACAGCATAGTATAAAGAAAGACCACACCTATCCCCACACACAAGAAGCTACACCATTTCAAGCTATTTCGGTCACTTTGACTTATCTTAAAGGTACTGAATATTTCTTTCAGGTTCAATCCACGAACTCTTGCTCAAAACATGGACAGAGAAGTCTTGCTCCCAAACATGTTACAAGTAACCCTTACAATTTAACCGCTACAAGTTGTAGTCATTATATCCTGGAGCCATGGTATTTTGTAAGGTTCTACATTAATATTTATGCTACTCTCTCTCTCTAAATTTAGTGCCATTAGCGAGATGGACAGACTCCATTTTTACTTAGTGATTTGGTTGTGTGACCTCTTTAATTCTTTACTTTTTCAAGAAAGGTCTATGGAATGGTTCTTGGGACTTGACAGGCAGAAGAAACTGCCCATTTGATAACTGAGACAGCTATATTATTGCCTTTGGTTTCTTCTATTTCGAGAGGTTTATTAGGTTAATAACAGCAACTGTGATAACAGCAATTGTGGAGGGTAAGCAATAAGGCTCCAGAAAGTCAATCATTAGTGGACTATTTTTAATTTGGGTCCTGGATGAGTTAAGGAGCTTTAGTGTTTTTATTTTTGGCCCTACCTCTGCCCTCCCACCTTTGTGACCTCTTGAAAATTAAGAAGTTATTATTTTCATATCTTTTTTTTTTTTTAACATTTTATTAGGGGCTCATACAACTGTTATCCCAATCCATACACACATCAATTGTGTAAAGCGCATTTGTACATCGTT
>NW_022111369.1:48062792-48074524 GCF_000313985.2 Echinops telfairi
CCTCCCAGCTCTTTCCTCTATTTCCCTTGATTCTCCTCCTGTCCCGCTATCATGCTCAGTCCCCACCAGGATTTCAGCACTTCCTCTTTCCATTTCTGTTCCTGAGGGGTTTATCTGACCTGGATTCCATGTGTCCTGAGCTCTTATCTGTACCAGTGTATATACTCCCATCTAACCGTAACTGTTAGGCAGGATTGGGGTCGTGATAGTGCGGGTGAGGAAGCCTCAAGGAACCAGAGGAATATTGTATGTTTCATTGGTGCTACACTGTACCCTAGATAACTCATCCCTTCCTTGTGACCCTTCTGTGAGGGATGTCCTATTATCTATAATAGAATGTGAACAATCTTTACTGACCATCCTGAAGCAAGTCATCAGGCCCCAGTTCAGCTGTTTGGGTGAAGTAACATCAGAAAGAATGCTGAGCTCCAAGCAGGTGTCTACAGATGGGTTTTGGGTCTCTGCTCCAACCCCTGTCTATTAATTTTTAATTCCCTAGCCATTCCCCTATTGATTTTTAATTCCCTAGTTGTTCCTGTCCATTGATTTTAATTCCCTCCTTGTTCTCCTGTCTGTCACGTGGTTTGTTCACCTCTGCTTTCCTCTGCCCCCTTCCTCTTCCCAAGTTCTTCCAGGAACCGTGGGTCCCGTTGCTTTCTCCTTGGGCTTGCATCCAATGCCTATCTTATATACAGAGACAAAACAACAATAATGGAGACAAAACAAAAGATTTACTAAAAAGAGAGAAAAAAATGAAAAAGCAAGGATAATTCCAGGTCTTTTTGCTGACCTTTATGACTATCTCCCCACCAGTCCTAGGGGGTTCCGGGAACTGCCCCTCCTAGCCTGCAGTCTATTTTGGGGCTCCTCGGGGGCAACATCAGTGCTTTTATTCTGTCCCCAAAACATACCTAGAATGTGAACAATCTTTACTGACCATCCTGAAGCAAGTCATCAGGCCCCAGGTCAGCCGTTGGGTGAAGTAACATCAGTAAGAATGCTGTACTCCAGATAGTTGTGGAAGAGACCAAAACTTATCTGCCCTGGTAATGCGAACTCGTAGGGGTAGGCTTAAGAATAAGCCAGTGTAAAGCATCTTGGAGGGCCCTATTTGGCCTTCTCTGGGCCTCCTTTTACTACTAGGGAGAGGTCAGATATGCCTTCATCCTCTATCCTTCTTTATCCTATTGTGACACCAACCGTATCTTCTCCCACAGAACTCTACTTCTATGCTGCGTCAAATAATAGCTCACAGACAATATTTACAATAAAGGAGGTTTATTGGGGGTGGTTAACAGGTTATGACAAGTCACAATCAGTAAACAGTAAGAGTACAGTCATTGGCTAACTGCAACACCTCTCCTCAGCCAGCAGCTGAGCCTCTCTGTTCCTTAGCCTTTCAACTGTGTGGTCTCTGCCTCTGTGGATCAGGAAACCATCCTGCTGCTCTGTCTCACAGTCCCATCATCTTGCTTCGCTGTTCTAGCTGACCGATCCCTTACCTCCACCTCTGGTCTCAGCCTGACTCCTTTACTCTGTCTGGTCCCTCTGGCCTCAGCTTCTGCCACTGCAGAGAGATCTCAGATATCCTCTTCCTCCAGTCACAGTGGGGTTTCCCTCTTAAACATGGAAGAATGGCTTGATGGAGGCTTGTTTTTTGGTCTTTCAGAGACTATAACCTCCAGATAATAAATGATGTGACTTCATTTACACTTTCTGCTATGGTCAGGACTTAATCTTGTCTATCAGCATAGCAGAGACCTCCCTTCAAAATAGGATTCTAGCCACAGGCATAGAGTCTGGACTTCTAATACATCACATACAGAGTTCTGGCTCTCATGGTCATATTAATTGACTACATCTCAAAGTCACCAAATTAAGGTTGAATGTGGATCAGCAAGGTACCTGTTTGTGTGTGTGTGTGTGTGTGTGTGTGTGTGTGTGTGTGTGTGTTTGGTTTTTTTTGGCAATCTCTCGGTAAGAAAGTTCATGAGTCACATTTAAGCAATCATCTTGAGGAGAATTGTTCTCATTGAGAATAAGATCATAATGAGTTGGATTTGGCTTAATGGCGTTGGCTTTGGCTTTGAGTTTTTTCATAAGACAGTGTTCAAGTCAGGAACTCTAAACCTACTAGGATTTGTTTTTTAACGTTTTTTTTAAAAACTCTTAAGCCTCAAGCCACCATTCCAGTAGGTGAAAAATCAGAAATATTTATCAAGGATATTTGAAAGCATCTTAAAGTTAAATGTATATGTATCATGGAGGGATTCTCTAAAGTCTCTCAAAGATGTCTTAGCATAGCTTGTCTTGGAGGGCTTTAAAAAAATTAGAGTATTTTCTTTTTTTTTAATTCGTTGTTATTACCTCCTTATTTCCTCTAATCTCCCCTCCCATAACGCTAAGAAACTATAAATCTAGTTACTCTCTATAGATTTACCTATCATGGACTTAATATAAAGAGAAGCATATAAGAAATCCTCCAAGAGCAATAACAAAATATAGTACAGAAGAATCTTCAAAAGAAGAAAACAAATGATACAATGTTAAAATGTAACCTAATTATATATAAATGCATTGGAGCCCTGGTTATAAGTTGAGCTGTGTTTTAGTCTGGATTGACTAGAGAAACAAATCCAGAGATACTCATATGTGTATAAAAAAGAGCTTTATCTCAAGAAGTAATTATGAGCCAGAAGGCACTCCACTCCAGTCCTTGCGCATCATTGCAAAGGCACCCAGCCCCACCTCTGTGGGTCAGCCAGCCCAGGTACTCCAATTCAGTGGAGAGAAGCACTTAAAACTCTTCCCACCAGCCTCCTGCCCCAAAGCACCCAGCTCCTGACCAAAATCCTCTCCTTGGATTTTGAACCACTCTGTTCAGTGTTTGGCCTATTCTTCTGTGCTGTTCCTCTAATGTCATAGCTCTCTTCTGGAGCCCGGAGGTTCACTACTCAGAGATCTCGGGTCCAAAGGATGCACTGTACTCCTGGTCTTGCTGCTGCTGAGATTCCTCCTCCTCCTTAAAAGGCTCATTTTATATACAGTAGCAGGATGCCACTCCAGGAAATCCTGTTCAAAATTTCTCAACAGGTAAATCCTATCAGTATCTTCACCTACTTTCTTATTCTTTTTATTATTATGTTTGGATATAATATATATATCATTCCATATTTCAATCATGTCAAGTAAAGTTGTACAATTGCTAACACAATAATTTTCCAAACTTTTTTTCTGCATGGACTCCTTGACATTCTCTCCCTTTTACTCCACCAACACCACTGTACTCCCCTCACCCCCCAAAAAAAACAACAATAAACAAACCTTATTCTACTGGCTGTCCCTCTAGGTTAATAAGTCCTGGGTTTCACATACCAAAAAAAACCCAGAAAGGCATATCACACAGCTTTAAAAGGGTGACATTCATTGACATAACAGCTCTCAGATACACTCTAATATGAACAAACAAAAACTTAAAAAAACAATATAAACAAAAATACAGAAAATCTTGGAAACCAGATCAGGTCAAGCCTTCATCATAGGGGAAATCTACTGATAAAGTTTTAACTGCTCAGGTCAGATTTATGCCTTCGATTTTCCACACTCTTCTCTCCTAAGCACTCTGTTTCATGACCACTTTCCTCCCACCCCTCAATTTTAGATAGAAGGAGTTCCCCAGAGGCTTATTTTCTTTGTAGTTCCACAAATGAATCTTGGGCTCCCAGTGTCATCCACCACCTTCTACACACTGCAATCTCACAATTTAGGCTCTGACACTGATCCCTCCTTCGACTTCAGATGCTGTGATTTATAACCCTTCAGTGAATGTCAGATAGTGTGCTTCTTCCATGTGGACTTAGTTGACATCTCATTTAAATGGCTGCTTGTTTGAAAACAAGCCTTTAAGACCTCAGATGATAGTCAGGCACCATCTAAATTCTTCACCACAGTTTGCTCTAGCACCCATATCTTTTGTGTTCCCATCCTAAGGGCCAGTATTGAGCAGGGCCATGTAAGAACTAATTGTTCTTAAGTTGGATTTAGTGTAAGCCACATTCCTGGATATATGCTTTTTTTTTTCACATTTGCAGGTAACTTGGGAGTT
Source organism: Echinops telfairi (assembly GCF_000313985.2). NCBI lineage: Eukaryota > Metazoa > Chordata > Mammalia > Afrosoricida > Tenrecidae > Echinops > Echinops telfairi. The sequence goes on from NW_022111369.1 coordinate 48,066,898, forward strand.
AATAACTCATGTCATATCATTCCATAGTTCAATCATGTCAAGCAAAATTGTATAATTGCTCGGTACTCAGTCTCCAAGCATACTTTCTCCTACTGTCCTTGAGATCATCTCCCTTCCCCCACATTCTTTCCAGATCCATGTGGGAGAGGGTAATTTGGTGGGAGTTAGAGGCTTTGGTTAGGGAAGCCACATTAAATGATCCCCTGCCCCTACAGCTGCAGCAATCACGCCAGTACATTTTGACCAGGGTTGCCGGGTTTTTTTTTTTTTCACTGCTTCTCTACTATGCATGATGTCCTTTTAAAGGGACTTGCCTCATGATGAGCAGAAAAACTCACCCTGTGTTTGAAAGTAAAGCAAAGAGACTGAAGAGAGAAAGCAATTCATGATTGGAAAACACAGGCTTGAGAAGCTCCCACTACGGTCATTCAGGTGTTGCCATTTTCACCCCCACCAGCAACGGATGAGAGTTCCTGTTGATCTGCATTCCTGCCAGCATCTGGTGCTGTTCGTGTTTTGGATTTGAGCCTAACAAGTGGGTAGAAATCCTGATGGCGCAGTAGATGAAGCATTGGCCTGCTAGTCGAAAGGGCAGCAGTTCACTAGCCCGCTCTGCAGGGCAAAGATGTTGCAGTCTGCTTCTGTGATGATTCATAGCTTGGAAACCCTCCATGACAGTTTCACTCTCTCCAACGGGGCCCTTATGAGTTCCAGAATTGACTTGACCAGGAGTGGATCTAACAGGTGTGTATTGATAATCTTACATTTTGGTGTGTGATCTCTTTTAATATTTTAAAAAGAAAATTTGGTGTCTGGGTGCTTTCTTTTTCTCATTGATGATCATTTGTTCCAGCACCATTTACTGAAGACTGTTCCTTTCCTTTGAATCCCCTTGCCCCTCTGTGAAAGAGCATTTACTCCCTGTAGAAGAACTTATTTGTGGACTTGTCTGTTCCGTCACCGGAACCACACTATCTTGATCACTGTACATTTGTACCAGCTTTGGAATTGGGTAGTACAGCCCTTTTAATGTTTCTTCTTCAGAAATGTTTTGCCTAATCTTGGCCTTTTGCCTTTCTGTCTGAATAGAATCAGTTTGTCAGTATCAACAAAATAACTTGCTGGGTTTCTGACTGTGATTGTGTTCTCTTTAGATGAGGTTTACAATAATTTTGTGCATGAGCAGGTAATATTTATATTCTTATTTAGATCTTTGATTTCTTAAGAATTTTATCACTTTCTTTTTTTTCTCTCTTCTCCTTTATATAAACCTGTACATGTTTTGCTCAATGTATTCGTGTTTTAGATTTTCTTTGTCCTAAGGTAAATGTTTCTTAAAAGCTTGAATTAAAAAATAATTGTCCGTGGATGGTAATTAAGATAGCAATTGACTTATGTATATTAATCACCTAGCATGTCTCCTTTCTTAGAATTGTTTACTATTTTTTGTCATTTTTTTGGCCTTTTCTACATAGGTGAAAACAAAAAAGTGTTATTTATTCCTTTCACATATGTATTTATTTTATTCTATTGTGTAATTACATTATTTAGGACTTCCATTATGATATCGAATAGGAGTAACGAGAGAGAACATTCTTATTTCCCACTTAGTGACTCCATCTCTTGACATCTCATTTCTTTTTGTTACTATATAATATTCTGTTCTATGAATGTGTAGCATAATTTATCCATTTAACTCTTGAAGCACATCCTGTTTGCTCTGTGTTTGGAGAATTATGAACAAGGCTGCTGTAAATGTTTACATGCAGGTGTTTTATGGGCATACACTTTCAAGTCACAGGTAAAAATTGAGACATCATTGCTGAATTGTACAGCAAGAGACTTGTCTAGTCCAATTTGGTGCAAGGTCTATTTTCTTTTTATCCTTTTGTGTTCCTTTACAAATGCTAGAAGTTGCAATCTGTTTAAGAGAAAGAAGGATGAGGGTGGGTTGGGGAGGGGCAGTGTTAGGTGCCGTGCATCAGTTCGGACTCACAACAACCCTAGCTACAGCACAACAAAGTGCCGCTGGGTCCTGTGCCATCATCACGTTTGTTATGTTTGAGCCATTGTGACAGCCACTATTTCACTCCATCTTGTCAAAGGTCTTCCTCATTTATGCCACCCTTCTACTTTACCCAGCATAACTCTCCTTTTCCAGTGTCTAGTCTCTCTTGATAACATGTTTGAAGTATTTTAGATAAATTCTTTCACTTTTTGCTTCTAAGGAGTGTCTGGCTGTACTCCCAAGACAGGTGTATTCCTCCTTTTGGCAATCTGTGACACGTGCACTAGTCTTCACCTGCATCAGCATTGGTGTGCAATGATTCTTCTTCAACCTTCCTCTTCTGAGATAATTAAAGTTTATTGTGCCAACCTGGCCGATAAACTCATGTGAGGTTAATTGAAGGGCAGAGGGATAAATGGCTCAGTGAGCCTCTCCTTTCTAGTTCTCGGGTCTCTTGCTTTCTGATGGTTGGACCAGGGTGCAATTGCCTTAGCCAGTTCCCTGCTTCAGCTGGCAAGGCTGACTTCCTACAAGACATCCCTGAGGAGAAGCCACATGGACCTGCCCTGATGCAGCCCTGGGTGCAGGAGCAGCCTTGTGGAGACCCCAGCCAGTGCTGAGATGCTTATACTCTCTCTAACTCGGTTTTCCTCTTGCAGTTGGCATGATAGTGTGTTTTGTGAGATGGAGGAAGACTTTGTGGATTGGTGTCGGACATATGGGTTAATGTTGGACTTGTGGACTTGAGCAGCACTGGGTTGGAATGTTTTCTTGATGTGCACTTACCTTTTATATAAAACTCTCTTATACATGAGTTTCTGTGGATTTGTTTCTTTAATGTACCCAGACTAGCACATCTTCCAATAACTTTCACATGCTTATGAGGCAATTGAAAATACTGTGGTTTGGCTCCAGCCCATCATAGTCCTCAAAGTGATATCCTTGCTCTTAAACACTTATGCAGCAGACTCACTCAATGCAATGCGTCTTTTGGTTTCTTGACTACCTTCCATGAGCATCAGCTGTAGAGCTAAGCAAAACGGAGTCTTTCACAACTTACACCCTTTCTCTGTTCACTGTCCTGTTGCCTATTGATCCAATTGTGAGGATTTTGGTTTTCTGGCCATGGTGTTGTAGTCCTCATAGGAGGCTGCAATCCTTGATCTGCATCAGCAAATGTTTGAAGTCTTCTCTCTCTCACTTTTTATAGACTAACAAAAATATTTACTAAAACAAAATTTTCAGAAGCTTCTAGACAAGCCATATGAAATGGTCACAGCTTTTTTTTTCTAGAAGTAAGGAATCTGCACTTCACAGAAAAGTCACAATAGTATTAGTGAGGGCTAGGAGGTTTCTTTACTGTTCCCATTTTGGTTCGAACAATCAAGCCTGTCCATTTGTAGCATCTAAATTCTTCACTGGAGGGTACGGTCTAAAGAGCAGCTGTTCAGCTGCTTTAAGTCAATGCAGTAAGGTCAGCAAAACAAGGAGAAAAGGAACCCATACATTTACAACTACCTGCTCCCCTCTCAAAAGTAACAATAAAGGAAAACACCCACACTCCTGCAGCTAACCCTGACCACTATCTTCATTCACAATGCTTTATCTTTAAACCAGTAGGAGGGAGAAATGAATAAAAACAAAGAGGGGCCACTGCTTTGAAACAATGTCACAACAATCCTGATCAAACTTTTAGCCTCTGCTCATTCTTTCCCATAGTGAACCAGGGCAAGGCAGATATTTGAATGTACATTTAATCACCAAAACAGTGAAGATGTCTGAGCTTTTATTCTGTAATGTTTCTAAAACTGTGCCCATTAAATGCTAACAAAACAGGGAAGAAGTCTTGGCAGAATAGGAGAAATGATGCACACTTGATGGTCAGATTGACTTAAATACTCTTCTTGTCTACTCCGTGCTCTAGTTGATTCCATGCTTAGGGCTTCATTGGTTTTCAACTCCTCAGCTACATCTCTTGCTAATTGATCACTTGGATTGGTAACAGTTAGCAAAGCCTACATAGATACCAGACCTGCTTGGGTCTGCAGTGCTGGGGAGCACATATCTTTTAAATATCTAAACATTTTCTTCCCAAATTGTCTACATTAGGATGATGAATTTTGGTCATGAAATGCCCTTCAGGACCTTCCATTGGACATTCTTCTGGAGGAAATAGTTCAGGTTTCAAAAGTCCTTCCATCAAAGGGAGGCTCCTGGGGTCCAACAATGGCCACATGAAGAGAATGGGAATTACTTTCATTGGCTGCTCCTTTGATGCTGAGAACTGATTCTGCCATCAGAGGCTGCATTTTCTTGCTGATTATGCAAGGCAGCCTAGCCATCTTATCACATCCTGAGTTTGGCCTCTGATCTCATCTCCAGATCTGTTGGCCTCAAGCCCTCCTCATTTTCAGCAAGCAAAGCTGTGACATGTCCACCACAGGTTGTTAAACCTTCCTCTTGTCCTAGATGTCATATTCTTTGATAGTACAATTTCTCAGATTACTTGCTCAGGATACAGAATGAATAAGTATTATGAGAAAATACAACCTTGACACACACCTTTCCTGATTTTAAACCATGCATTCTTCAATATTTCCTTGTCCTGTTCACCCATCTGCCTCTTGATCCATGTTCCATACGAGCACAAGGGTATTGGAATCCCCATTTTTCCAATGCTATCTACAGTTGGTTATGACTTACACAGACAAATGCCTTTGCATCATCAATAAAACACAAGCACACATTTTTTCTGGTATTCGGTGCTCTGAGTCAGGATTCTTCGGATGTCAGCAATGACATTCCTTACTTATGTCCTCTTTTGAGTCTGGCCATATTAGTGCTGTGATAGGTTTTGCATCAACTTGATTGGGCAAGGATTCTCAGTAGTTTGGCAATGAGACTTCCCATAAAGTACAAGTCACAGCCTGATGATATCTCCGTGGGTGTGCACCCTACTTGCTATCTGTAAAAGAGAACTCTCTACTTCCTCATGCTTTCCTGGATCCTGCAGTTAGTTTTTTGCACCCTGAGTCAGTCGCCTGCCATGGTGCATGTAGACAGTGGATCAATTCAATTCTGCCTTCGCCAGTCTGCACTCCTTCTGCCTCCTGCTTTAGCCATCTGGTTCAGCTTCCGGCTTCCAGGCTTCCCAGCCCCGGCAGCCATGCAAGAAAGGAACAGCCCCCTGCATGAACTTCAGACTTGAATACTTGTACCACTGTGAGGCTTTTGCTTATCATAAACATCAGAGATTTTGCTTCTCTAGAGAACCCAGCCTAACAATGCACATATGTCTATTTTTACCCTAATATGGTACTATTTTTATTACTAAATTTGAAAAAGAGGTATTTGTATTAGTTAGTATATGACCTTCAACTCTAGGGTTTTTTTCCCCCCCATAATTATGTAGGCTTTTCTAAGTATTATACTCAGCATATATCTCAGCTTACACACACCCATACACACACACACACACACACACACACGCCTTCTGGGATTTTCATTGGTATTGAATTCATAATCAAGTTTCAGGAAATTAATGTTTAGCATTATGGATAAATTTGATCCTCAAATGGAAATTAACTCTTTCCATTGGTGTAAGGCTTTCATTTCTCTCAGGAGCAATTAAAAAAACCCTTTTAATATGTGTTTTTTCTGCATTGCATTATGCCAGCCTCCAACATGTGCCAAGTTGGCTATGCCATGACTCTCAGTTATCTTATGTTTTAGATAGAAAGTAATTTAATCTAAATGTTATCTAATATAATTATTCTATATGTTGTAAATCCTCACCTTTATGACATTAATGACACAGGATTTAGACACATTGTTAATGAGTAAGAATACAAAATTAGGTTGTTTCTTGAGTCCATCTATTTTGAGATATGAAAGAAATTAAACAAGCAAGCAGCGATCAGAGACCTCAGTCCCACCAAGAACAAGAACGGGGAGTAGAGTATTCCCTTCGGCCCCTTTGAGCACTAAGGCGTGCCTCTCCCAAGCCATTGTGTTTTTGGTTGCCTTGTGTACATTGTGGAGAGTGAGTAAGCACCTCAGGGTGCTTAATCCATGTGAAGTAAGGTACTGGGGAAGAATATTGAAGTACCATGGACTTTAGAAGAATAAACACCTCTGTCTTAGAGGAAGTATGTTCCACATGCTCCTTAGAGGCACTGATGGAGTGGCGAGGACTTCTGCAGTATTTCGCACATGGTATCAGGAAGGACCAGTCCCTGAAAAGGGCAGTAAGCTTGGTAAAGTAGGTCTCACTCACTACCATTGGGTCAATTCTGACTCACAGCAAGCCCTGGTGGCATAGTGGTTATGTGTGGGGCTGCGGTTCATGAGTCTGCAGTTCAAAATCACCAGGGTTTGCTACTCCCATAAACAGTTACAGTCATGGAAACTCACAGGGTCAGTTTCACCCTGCCTGCCCTACAGGGCAAAGTAGATATTGAAAAAGCGCCAGGTCTTAAGGAGCTAGAGTGACTCATTGTCTGTAACGATAGAAGTGAGCAGAGCTACAATTGTGAGACAGGTGCAGAACAGAGCGGGGCATGGTTATTTTGTAAATAGGGGCACTGGGACTTGGGCCTAAGCTGTTGGCTCCTGACAACAATAATGGACGAATTCTATGCTACTGTAAACACATTTTAATGGGGGGGGGCATAATTTTTCAAAATTAAACAAAAAAATTGGATGGCTTCATTTTTATTATTCAAATCTATTCTCGCCTTAATAGAAGAAAGTAGATTTTTATATCTGCTTCTAGTTATCGCTTTGTTGTTTTGGTTGAAATATGTGGGGAAAATTTGATCATAGGCACTTGTCAAAGAAAGGAGTAGTTCAGTCACTTATCAGCTAGTTGAAGGTATTCTTTCATTTTATGGTGAAACTTACCTAATAGAGTTTAACTAGGAGCCCTGGTGGGATCCTGGTTCCGTGCTGGGCGGCGATCCTCAGGCAGGCAGTGTGGAGTCACCAGCAGCAGCCTGAGAAGCCTGGGCTATACTCCACAAGGAGCCTTGGAAACCCACAGGGGCTTGCTATGAGTCAGCAGTGCCTCAACAGCAGGGAGTGAGCGAGATTTACATGTTCATTGCCATGAGGAATCTACAACTATATAAAATATTTTTATATTCTGTAACATTAATGTTTTCGTTGCATTTTCAATGGATTTTGCCCCCATTAGTGATTCTTGAACTTTGAATATTGGTCATTTGGAAAATATTAATTCACTGAATCTTGAAATATTGCCGCATTAGGATTTTTTAGTATTTATGTCCATGTGATTAGAGAATGTCTTTTTGAAATTGGTTGGGTGTCAAGCTCAGATGGCATTTAGCTTCTCCAAAATTCTGATATTTTTGCTTGCAATCTTGGATTCTGCCATTCACAATAAAATCTGTCAATTTTTTAAAACTGAGATAGGCCCATGACTTACTTTGTTCATTTTCAAGATGTTGCTAAATGCCCAAGTTTGAATACCCATAGTTTATCTATTCATTATTTCAAATAAAAATGGAGTTTTATAGAAAAAGTGGCTAGTTCCAGTCAAGGTATGATGTAGCAATGATGAAAAATACAACTTTCCTCTAGTTCCTAAATGCTCCCCCC
>NW_022111369.1:48074903-48083219 GCF_000313985.2 Echinops telfairi
CAGGGGTTTAAGTGGAGAGGAAATGTTTTGAGAATGATGAGGGCAATGAATGTACAAGTGTGCTTTACACAATTGATGTATGTATGGATTGGGATAAGAGTTTTTTGAGCCCCTAATAAAACGATTTAAAAAAGAAAAAGTGGCTAGTTCATTTTACACTTGAATCTTCTTTGAGATACACATTGTACTTTTTTATACAGCAGAAATGTTTCCTACTTTCATCACGTCTTACTGCCATTGAATTGGCGCTGACTCAGTGATGTTAGCAGATAGAGTAGAACTGCCCCTGTGAGCTTCTGAGACTGTCGCTGTTTACAGGAGTACAAAGCCCATACGCACATTTAGAAAGTTAATAAAATTAAGAATGTTACTACTCATCTAACCCTTCTTAAATGAAGCTATCTTTTACAATTATGTATTTATTATTATCACGCTGAGTATGTAGTGGTGGAGAATACCATGACTTCTAATATGGTTTGGTGTCCGTCCTTCCCTGATTCGTGCTAAAATGCCAGTACTTACACCTTCACTGTGAAAAGTAAAAGAGCCATCTTTGTTATCATGAGAGCAATATTGATGGTAAGAAATCTCAAAGTGTCTCAAGGTTTTGTTTTTAAAAAAAAATCAAATTTTAGTAACATGTTCTGAGTCCTAGGAGGATAGATTTTGTTATACAGAAGAAAGATACTTGTTATACACCTAACCCAAGATTATATTTCTGTTTAGAGGCTTGTTTGTAATTCACGTCAACCAAACCTTTCTCTGCTCACTATAATATAGTGTGTCCATATCAGTGAGCCTTAAGGGTTATACAACGAACAAGTTAACTGTCACAATATTTGTCTTCTAACCTGCATATGCTTTCAGGTTCAGTTTTTACCTGAGTAAAACAATAACTATTTGTTTTTATTGTCACGTATCCACTAGGGGGGGCAAGAGTGTTAAGTTGTTCAGTAGTTAATGCTTGACTAAGATGTAATTTATGTGGTTGACTTTTATGGCTGTAGGAGAGGGTATATGGAACTTCCGAGGGGAGATCTCATGCTTCCTGGTAACAAAGCTGCTGTGGCATTGTCTTACTGAACCCTGGAGTCTGAAGTTGCTTTCTTCCAGAAATATGAAAAGTAAATATGCAATTTTAGAAATGTGGTTGGCATTGGAAGGGAAGTATCATGTGACGTGTATTGGTGAAATAAGCAGTACACCTAGTCGGGAAGATTAAAATTCTGATCTGAAGTGTTTCTTTCTTATAATATGTATTAATTATAACATTATTGATTCTTCTTCGGTGTGGTTTCTGATGCAATCCAGTCCAAAAGAAAGACTATTGACCTCAGGCTTTGCTTAGGAACATGTTCCATAAATGTAGGTATGCTTCTGTTCCTTGTGATTGGTTTAGATATGCTTTGATATGGAGAGAGTTCCTCATGGTACATGTTGATCACATGGGTAATTGCTAGTAAAATCAGGATGCCCCAGGCATCTAAGACCCAGACCAAAACCATACCCAATGTGCAGGGGCGGGGGGGTGTGTGGAGTGGAGACCCAAAGCCCATCTGTAGACACTTGGACATTCCCTCACACAGAAGGGTCACAAGGAAGAGACGAGCCAGTCAGGGTGCAGTATAGCACCAATGAAACATACAACTTTCCTCTAGTTCTTTAACACTTCCTCAATTCTACCTTACAAATCGAATTAGATCAGAGCATGCACACTGCTACAGAGAAGAGTCCGTGACACACAGAATCTAGGATAGATAAACCCCCAGGGCCAACAATGAGAATGGAGATACCAGGAGGATTAGGGGAAGGTGAGGGGAGAAAGGGGGAATCGATCACAAGGATCAATATGTAACCTCCCTCCCAGAGGTATGAACAATGGAAAAGTAGGTGAAGGGTGACAGAGGATGGTGTAAGATATGAAAATAATAATCTATAACTTATTAAGTGTTCATGAGGGAGGGAGGGCAAGGGAGGGAGAGTGAAAAATGGGGGGCTGATATCAAGGGCTCAAGTAGAAAGAAAATGCTTTGAAAATGATGATGGCAGCATATGTGCAAATGTGCTTGACACACTGGATGAATGTATGGATTGTGATAAGAAATGTAAAAGCCCCCAATAAAAGTATTTAATAAAAAAATGTATGATACCCTTTTGTTTTTTAAATAAGAATTGTTAAATAATTGAATAATATTTGCCATTAAAGTATTTAAACATGAAAAAATAGTTTTGGCCAGTGCCCTGATTTTGTTGTTGCTCCTTAGCACTGCTCTGAATTTTGGACAATGATTGGGAAAAAATGAGAACTTCCATTGATAACATAGTCATAATAATTTTGAAACTTTGCCAATATAATTCTCACTGTGAATACTACACACAATTTGTTTTGGTGTTAGAATTTTTAATGAAAGAAGATACAATATTTTACCATTTGATCATTAATTAGGACACCATGAAAACTTTTCTTGAAGTCCATGTAATGAATTTTTTTTTCAAACTTTAAAAAATTCCTGGAGGACTATTAAAATAATTCTTTACATGATTCTAATTTTGACTGGTAGACTAAAATGACTCAAAGATTATTCCCTTCTTTACCCTGCTATATTAGAAGTGATATGACTTTGGGCACACCTTAATCTACTTGAATATCAGGGGACCCCTTTGTATAATTGAACTATAGAATTGCTGTGGGGGATGCTCACTACTTGAGATACAAAGATTAATTCTGTCTTGAGAGATGGCAGGTAGTGAGAGAACTCTATGAATAAGCACCATGAACTGTTCAGGGTGGTCTAGGTGATAGTAAAGTGATACAGAGTTGCTACGGCATCACCGAAAAGGATGCAGTCAATGAAGATGCTTCAGAGGAGGGGAGACTTGAACTTGAAAGCCAAGCAGCTACTTAGAGGAAAGATCATAGTCCAGGCAGAGAAAACTGCATAGGAGAAAGCATGGTGGTAGAAGACAGTGTGACCCTTTTGAATTTTAAAAAATACAGAGTAGAGATGGACTGGCAGAAAAAAGGAAGTTGTATGCAATGGGTCTACACACTCATGTATCTTGAGTACATATTATCAAATTTGGATATTATTTACCTACTTATGGTAGAGGATTGTCCACAGGTTGTAAGGACAGGATCAATGGGAAATCTGAAGGTACTGTAATAGATACCTTGTGAAGTCTTGTGGCCGGAGATAAGGCTGTAGTAGTATACTCAAGATGTTTGTCAGGGGATTCTAGAAGTACTTAAGCATAGGGATAACAGGAGGGAACAGAAGAAGAGATATATTTATGAGTTTAAATTTACAGATTTAACAGTTGGAAATCAGTTGTGAAGAAGATAGGGGAGCCTAGAGTGACCAGGTTACAGGGTTGTGTGACTATGTGGAAAATAGAGGATGATTTCATGAGGTTTTTTTAGGGACTTGGAGATACTGATTTAAACAAGGTAAAACACAATCTTGAAGCAGTGCTTTAGTACTTCTGTGTGGCAAGAATAAATTAAGGTTTATAAACATATTTTAATTATCTAAATATCCCCTTGGTTACTAGCATCTCCAATTGACAATCAAGAGAACACATTCAGAAACTGTCACTCCTTCCTAAGATTACATAGCTGGGAGTGGTAGAACGAGGCATTGCGTCTAGATCTGTCTGACCCTAAAGTGCAACCTCCTTTCTTTGTTTTAAACACTATCATTCTGGGAATCATCACATATTGCCATCATTGAAGTGATATGCACACATGAAAATATTCAGCATATAGAGGCAGAAAAGAAGGTGTGGTCATAAATAGAACTTGAGCCGCTAACAGTAAATGGATTGATGAGATAGATATAACCAAGGATTTATAGAAGGTAGAGACAGAAGTAGGAAGGAAAGTAGAGCAAAAAATGCATCCAAGACTCTAAAACATTAAATTCATCCCGAAGTGTCCACATCCTATTTGATCTGTGCCACCACCACCCTGCTTCCACCAGTTCAGCAGCCACCCTGCTTCCACCAGTTCAGCAGCAGAGTCGATTGATCCTGCCTCCTCGATAGATTCAAAATGCATGGTCTAGTCTAGGCCATTTGCTCTAACAAGACTTGGTGCCTCTGTACTTGTTCTTCTACTAACGTTCCCCTAGCAGTGAAACTAATCCTCTCAAAAATGGTAAGAGTTTAACTCCTTTGCTTGAAAGTATCCAGTGGTTTCCCTTGTCCTCTAAATATGATCTGCACTCTTGACCACCGTGGTCTTCAAGGTCTGTGTGACACTGCCTTGGCAGCCTCCCTCATCTCTTTTCTGCACCCTCCCCAAGGACATCACGAGGCACAAGCCAAGCATGCTACCCTCCGAATCTTTGCACCATTTACCCCCTTGGAATACTGTTCCTCCTGATACTTGTCCCTCACTCTGTAGAGCTGTTCCCCTAACCACCCAGAAACAGTACCTTCTAGTATCCCTTTATTTTCTTTTGCTTTTTAGATATAATTGTTTGGCATTTGAAACGTGGTTAGTTGCTCGGTGTTCACTATTCCTGCCCCATTCCCCAGCTTCAAGAGTTAGAGGGCTGCTCTTTTTGCTTCCTCCTTGACTCTGTATCCTCAGTGTCGAGAATATATAAATGCCCAACCCAAACAAATAAATATAGCCAGAGTGGACTTTTTAGTAAATTAATCAGATCATGTTGCTCCTTGTCAATCCCTCCCCTTCACTAATAGCCTTCCATCCCTGTCAGCATAGAATCCAAACTCTCTAACATAGTCTATGAGGCTTGACATGATCCGGACTTTGGCCGAGTCTGACCTCTAGGCTTGTCACCTTGCCCTGACTGATTGTATTCCAGCCGCATTGGCCTTCTTGTTCTCCCTGGAACCTGCCCAGTGCTTTTTTTCTTTTGCTGTTCTTTTCTGCCAGCCAGCCCTTCTACATGGTTGACTTCTTTTGGTTCTTTAGATCTTTGCTACTTCTTCAGAAGAGCTTCTCTTGTGAGTACAAGAAAGGAGAAATTGTTCAAAAATTGATACGGTCATTACTGTACAACTGTTTTTGATATGATTGAGCTCATCTGGAGTCTGTGCCAATAAAATTGTTCCAAAAAGGGTGAAGACCCTCTCGTGACCACCTTACCTAAAAAGCCTTTCCAGTGCTTGCCCCTCTACCTCTAATCTTCCCAGGTCTCTGGCTGATTTTTTTAGCATCAGAATTGTCATGAACTAAGCATGTTTATTTATTAATGTGTGTACATAGTTATTAATATTTTCTGTCCTAGACTCGATTTTACATTCCATGAGGACAAGGGCTTTAAATTATGTCTGTCTTATCGTCATATTCTCAAGACTAGATTGGAGTACTTGGTGAATAGCAGAAGCCCAATACTTTGTGGAAGGATGAATGAAGGAATTTTGCTGCTCCTGTGAAGGTGCCTTGTTTCTGTGAATGCTAAAATACTCACTGATGACACACAGTTTACGGAAATCCCTAAAACCTCTGTGATGAAAGTTATGCAGTTTGAATGCTAAGAAATGAGGATACCTTTCCAAACTCCCTCATGGAATTCCAGTGCTTTGTTTTTGAGAGACTCTTTTTTGCACACTCTTTAGGAAGCCAAAGCTCTTAAACTTTCAGGATGTCATAATTTTCATTTTTAGTTATTACTCAAAGTCTTTGACTTGGTAGTCTGAATGTTCCTCAAGGGTAGTCAGTGCTCTGTTCTTGTATTCTTGGTGCCTTAGACAAGGTTTAGCACAGAGTAGATGTTCAGTAAGTGTGTATTTATGGTATTTAAAAATATTTGCCGTTCAGGACTTAGAATTTTTTTTTGAAATGCTGTCAGGTTTTATGGACTCCGTAACAGCTCTGACCCCCTCCCTCGAATCCAAGGAACTTAACCTTTAAGGATTATTTGGATACAGACGCATGCTAGAAGAGGAATGGAGGCGTGATATCCCCATCCTAAATTTAAGTTGTGCCCACCAGACTGGAGGAACAGAGGAGACCTGTAATCAGTTCTTCAGCTCCTGTAACTCTGTTTGCACGGGGCTGCATGGAGGCAGGGAAAGGCTCTGTGGCTCAGCATCCCTCTTCACTCTTATTTTCTTCTTGATAAAACAGCCTGTGTTCAGTGTGGCTCCAGGAGTTTGGGTTTGGGGAATAAAACAGCGAGCAGCAGGTAGCTGTGACGCAGGTTTTGCACAGTCGCTGAACTGCACACACCTTAAGCCAACAGAACCAGTGAAAGGTGGTAGTGTTCGACCTGAATCTGGGCCTTTTAGATGGAGCAGCACCTTTGCAATGAAAGCACACTTCTACCGACTCCTTAAGAAGTGTAGACTGGAGGGCTGTCTCCAGAAAGCACCCCACTTCAGCCAAGCTTCACTTGTTTGTCTTGGCAGGCTGCTGTGTCTGCTTGGCTGCTGCTGTGCTAGGATGTTAAATTGATGAAACACAGAGCTCTTGATCCTTTTCAGTGAGCCTTCTATTTGGTTAATGGCAGGGTCGAGCTCTTTGCTGCTGGCCACCTGTAACTGGCCAAGTTTAAAAAAAAAGATGCAGAGGTGTGTGGAAGAGGAAATTTTTCTTAAAAAATAAAGTCTTAACAAGTGCTTTCCTTTCTTGTTTCCCCGTTTAAAAATAAACAAAAACAACAACTTACAAACTGAAAAACAAGGCAAAACATCACCCTGATAGGATCCCTGTTTCTGGCAGTGGCAGTGGTTCCAGTGGGGGTGGGGACAGAGAACTCTGAGACCCTTGTCATGTAGGTAGGGGACAGACTGGGAGCTGTGGGGAGCTGTCTGTTAGCATACTCCAGCCTGCTTTTCCTGGTGGCCTTTGTCATGTTCTTTCTTCGGACCACTTACACTTGCTGTCATTGAGCTGATACCAACTCATATTGAACCCAAATTTGTAAAAAGTGGAACTATGCTCAGTGGGGTTTTTAATGATTTTTTCTTTCCAGAAGTAAATCCAAGACCATTTTCTGAGTTCCTGTGGATGGAAAGGAACCACCAAGCTTCTTAGGAGCAACTGAGTGTGTTAACCTTTGAGCGTGCACATGTTCGCGTGCACACACACATACGCTTCCCCACACCCCAAGTTCTCCATTTGGGTTTAGATGGAACATTAACGGCCTTTCTTTCATTAAGTGATTACAATGTATAATGTCCATTTGACTTAAGCACCCAAGAATAGATAACTTGGCAAAAATATGGAGAGGATTTTTTTCCTTTTCTTTTTACTATTGAGAGCTTGGGTGCATGTACCATCTATACTTGTGTAAAATGCACTTACTGCTTCTTTGATGTGCTGGGGATTGGGCTTCTGTAGAGTATTGGTCTTCAGCATACACATGATTTCAGCACCAAGAGTCCAAGGCTGTGTCAAGGGCATAGCTTTTCGGACTAAGAGCACTGCAGGGAGCAAGTATAAATCACTTCTCTAGTTTATGTTTCTCAAAAAACATTTATAATATTGCATAAGCTGTTACAGGTGTTGATAGTCTCAAGGCCGGTGGCTTTACCCATCTCTCACTTTCTCCAGGCTTCTTCTCAAATGTCTCCTCTTCAGAAGAAATGTCCTAGATGATATTAAATAAAATAACAAGTGTCCACCCCAGTCACTCTAACTCTCCACATGCTTTGTTTTTTCAAAGCTTTTCTCATAATCCGATATTCTATTTGCTTCCTTTCTAATTCTCTCTCTGCACCTCAACTGTGATATGAGTTCCAAGAATGGAGAGACTTTTTGTCCCCTGTTCACAGAAGAGCATCAGCATACAGTAAGTGCTTAATAAATATGTGCCGCGTGACTAAATAAATAAAAAAAGGAAAGCACTAAAGCATGACGTAAATCCAAAGAAAGGCAAAAATGATTGCTTCTTAGATCGGATTTCAGTGTGCTGCTAGCCGAAGCAGGATTGCAAGTCCATCAGCCTTGCACATGTGAAATGTTTATTAGTATTTTCAATAAAATTTGGCGTGAAAACTGAATTACATGCAGCAAACATATCACTTAGCCCCACGTAAATGAAATTATTAAGTTAGTCCAAGATGAGGTGGTGTGAAAACATTTATGCAGAATGAATGGCTGAACAGGGTTTCACTGAAGAAATTGTATCTGTTTTAATTAAGGCGTGAAAAGGTGTTTGGAAATTTTACCATGGATTGGTAAAGACTGTATTTGGAATTTTCTTGCCCAGCACAACCTCTCTCTTAAAAGGTGTCTATTTGTCAGTTTAGAATCTCCATGAATTAGCAGCTTATATCCGTTCCCTGAGCAGATTTGAATTTCTCGAGCTATGTAGCACAAGCTGCTACAAACAGATGGAA
>NW_022111369.1:48083319-48093304 GCF_000313985.2 Echinops telfairi
GGGGAGGATGTCAGAAGAGAATGTTTGGCACATCACAGATGGTATGGGGAAACGCCTGTCAAATTAGGATGGGTAATGATGAATTACTGAACACTCTATAATTAGTTATAACAATAATTAACTATTCTTCTCCTAACTGCATTTCCAGACCCTCCATGTCTATTTTCCCTAAGATTCAAATCCTACTTGGTGTTAGATGCTGCAGAATTGGTGTCAGGGTCTTAGAGTGAAACCACCCCAAGTCCCAGCCCCTGTCCAGACCCCACCGCGAAGCACTGCCAGAGTCTGCACCATTCTCAAGAGCGTTGCTGCAGCCACGGCATCAGTTCATCATGCTCCTCCACCAGGCCGCATGTCCTTTCCGCAGGCCTGGCCTCTCCTGATCATATGTCCAAAGCACATCAGATGAAATCTCGTTTTCCGTGCTTCTACAGAATGTTCTGGCTGGACTTGCTCCCACACAGAACTGCTAGTTCTTCTCGCAGTCCTTGAGATTTTCGGTGCTCTTCACCAACCCCCAAGTCAAATGCATCATTCTGCGGTCTTCCTTATCCGTTGTCCGACTCTAACATGCATATCAGATGATGGGAATACCATGACTTGGTGCAGGTGTGCCGTAGTCTTCAAAGTGACAGCTGTGCTGTTTACTTGTGTATCCTCTGTCATATTTATACATATTAACTTTTGCCATAAAATGTATGTTTTGTTTTATATCTTATTAATGATTTTATCATATTCTATCACTTGATGTATTAGAGTGAGAGTGTACGGGAAGCAAAGTTACCAGTGTCTAGTAGTTTTGTATATTATTCTGTCATGGACAGGACCGGGGTGAATCAGAACTGATTCGATGGCATCGAACAAAAACAACATGTGTTCGTCATGTTCAACTCAGGTTTGTTTAATTTAATTGATTAGTCCAAATAGATTTAACTTTTACTCTATTATTGGATATTATTTTCTTTCTGATTTCCTGGTGCTATGGGCAGTGACGTGATGGCCATTTATCTGAATGCCCATGGCTTCATGGTGCTCTTGATTTGGTGGCTTTATAATCAAATCCCATGAGGAAGAGGTCTCTCAATAGCATTTGTGTTGCTTTTGATTTGTGCATGAGGGTATCTGATCCCTTCAGTGTTTGACTGTTCCTATGTTCTTCTAAAAAAAGCTTTTTCTTCTGAAGCATTATGTTTAGATAAAGGTTACAATTGATTTTTGGTTGCTTTACAAATGTATGCCTGCTTTTTGTATGATTCATTCCAGTAGGGTATGGCTTTCATTCATTTATTATAAACGATGCATCACAATTTCTTTGAGGAATTTGAATCTTGTGAAACTTCACTCTTACTCTCACTGCCATCCGGTTGTTTGACTGATGGAAACCCTATAGGACAGTAAAACCGCCCCATGGGTTTACAGACCTTAAGGTGAGCAGAAAGCCTCATCTTTCTCCTAAAAAGCAGCTGGTAGGTTTGAACCACTCAACTTGTGGTTAGCAGCCCAAGAAATAGTCTACTAGATATTAATTCTTGTTGAAGATTTACTTTAATATACTTCAATTTACTTCAATAACAATAATAAGAAATCCCTTCTTGCTTCACATGGCATCTCTCCAACTGTGGCATTCCCCATGGTCTTTTGTGTCCTTTCCTTCTGCTCAGGTTTGAGATGCTAAAGTGGTTTTCAAATGGTGAACACACAGCAGGGGCGTACATACATTCTTTTGACCTGTGAGATAGGATTCTTCTTCCTGCCGGGTTCCATGATTTTTACAAAAGCAAGAGAAACTGGACAATCCATTTTATGCAGGTCCTGTAAACCAAAGAAGAAATCTGTGACTATTTAAAATGACCATTTCTTTGGTTAAAAAAACAGTTAATAGCCATTTGTCTAAAAAAAGAAGATAATGTTTACCTTTTTGGGTTTTTTTTGTTCTTTTTCTTATTTAATTCTGTTTTTAAATTTGGAATACTGAGAGTGCTCATAGCAATTTAGAATTGGGGCCCATGGGGTTAGGGGATTTCAGAAGCACTTATAAAAAAGCCTGAAGAAGTTTGAACACTTGTCACGTACATTAGCCTTTAAAACAAATTTCAAAGTTTTCATGAAATTCCGCAACAGCAACTTAGACCCAAGGAAAGTTTTTAAGTCCCATTATTTTCAAAATCCTGGGCTCTGCATTTATGTAGCTTCTTCCCCATTCACTATCAGGTCATTGAGATAACTTATTTTGACCATATTTTCTGTGTGTATTCTTTTGCCAATTTCCTATGAGATTGTTGTTGTTGGTGGGGGTGAGGGTGGGGGTGGGGGTGGTTGCCATGCTGGCTGAGATGATAGCCAGGAAAGCCCTATGGGCCAGTCCCACTCTGCCATAGAGGGGTGGGGGTGGGGGTGGTTGCTACTTTGTTTTTATTTAAAGAGGGCAAGTATGGTTTTTTTGTTTTGTTTTAATTAACATCACCATTGGTAAGTCTCTAATTATATAAATGCTCATATTTTGGAGATTAAAGAAAAGGAGACTATAATTTAGAGAATATAATCTTCTGTGATTATTGGCTAGTGTGAACTGAAAATCAGAAACCTATTATTTTAGTGAGTCAGTGGGGATACACTAAACTTTAATAATCTTAAACACGGCCTTAGATATCCTTCCTCCCTCCTGACAGTAGGAACATTTACTTATCAGTTTCTTTTTTGTTTCGTTACTAGCTCAGCAGCAACCTCTGCCCGCCAATTTTTTACAAGCTCTACGCTTGCCCTGTCAAAACCCTGAACTGATAAGCAAATCTGCAATAGATTTTAGCCACTGCTTTGAAAAAGGCAGGAATAAACTATTTGCAGGGACACTGTGCTCCCTGTTCATCGCTAGTCTTCACTTTGCATCCTATCTACCAAAGAGGAGTGAGAACAACGTGCCTGTCCTCCAGTTGCCTAAAGCAGATGACGACTTTATTTCCGTAAGGAAAGAGCATAGAGCGTATGGAAGCAGGATACAGAATGTGTTGGATGTGTTAAAGGACAAGGTTGATTTAAAATCAGTCTTTCATTACTCTAAGGCAGTGGTTCCCCACCTTCCTAATGCCGCAACCCTTTAATACAGTTCCTCATGTGGTGGTGACCCCCAACCATAAAATTATTTTCATTGCTGCTTCATAACTGTAATTTTGTTACTGTTATGAATCAGGTGACCCCTATGAGAGGATTGTTTGACCCCCAAAGAGGTTGCGACCCACAGGTTGAGAACCGCTGCTCTAAGGGAAAACATGTCCTCATTAAAAAGCCCAGGCTGTGGAATCAGTCTAAGTTCCCTAGGAGGTGCAAATGGTTTGTGCTCACTTGCTACCTTAAAAATTGGTCAGTAGTAATCTACTCCATGGTGCCTCATAAGAATGGGTGGAAGATTTGCTTCTGTCGATCACAATCAAGAAGACCCGTGGAAGAATTCTTCTCCATCACCTGGAGTCAACATAAATTAACACAGATTTCATGACAAGTATAAAATACACGTTGTTGTTGTTGCTCTCAATACAGTTCTGACTGTTAGTAACCCTGTGCACAATGGAGGGAAACACTGTCTGGTCCCGTGCCAGCCTTACAGTTGTAATCATGTCTGAGCCCATCGTGCCGCCATTGTGTCAATCCATATTGTCAAAGGTCTTCCTCTTTTCTGTTGCCCTGCTACTTTACCAAGCTTGATGGCCTTGCCCAGGTCTTTGCTGACAACATGTCCAAAGTACACATGAGACAAACTCTTGCCAACCTTTCACCTAAGGATCGTTCTGGTTGTACTTCTTCCAAGACAGATTTGTTTATGCTTTTAGCAGTTCATGGAACTTTCGATATTCTTTGCCAGCACCATAATCCAAGTGAATGGATTTTTCTTAGATCTTCCTTACTCAATGTTCAACTTTCACATGCATATGAAGCGATTGGAAATACCAAGGCTAGGGTCAGGTGCACCTTAGTCCCCAGAGTAATTTCCTTGCTTTTCAACACTTTAAAGTGGTCTTGTGCAGCAATTTTCCCAATGCAGTGCATCATTTGAGCTCTTGAATGCTGCTTCATGAGCATTGATTGTGGATCCAAGCAAGACAAAATCCACGGCTACTTCAATCTCGTCTCCATTTACCATTATGTTACCTCATGGTCAAGTTGTGGGGATTTTGGTCTTCTTTACAATGAGTTATAAGCAATACTGAAGGCTGCAGTCCTTGATCTTGATGAAACAATGTGTGTAGTCATCATTTGTGTTGTTGAAAGAACTATGTGCAGTGAAGTTTTTGGTCTTGCAAAATCTATCATATGATCCCTGGCCTAGTTTCTATCACCAGGGCCATATTTTCCAGCTACTGTTCCTTCCACTTTGTTTTTAGTTTTTGCATTTCAATGGCCAACACTTACCTATGCATTCTTTTTTTTTTTAAAGGTTTTCATTTTTATTTATTTATTTATTTTCTTTTAATCATTTTATTAGGGGCTCATACAACTCTTATCACAATCCATACACACATCAATTGTGTAAAGCGCATTTGTACATTCATTGCCCTCATCATTCTCAAAACATTTCCTCTCCACTTAAGCCCCCGGCATTAGGTCCTCATTTTCCCCTCCCTCCCCGCTCCCCCCTCCCTCGTGAGGCCTTGATAATTTATAAATTGTTATTTTGTCATATCTTGCCCTGTCCGACGTCTCCCTTCACCCACTTTTCTGTTGTCCGTCCCCCAGGGAAGAGATCACATATAGTTCCTTGTAATCGGTTCCCTCTTTCCTACCCACTCTCCCTCTACCCTCCCTGTTTCGCCACTCACACTACTGGTCCTGTACGGATCATCTGCCCTGGATTCCCTGTATTCCCAGTTCCTATCTGTACCAGTGTACATCCTCTGGTCTAGCCAGACTTGCATGTTTGATTTATTTCAGAAGATTTGGGTCGAATTCTTCAGCTTCTTTATCATAAGCATTGATGACTGGTGCATAAATTTGAATAATAGTTACATTGATTGAATTTCCTTGAATGAGGTTAAATATAATCCTATCAAATAAAGCATTATACTTCAGGATATATCTTGGAATGTTCTTTCTGACAATAAATGCTAGCCATTTCTCTTGATTGTTTCATTCCCACTGTAGGAAACCATATGCTTTTTTTTTCCACAATGGCCAATACCAGTCAATGTCAACTTACTATTGCCTAGAAAATCGATTTTTATGTGTTCAATTTCAATTTCCCCATATTCAGACTTCTTACATTAACTGATGTTTGTGGCTTATTCTTCTCGCTTTAGTCATGTCCCATCAAATGGCGTTATTCTCACAGGTCTTACTCCAAGGCATTTCTGTGGGAGGTTGGGGGACAGAAATGTAGAGTTTGGGGTGCAGATATGGCCAAATGACACTGTCAGGTGATGACACCAAAGTGATTGTGTAAAACATTGTTGTGCATGTTTCAGCAGAAATTTGTTATTATTTTATTTATAGTAGTACCTCTGTAGTCAAACAATGAAATCATTTTCTGTAAGCCCAGTTCACATGTATACTCATGTACGTTTTAAACTTTTAATGTGTTCAGCTTAGAGACAGCATTATTATCCAATCGCATCTTGAATCACAGAGTCCCAGCTACATGTGCTATAAGCACAAGCTGTTGTTTCCCTTGCTCTCAGTGCTTTCCTGGGGGAGAAAGATGGGGCTTTGCCCCTGCTAGGGAGTTACGGTCTCAGGAACTCCTGGGCAGTTTTATCCTGCCCTATTGGGTTGGGATGAGTTGGCTTGGACTCAATGGCCATGAGAGTGTTTTCATAGTATTGGATTTTGTCTAATGTGTTGGTGTTTTAGGTAGAATATTGTGACAATTAGCATTTGTGAGTTTATATCAATACTTTTTTTGAGAATAAAGAAGGAATTAAAGAAAAGAAGAAAAATTTTAAAGACTTCTGTTTAGTTACTAGTAATATTGTAACTAATTATGTTGTGATTTAACATAGAAAGTTTTTACCAAATAATTTTGTTGTTAGTATTTATATAATCTAAGAAATATTACATGTAATAATTTACATGTCTATCACTCATTTTTATCACATATTATTTTATCACTAAATTTGATAATAAACATTACCAAGATTTTGTATGGTCTAGTATGGAAGGAGGGAGGCCCTGGTGGGGAGGGCTGACTTTATGAGTTAAGGCACTGGGTGACAACAACCCGGTGGATGCCAGTGATCTGTGCACCAATAATTTTGTAGTATAATTTTGTAGAGAGTTTAGAAAGTTCATTCAGTTTTGTTTTGAGCATGACTGATGAAAGTTTATTTTAATAACTGACATACAAAAATATGTACATTGATACTGTTGCTGGTTTGTGCTATTGCCATGGCAGTGAATTATTTAATGTGACCCTTCGAGTCAAAGTCTCTAACTCCCAGCAAATGACCTTTCCCTGCAGGGGTCTAGAAAGAAGGTGGGGGTTGGAGTTGGGGGAGGGAAGATACTGATAAGATTCACCTGTGAGTAATTACATAATGGGATTCCCTGGAGTGGCATCTTGCTGTGTATAAAATGAGCTCCTGAGAAGCAGGAGTAGGGATCTCTTTTACAGCAAGAGCCAGGAGTGGAGTGCATGCTCTGGACCTGAGTTCCTGCACACTCCACCTCCTGAATCCAGAAGACAGCTACACCATCAGAACAGCAACAGAACCAGAGCATGGATCAGCATGATGGATTGTCTTAGCCCATGGAGCAAGTAAAGCTGAATGTTTTGGTGCAAGAGGCTGCTTTGAGAGTGGGGTGCCTCTGGGTACTTCATTGGGGCAGTTGGACTTTCTGACCCAGGGAAGTGGAGCTGAGTGCCATTGGGTCTGAGGCTTAGTGGAGTCAGATGCTTCTGGACATGTAATTCCGGGAGTTGGGCTTGCTGACCAGGAAGCTTGAGCTGAGTACCTTCTAGCAGAGAGTTATAGCAGAGTGGCATGCCCTTTGGGCATTTTTTAGCAACACCTTTTGCAGTTTTAAACATCTGAGTGGTGTTGGAGTACTTTTTCATGGATGGCATTCTGGCCCTATAGACTTCAAATTCTGACTTGGGACAATATTTCTCCATGTTGTTTAGCATGAAAACAGATGGAAACCAAAATGAAATCTAATAAAATACAGCAAATTTTGGTGACTGAATATGCTTATGGTACATTTACTTAAGTCACCTTTCTTTTAGAGAACTCTTCAGATCGTCTGATAAGCACATGGTTGTAATTTTCTAAGCAGAGACACCTATGTAGCAAGGGATCCAGATGCATGCTCTGCACTCCTATGCTTACTCCTGCCTTGTTCAGAGAGCGCCCTTCAGGTTTTGTGTGTGTGTGTGTGTGTGTGTGTGTGTGTGTGTTTCAGATGGATTTTGATATACTTTTTAGAATAACATCAGCTAAAGACTGGCAAAACAGTATGGGCAATACAATCTGAGCAAGTAGCTAGATTCCAGATAGTGGTTGGTGGGGTTCAGATTATAGGAGAGTGGCTTTGAAGAAGATGGGAGGATACCAAAGGTAAGGGAAATTTATCTTGTAGAGTCCTATTGCTTAACTAGCAGTCCCTGGGTGTTACAAACAGTTAATATGCCCTGAGTTAGAGTTGGCCTGCTATCCATATGGTTGACAGTTCAGAACCGTCAGCTGCTCTGCAGGAGAAAGATGGGGCTTTTTACTCCAGCAAAGATGAACTGTCTCTGAAACCCACAGGGGTAGTTCTACTCTGTCCTACAAGGTTGTTGTGCGTCCAAATCAACTTGATGGTAGTGAGTTTGGTTTTGTTTTTGGAGGTGTTCACTGAAAGTTGCAGGCCTGGATTCACACCAGGTGCCTTAAAAGAAAGACTTGCCAGCAATCAGCCGTGAATTGCTCCTTGCCCTTTTGTCTGAGGTCAGTCATGAAAGCTCTGTGAAGCAGAGTTCTACCGTGACACACAGAGGGTCACATGAGTCAGACTGGACTCCACAACATCTCATACTGGGATTGCTAAGATAAACTATTTTGCAGACACCCCATAAACTCTGGCATCCATGAAATTGAAGCCTGCATATGTATTATGAGAATGATAGTGACCTAGATTTGTATTAACATGTGGTTTCCTTGGCAGCTGTAGTTTTTAAAAGTTCTTTGAAATGTAAATCACTTGAGTTCTGGCTAATACTTTCCAATTTGAACTATTTGGTTTATTAGAAAACAAAAGAATCCGTTTTTTAAAAATTTTACCCAGAACATGCACATTCAGTGGCATGCTTCCCATGTTACAACATGACTGTTACTATAGATGACACTTTTGTAGAATCTATAGATAAGTAGAGCATCAACATGAAAGAGAAAGACCCTGAATAAGGTGGCTACCACAATGAGCTTAAGCCTAACAATTAGAATAATGCAGGCCTGGCCAGTGGTTCAGTCCGTTAGATGCTATGAGGCGGTTGCCTTGACGTGATGGTACTCTTAATGGTACCCAGCAACAGAAACAAGTGTTGCTGTTGACCAATCAATACTTTTAAAGATTTCAATAAAGTAAAATCTTTATGTTTGTAATTAGATTTTGAATGTTGAATAAAAGAAAAAAAGCCACAAATGTTAAATTGTACAATAATTGTTTAACTGTTAAAAATAAAGGATGGCACTGAATCCGCAGCTCCAGGAGAAGGATATATCTGACCAGAGCACACAGGAGCAGATGAAGGGGGAGGAAGAGAGACTGGAGCACATCCTGGCCCATCAGACCTTGAGGACAATGACTCCAATTAGAGCAGCCAGTCCACAGAGAGGACCACATGGCCAGCCCCACTATGAGACATGATGCCCCTCACTGACCCATAGTCCTGCCGGGGACAACACCAGAGAAACAGTGTGGGAATTGCACCCGATCTGATCCCGCCACACTGAGGCAAATCACTGAGGGAGTCCAGCTGAACAGCAGGGGAGGGGGGCAGCAAGATCCTCAGAGAATGATGAGGGTGGACTTTGGGGACAGGACGTGGTGCCCCAACAGGCTGGACTGGAAAACATTCTTAAAGGCCAGCGATCCTTGAACTAACTACAAGCTTTTCTTTCTTGGTATGTTTTCATTTGTTCTTTGTCAGTGACTTGATGTTGTTGCTGTTTTGTGGTACATTGTTGCTTGGTTTTTCTCTGTCTTGTTTTTGTGCATGTTGTTGTCTCCACAGTTCTATCTGGATAGGACAGATTGGATGAACAATCTGGAGGAGAAAACAACGGGACTGACAGTTCCGAGGGGACATGGGAGAGGGGGAGGTGGAGGGAAGGGAAGAGGTGTTAACAAACCCAGGGACAAGGGAACAACAAGTAATCCAAATTGGTGGGGAGGTGGGTGTGAGAGACCTGGTAGGGCATGATCAAGAGGAATGTAACAGAGGAAGTGCTGAAATTCTGGAGGGGACTGAGCATGATAGTGGGACAGGAGGAAATTCAAGGGAAATAGAGGAAAGAGCTGGGAGGCAAAGGGCATTTGTAGAGGTCTAGATAAAGACATGTACATATGCAAATATATTTATTGAGGATGGGGCAATAGATCTATAAGCCTATATTTATAGGTTTAGTATTAAGGTAGCAGAAGGACATTAGGCCTCTACTCAAGTACCCCCTCAATGCAAGAATACTTTCTTCTATTAACTTGGCATTCTATGGTGCTCACTTTGCTGACACAACCGCTGAGGACAAAGCGGGTGAATAAGCAAGTATGATGAAGAAAGTTGATGGTGCCCGGCTATCAAAAGATATAGCATCTGGGGTTTTAAGTGGACATCTAGCTCAGAAGCAATAAAGCCCACATGGAAGAAGCACACCAGCCTGTGTGATCATGAGGTGTCGAAGGGATCACTGAAGACAAATGTGTGCATAAGCAAATGTGGTGAAGAAAGCTGATGGTGCCCAGCTATCAAAAGATATAGGGTCTGGGGTCTTAAAAGCTTCAAGGTAAACAAGTGGCCATC
>NW_022111369.1:48094134-48096410 GCF_000313985.2 Echinops telfairi
TTTTGAGAATGATGAGGGCAATGAATGTACAAATGCACTTTACACAATTGATGTGTGTGTGGATTGTGATAAGAGTTGTATGAGCCCCTAATAAAATGATTTAAAAAAAAAAGAAAAAAAATATCTCCAAACATGTGTCATTTGCTTATAAACATGTAGTAGATTCTATTTCTTTCAGCATGCACAAATCCCTTATGAAAAATGTTGACAAAAACATATATTGAGCTTTGCCTTCCATGTCATTACTCCAAAATTTAAAAATCATTTTGGGCACATTTGGTGTAACAAGCTTTGTATTTTTTTTGGTGTCATTCTATTTCTGTATCTTCAGTTATAAATTTCTGGGTCTGAAAGTATTCAATTTATGTCATGAAATAGAGCTGGCCTTATTTCTAAATATATTGGCATTAGAACAAGGCAAGTTTTTCCACTAGTGCTTCCACACCAATCTTAAAATTGAGGTTTCAGATATTTCCTGAGGGCATTGCTAATCTACCATACTCACAGTTCACTACCATTTTAGAATTTGTCAGGAAGAAATTACCTCAGGCATTACTGAGAAATCTATGTCTCCCTTTTCCCAGTATCAACTGTTTTTGCTATGACATCTGGTCTTAGTGGTGCAAAGATCCATTTTAGCCAAGCAGTCACTTCATACAAAATGCTACTTGACCTTCAAATATCTGTGGATCCAGCCAGAATTGGGTCAGACTTGATTCTCTCCAGTTTTAGATACCTGGCCAACTTCTCAGGCCAGCATTAGGCATCGAGACTCCTAAAGGTTGATGGATGATTTCATGAAAGGATATGTTATTCATTCACTTGTATGCAGTCTATTTTAACAGTAGAAATAATATTGTGTCCTAGTACTAAGGACATTTGGAACATCCCTCTGTTGCAGGTTTTTGGATTTCTCTCTCTCTCTCTCTCTCTCCTTCCCTCCCTCCTTTGTCCATCTTCATTCCCATTCTATTCTTCCTCCCTTCTTTCTCCTCTTCTTCCTATTATGTCTTTTTCTAGTAGTAAGAGGTAGAGGCATACATTTGGCATACTGTATCTGGCTGCTATTCTCTTAAAGACTTTTCTAGAAAGGTAAATGAAGGATGATTAGAATTCCAAGAGCTGCCCAACTGGAATGGGCTTGCATTGCTAGCTGAGAAAAGTTTCATGGATTCTACATCTTTAAAGCAATGGACCTTTGCCACAGATGGTTATTCACAGAAACTTCCTGATGTGATGTCATCCGGGCAGGTCTATATGTAAAGTTGAGACAATGGAAGTCTCAGAAAAAAAATTCTCTAAGGCAATTATTTGCTACCTTTACACCAGGCATGGTAAAACACTAGGTTGTGAAAGCTTTCTGCAAAAAACAGTAATTTAGGAATAGTCAGTTAGATTAAATGTAGATTTTTGTAGCTTAGATGACTCTTACAGTATGATAACTCTCATAAAATGTGAGGTTTTGGTGCTTTGATGACACTTAAAACAGGTGTTTGTCTAAGGTTGTTAACCCTGTCAAGGTGGCACCAAGTCATAATGCCCTTGTGTATAATGACAAAATGTGGCTTGGTCCTGGGCCATCTTCATGATTGCTGACATCCTTCAGTCTAATTTGGGAGTGCCTTATATGTTCTTCAACTTGGTCAAAGTCTGGCCATGTGCCTCCTTGGACATACTTATAAGGAGAAAAGTCTGTTGTTAAGGATCTCTGTCTTAGAAACTGTGAAGACCAATATTGTGGATTTAAGCAGTGGTCATGTGAAGAAAGATGTAATAGTAGCTTTGTTTGCCCCCCAATTTTTAATTGAGATATTATCAAAGGAATCTTGTCTTTATCATAATTTTTATCAAAATTATACTATTGATAAGTTTAGGTAAGTTCTTTTAGTATTATAGTTTATTATGTGAGCTTTAGGATTTAGACCATTTTGAACTTTCACCTGCATGGCTAAACATAAATACTCTTTGGATTTTTGACACTTATAAATCAGCTTATAATGTACGTTTTGTGCCAACACCCTGGAACATTTCTTCGCTTAGAACAACCAATTAACAATAACTGACCTTCCTAAGAGTTAACTTATGTCACCCCAAAATATCTATTGGAACCTTAAAACAAGATCCCAGATCCTTAAATGAAGATCCCAAAATGCCCAGCAGGGATTCCACATAAAAACACTCTTAAAGGCCAGTGATCCTTGAACTAACTACAAGCTTTTCTTTCTTGGTATGTTTTAATTTGTTCTTTGTCAGTGGCTTGATGTTGTTGCTGTTTT
>NW_022111369.1:48097796-48104552 GCF_000313985.2 Echinops telfairi
ATTTATAAACTATCAAGGGCTCATGAGGGAGGGGGGAGCAGGGAGGGAGGGGAAAAATGAGGACCTAATGCCGGGGGTTTAAGTGAAGAGAAAATGTTTTGAGAATGATGAGGGCAGTGAATGTATAAATGCGCTATACGCAATTGTTGTGTGTATGGATTGTGATAAGAGTTGTATGAGCCCCTAATAAAATGATTTTTTTTTAAAGTCAGTGGAAGAGAGGAAAAAATCAGAGTAGCAGGAAACAGCATTTTTAACCAGTTGAGATCGAACTATTTTATTTTTTTCAAACTTGAAAATGCAGTACATCATGGAAAGTTGGTTCGGGCATTTCCCTGCCTCTTAGAAGTGGCCCGTGCAAGTGATGCACCTTAACCTTCTTTAGCTTTATCAAGGAGAGCTAATACAACCAAGTGAGCAGCCAACCAAACAAATAAAGAAACCAAACTCAGTGCCATCAAGTTGTTTTTGACTCACAGTGCTCCAATAGGGCAGGATAGAAGTGCCCCTGCGTGGTTCTGAGACTGATTATTTACAAGAGTAGAAAGCTCCTCTTTCTCTTGGAGGGTTCTTCCCAGGGCTCCTTACTAAATAGTCTTTGGTTAAAAGCTTTTTGTAAGTAGCAATAGGCTGTGTTTGGCAGATAATCATGCTGATGAACTCTCCAGGCAAGTATACATAACAGGTTACAATTGAGTACAACCTGGAGTGGAGTTAAAGGAGCTGTCTTCCTTTGTTCCTCTCCCACCCAAAGGAAACTACAAACATCAATTGATAGGCGCTGCATTTACACCCTAAGGTTTGCCTTTTGGAGAGAGAGAGAGAGAGAGACAGAGAGAGAGAGAGAATGAAAAGTTGTGAATGACAAGAGAATGTGGAGCAGTCTTTCTTCAATTAAATTTAAGTATTTTCATGCTTTCATTCCCCAACCTGTATTACTTTTGAACCCAGGGAAAAAAAAAAACACAAGTTTCCACATCTACATTTTGTGCGATTCATTTTCCAAAGTGGTGTTGGATAGGATGTCCTGACTCAAGTTTTGCAGTAATTGAATAGAAACCTAAGAACTTTGCTTGCAATTGACTGAAGTTCTATTCAGCAAGTCAAATAAATTTGGATTGAGGTCATATTATTTGTCTAAATAATCATTAGTATTAATTTCATAAAAACAGGTCAGTATGGAAACTGAGAGGTAGAAATTTGAAGAGAAGAGGAATGTGATTAGAAATAGGGAATTCCCCTACCCCCACCCTCATGACATTGATGACAACTTCATCATTTGCTCCTTGTGCTTATTCATGTTGGCAGCTAATGCAACAGCCAAGAGAGGCATATAGAATTATCAGCTACTAGTATTTATTGAGTAAATTGTGTCCAAGAATAGAGCCCTTATAAGATCTGCAATTTGTCTTTCTACTTAGATAAGCTATAAGAACCGTTCCCTGTGATAGAAACTGTGCTGTGGTTGAAAAATAAGAGAGAAATGGCCAGAAAATGGCAATTATGTTTAAAATGGCTTTATATCACTTAGGATTTTCTTTATCTTGTTTGTTGTATTATCTAATCAAGAGAAGGCTGTAGACTCATAAAAGTCATTATATTATTTCTTTTCTCACCATTTGAAAACATTAATCATAGATTTTTAAGTTGAATTAGCAGATGTGTCAAGGAGGATAAGTGAACATGTGGGTCTAAGTCCGACACACTTGAGTTAGCCAAACTGGAGAAGCTCCAGAGAAAAGACAATCATCATGGGTAATTGTTCTTGTAGAGCACTTTTGGAAAAGGCCCTTTTCCCAAGTAAAAGGACTGATGAGGGGAATGCTTTTTATTTGCTTTTTCTTTGGTTTTGGAGCTGTCAATAGATGACACCTAAAACTCTAACACTTAGCTTGGAAACATTAGAGTTCAGAGGTGAAAGATGGTGTCCTTGAGGTCAAGTTGAATAGTTGACCTTGTCTTCTTAATAGCTTCCTGTTACGTGAACTAATTCCTTCCTGTTTCTTTTTCTTGTTTCTTTTTTGTTACTTGCAGCTCAAAACATTCTGATACCTATACAATCCCTCTTATTTTTAATCTTTATTAAATTTAAACTTTTGCCAAACTCCGATGCCCTCAATTTTTTGTAGTGTATTCTACATCCAACTTTCATATTTAACAGAAATCCTTCTGTAATGATTCATAAACTTAGACCAAAGTGGATAATATAATTTATATGAAAAGCAAGATGTCCTTAAAATGTTTTCCCGGTGTTAGGTTGGCAGCACTTGACAGCATTTTTCTTCAGTGTACTTAACACTCAGTTGGACTGATTTTGGCCTGTGATTTCTTTGAGGGAAGGTTCCGACTTCGCTCATGCCCTCGTTTTGGACAGTTAGTTGTTGTTGTTTTTATAAATCCATTTTGCTGATAAAAGTAATGTTTAATTCTTTCTGGTTTTGTTGGCTCTGTTTTTCTTTCAAAATACATGTATTTAAATATTCTTCTGTTTTATTTTTTAAAAACTGGTTCTTCTTTCAAAATACACGTATTTAAATATTCTTCTGTTTTATATTTTAAAAACTGGTTCTCCCATGGTCCTCAAGTCACTAGGGATAATATACTTACATGAGCTATTGAAAGTTTACATTACTATAGATTATTAGAACATTTTGGTGGCTACTCTAACTTTGACTGATGGAAATATTATGTTCAGTTGTGGTGTTAGATTCAGGAGAAGAGTTGTTTTTTGTTTTTGGTGTGTGTGTGTGTGTGTGTGTGTGTGTGTGTGTGTGTGTGTCTTGACTTCCTCCTCACCTTCCCAACATTCCACAATATGAACAACCATTTACTTCATGGTCTCTTTCTTTATACAAAGTCTTATATATCACTTCCTGTTACCAAGTATTATGTTTATTGTTGTTGTTTTTTAACGACTTCATTGAACTATAAATCATGTATCACCCAATTCTCACTTTTAAGGGATGCAACTTAATGCTTTTGATTAGGGCATATTGAGAGCGTTGGGCGTCACCACAGTCAGTTTTAGGACATTTTCCCCACTCTACAGCAGAACTCCCGAGCCACCCTCCATTTCCTCCCT
Organism: Echinops telfairi; assembly: GCF_000313985.2. Classification (NCBI taxonomy): domain Eukaryota; kingdom Metazoa; phylum Chordata; class Mammalia; order Afrosoricida; family Tenrecidae; genus Echinops; species Echinops telfairi. Next base: position 48,100,879 of record NW_022111369.1, read on the forward strand.
CCTCCCTCTGGTTCAGTGCATCCGCTAATCTATGTTCTGCCTTTTATCAATGGCCTAGTCTAGATATTTCTTATAAATGGAATCATGCAGGAAGGAGTCATTGGTGAATGGCTTCTTTCACGTGGCATGCTTTTGGAGATTCATGCGTGGTGAGCTTGTATGGGTACTTCATTCCTATGTATTGGGAAATAAAATCCCATTATGTGGCTATAACACACTTTACTTATCCATCCGTCTCTGAGGGACATCTGATTCACTTTTGTCTGTTATGTATTGCCTGGTGTTGTGGCTTGAATTTATCCTTTGTCTCTCTCCAATTTGCATCATGACTTACAATGTCAAATAGGTAACTTGGACGACTTTCCTCTGAATAGGCCCAGCGTTTAGGTAGCTTTTTTCATGTGTGGGAGTGTGTTAACCGACCACTTAATTCCTTAAAATGTGTTTATAGCTTCACACAAAAAAAGAGTGAAAGAGAGAAAGAAAAGTCAGCACACACCGCGAAACAAATACCCATACACACATAAATCCCTGGATTTGAAATGCTAGAGAAATTTACATGTGAGCCCATTAATTTTCAACACAGACAGTATTGTAAACCTGGGTTTAGATTTAAATTTGGAATAAATACTCTGAGGTGTTTAATGTTTATTCTTAAAATATCCAGGACAAGACCATGATGACAGCTAGCAACTTATTTTTATGAGCTTGGCAGGGCATAAAAGTGATACCTTTTTATCATGCGTCATGCAGGTTGATTTGTGTACCTCCTTTCCCTCCCCATCTAGATTTCGGTAGGAATAGTAGGGAATTCTTCTCTTACTTGTTTTTCCAGCAATGAGAGAAAGAACTATCTGTGCCTTTATATGTTTGCATTTTTTTCCCTCGGAAGGGACGCGGCACTGGTCCCTTTGTCGCCCATACCCCGCAGCAGAGGCCGCACCGTGCACTTCCTCTTGCTTGCCACCATTGTAACTGATAACTGACTTGGATTTTAAGTTTGCTGTGGGATATACTGCTACGTAACAGGACTACTCATTAGGTAATTACCTGCCCGTTTGTTTCCGTTGCAAAACGATTTGATTTTCTCTCCACCGAGAAAAGTTGTGGAGAGTGTGCAAACCATTCTGCAGGCTCAGTGCCTGTGCAGATTGTGTGGGCTGAGTGTAACTGGTGACCGGAGAGCTTATCTCACAGATCACAGGTGACCCACAGAGTGACGAGTATAATATTTCCCCCTCTCTGTAGGCAGGAATTTGAGGACTAATTTACCTAATAACAGTGAAAACATGAAAGAGGATTGATTTCACTTATATGAATGCTATTTTTTTTACCCTGTTATGGTTGTTTTGCTACCCATTCTACTGTCTTTGTAGAGTCCTCTAAAAGTAAACATCATCAGTGTAAAAACCAGTACTTTATTAATTTGGGTTGTGTTTGAGTACCAAATGAGGACTTAATGTGAACCAAGCTGATGCGGTGGAGTCTTTGTGGATAAGTCATTGAATGCACATCCGGGAGGATTTACAATTGTTAGGTGCTACGTTAAATAAGATTCAGTGGTGATGCTAAGATAAACTCTTTATGGTAAAAATAGATATATAAATTGACATTTCAATGTTTTTATTTACACAATTTTATAAGATAAATGCATTTTTGACACTAGAGTGTGAGCTTCATGACTGTAGGCACTCAGACCATGTCCCGTAACACTGTATACCTATTCCCGAGCACAGTTCTTGATTCGACACCTCACAGGCACTCAGCAAGTATCTGATGACGGAATGAATGCAAACGTAGAGCTTTATTTTAAAGTGGGGATGTGAGGGACAGGGGACTGGCCTTGTGCTGGGAGGGAGGACATTCTTAAGTCTGTTGCTAGGTGCCATCCAGTAGGGTTCAATTCATAGTAATTCTGTGTACCATAGCCCCAAACGCTGCTTCGTCCTATACTAGTCTCACTGTCGTTGCTGTGTTTGAGTCTGTGTTCACACCATTTGTGTCAATCTATCTCATTTTTCTTCATTTCCAACCTTCTACTTTACCAAGCATGATGTCCTTCATTAGGAGCTGGATCCTCTTGATAACGTGACCAATGTACATGACATGAAGTTTTATCATCTTGACTTACAACAAGCATTCTGCTTGTACTTCTTGCAATAAATATTTGTTCACACTTCTGACAACCCTTTGCATAGTCACTATTCTTTGCCTACCGCCAAATCAGTATAAATGAATTATTCTTTGCTTTTCCTCATTCATTGTCCAGCTTAAGTCTGTACATGAGGCAGTTGAAAATACCACAACTTGAGTTAGATACACCTTAGTCTTCAAAGTGACACCTTTGCTTTTTAACTCTCTAAAGAGAGGTTTTATAGTAGATTTTCCCAGTGCAGTACAACCTTTGATTTCTTGACTGCTCGTCCCCGGGCTTTGATTGTGTATCTATGCGAAATGAATTTCTTGATTGACAATCTTTTCCCATTTATCATGATGCTGCTTATTGTTGCAGTAGTATAGATTTCTTTTTGCTTTATATTGCAGAAATTCATTCTAAAGGCTGTGAGGGAATACTCCCCCCCCAAAAAAAAGTGGATTCCCCACCCAAAGTTATATATTTAAAATTTTTTTTATAAAACAATGTAATCACCTTCAAAGTACGCTCCTTTACACTTAATACATTTGTCAAATCTATGATTCCATTCTTCGAAACATTTTTCAAACTCATCTGTTTGGATGGCTGACAGCACCTCCCTCTTCTACGTCCTCAAATCACTGTCTTTTCATGTCCCTCTTCATTCGCAGAAACAAAAAGAGGTCGCACGGAACAAGGTGAGGTGAGAGGTAAGGTGTGTGGAGCAAGAGAGGAATGCTGGTTTTTGCCAAAAACTGGCGCTCTGAGATGGTTGTGTGAGCAGGTGTATTGTCGTGGTGGCAAAACCAGTTCCTCATCTGCCACAAATCAGGCCTTTTTTGTCAAACTGTTATGCAATCTTTTCAGAACCTGTAAATCAGTGGTTCTCAACCTGTGGGTCATGGCCCTTTTGGGGGTCAAATGACCCTTTCACAGGGGTCGCCTGATTCATAATAGCAGCAAAATTATAGTGATGAAGTAGCAACAAAAATAATTTTATGGTTGGGGGTCACCACAATATGAGGAACTGTATTAAAGAGTCATGGCAAGGAGAAGGTTGAGAACCACTGCTCTAATGGAAAGCTTGATGAACAGTCTGACCTGGTGGAACAAAGTCCCGAGTTGACATTTTTGTCTGTTCAGGAAGTTAATGGACGTCCAGAATGAGGTGTTTCATAAATCGACCTTTCCTGTTTTTTGAAATAAGAAAACCACTCTTACACTTGAGTTTTTCCCATAGTGCTGTCTTTGTAAGCTGTGTTCAATGACACAACCGTTTAAGTGGCATTTTTCCTGAGCAAGAAACATAATTTCTTAGCCACATGCTGTTCACTTAAATAGGCCATCACAAAAAACGAGGTTTGAGTGAAACTGCTTTTACGAAAAAATTCACCATGACCAGAGAGGAACTTTCCCGTGTATGCCACTGAATGCACAAACTCAGAGTAAGTTGCTTGATGCTTGTGTGGTAGGAAAAATGGATACTATGAAAACTTTGCCCAGCAGAGCTTTTTTCTCTTGTTTTGTGTGTGTGTGTGTG
>NW_022111369.1:48104652-48106849 GCF_000313985.2 Echinops telfairi
TGTGTGTGTGTGTGTGTGTGTGTGTGTGTGTGTGTGTACGGGTGGGAGGTGGGGGAGGGTACCTCCTCATGTATTCTTTGATCTTCCCAAGTAACTGCTTCAAATTTTTTGCACTTTCAGTAAGTAAGGATGTGTCCTCTGTGTATCTCCAACTTTTAATGAGTCTTCTCCATCCCTGGTGCTGTACTCTTTTTCAAATAGTCCAGCTTCTGTGATTAGCATCTGTTCGACTCTTCACTTCTCCATTTCCCCCTTCATTGTTGCTGTTTTACACTGAAGACAAGTTTCAGATCTGATTTCCATTTTGGTCTCTTCTTTCTTTCCCATCCTTTAAATGACCTTCGCTTTCTTAATGTGTGACATCCTTGATTTCATCCCATAACTCCATTAGTGTTTTTGGTCAATAGTGTTCAGCGCTTCAGATATATTCTTAAGGTGATCTCTCACTTCAAGTGGAAGATACTGAGGCTCATATTTTGATTTTTATATATTTTACTCTTTTTTTAATGGAACATTTTTTTTATTCCCAACAGGTTTATTGGGACATAATTTACATATCATATACTTGAATAGTTCAGTCGTTCAATCACATCAAGGGGAATTGTACAATCACCACTATATCAATCTTAGAGCATCCCCTCCCCTACCTTCCATGGTTAAATTGCCTTTAAAATGAGGCATGCAATCACAGTCAGCTCTAGTACTCCCCCCTTCCACCTTTCTTATTTACTCCCAAGATCTCCTTTCCCTCCCTCACTAACACCCCATTTGTCCACACTTGCTGACCCCTGCTTTCCCTTTAATCCCTTGTTTCAGTTTTTATCATTATGCATCCACTCTTCCTGTGCATCACAGCTGGGAAACCCAACAGAAAACAGTAAAAAACAAATTTTACTAAGGTGGTAAGGATAAGATCATATTAGTATAAAGACAAAAATACAAATAATGCATAAGAAGGAGAAGACCCCCATCAGCATTCAAAGAGCCAGGGAAGAAATTTCTTTCATGGAACAAATATGAGATACTTGCTCCAAGTACAAACGCAGTTCCTGTCTATAGGGAGGCCAACTGGCCCAGTATTGAGTTTGATCTAACATAATTAAGATTACGATGGTCTCTGCCTGATAGTAAGGCTGTTAGGACCCTTGCCTTTGACTAGAGTGGATCTGCCAGTGCTCAACCTAACTAGATACTCTGCATACAGGTTTGGGCCTCCCACTATCCTCCATAGCCCTCTCCAAATTGGGTGTTCATAACTGCAGCTCTGCTACTTTTCTCTTCACCATGCGTTTTACTCTTCTTTAGCTTTAATTTGCACATGAACCATTAATGGTGTGTTCAGTAGTTTGTTCTTGACCTATTCTGACTGCTGATATTGAGATTCTCCATAGTCTTCACAAATGTAGTCTATTTGATTTCTTTTTATGCTATCTTGTGAGGCCCATCTGTGTAGTCATTTTTTATGTAGTTAAAGAATTTATTTGTAATGAATAAATCTTTGGTTTTGAGAAATTCAATTATGTGATCTCTTGCATCATTTTTTCCACCAAGATAATATTTTCCAACTACTGATCCTTGTTCTTTCTTCCTAACTTTCTTATTCTAAACACCAGTAATTATCAACACATCTTGCTTGCATATTTGTTTGACTTCTGACTGCAGAATATGGCAATAATTTTTTATTTCTTTTTTGGCATCAGTGTTTGGTGTATAAACAGAATCATAGTCATGTTAACTGGCCTCTCTATGCCACTAAGGAAGGTGTACTTTGAGGAGGCAGTTATTCCCTAATTGTATTTTGAATGTCTTTCAACTTGATCGATTTATCTTCTGTCATTGTATCAGACAGTATTTCACTACTCTTCATAAAGTTTTCAATGGACAATATTTTTTCAGAAGTAAATTACCTCATCCCTTTTCCTAGTTTATCTTAGTCTTGAAGCTCCGTTGTTCATGTCTGCCACAGGTGACACAGCTAGTATTGTAGGTGACATAACTTCAGCATTACAACAACACCAAATCAGCACAGTATAGAAAACTGAAAGATGAGTGGTATCATGTTTGCATATATTTTAGCTGAGTTGTGATGACCAAATAGGATTTCATCCATGTGTTAGGCTAGGTTCTCTAGAGAAGCAAAACCACTGATGCTTATAGGTGTGTGTGTGTGTGTGTGTGTGTGTGTGTGTGTGTGTGT
>NW_022111369.1:48106949-48115640 GCF_000313985.2 Echinops telfairi
AACTCATGTATAAGAGAGAGTTTTATATAAAGGTTAAGTGCGCATCAAGAAAACATCCCAACCCAGTGCTGCCCAAACCCACAAGTCCAACATTAACCCATATGCCCAACACCAATCCACACAGTCCTCCCCCATCTCACAAAGCAGACGCAATGATGCCGACTGCAGGAGGAAAGCTGAATCAGTGAATGTGTAAGCATATCAGCGCTGGCAGGGGTCTCCAAATGGGTGCTCCAGCACCCCAGGCTGCATCAGGGTGGGTCTATGTGGCTTCTCCTCAGGCACGTCTTGCAGGAAGTGAGCTGGCAAGCCTTGCCAGCTAAAGCAAGGAACACGCTAAGGCACCTGCACCCTGGTTCGACCATCAGAAAGCAAGAGACCCAAGAACAAGAAAGGTGAGGCTCACCTAGCCATTTATCCCTCTGCCCTTCAATTAACTCCACTTGTGTTTATGGTGCAGGTTGGCACAATAAACTAACTCAGTGTGCATATGCTCATAGAACAAGATTTATATCAAGAAAGGGTTCACACAGCTAAAGAAATGGGTAATTCCTGTCCAGTTCAGATTTGTGGGTCTTATGGCAAGCTGGAGGCTTCCTCCGGCTTGTGTAATAGTAGGGGCTGGTGAACTAGGAAGCAAGAAGACCATTGGCTGGTAGATGCAAAGTTGAATGAACTCAGGCTTAGCAGTCCACTGACAGCTCCTGGGATCAGCAGGCAATATGCCATAAGGCGAAAGAACCAGATATAGAATCCATATCCAACAGAAGTGAAGCTTTCTTACAGAGTCTGCTGAAAAAGGAGCAGAGACCACATCTCTGCAAAGTCCTTCTTCCACTTGCATCAGGGCTGCATTCCAATCAAGGGGACTCCACTCCATCACAGCTGCTCACAGAGTTGAGTACTTTATGTTAGATCCCACCATAGAGTTTCTTTTGTGAGGGTGATTCCCATGGACTTGATTGCTTTGTGTTAGATTCTATCATGAAGGATTACTGACAAACTACTGATAATCCTGGTCCAGCCAAGTTGACACAAAATCTACCCATCACACTCACAGAAAAAAATAAGGGGACTAAATTGTGAAAATTAATTCCTATATCTACACATATTTTTGGCTGTAAGATAATTTATTGACATTGAACACATTACTTGTTCACTGTGCAAAGGGGAAAACTGAATCTTGGAGATTTGAGATGATTAGCCTGAGGTCAAGGCATGGGTGATTCAGTGGTAGAATTCTTTTCCTCCCCGTGAGAGAGCTGGTCTATTGTTGGTCAATACCCTTTATATACAATACCTATCTCTCTGTAACTGGAGGCTTTAATATTTTCATGATTCCAAGCAGATTTTAGTGGAACTTGAAAACAAAAACAGATAAGGAATGAAGACCTGGTGATCTACTTCTAAATGCAATGCTATTACAGACCCTGTGGATTGCAACAGTTTGAACTTGTAGTGGTCATGATAATGGTATAGAACCAGGCGGCATTTTGTTCTGTCATGAAAAGAGTTAACATGAGTCAGAGCTAACTCAGAGGCAGCCAACAACAGTCCAAGGTCAAGGAACTACCAGTGGTAGGTCCAATTTTTGAACTCCAGGACACCTGTCATTACCTTTAGACCACAGCCATCCTAGTACTCCTTGTGATCCTGTAAGTTTTCTCTGTGAGACTCAGACATTGTGGAGAAAGATAAACATCCTCACTGTGCCCTGTATGAAATTCTGACCCATGGAAATGAAGGAAAACAGAATGGCTTAACTGCAGCAGTCACCTAGTGATCATAAGGGAAGGGCCAGGAAATTTGCTTTGATGAAGGCTTTGACCTTGTAAGTTGTAGAAACCAATCTCTGTAGCCACTTACTGAAGACTTCTTATTGGGGCTGTCATTTCCTTTCAATGTAGTTGAAGTTCAAATTGCCAGAAGATGGTTTTAGGTAGGGAAAAGGCAATGCACACTTATTCTGGAAAGTGTAGAATTGGGCAGTTTAGTGTTATCTGTGGTATCCAGCCTGTTCCCCATAGAAATGATACAGCCTGTGATGACAGAGCCCTTATAACAGAAGTAGGGAGCTCCTAACCTGAACAGAAAAGTTGCTGCGATTAATAATGGGCAATGTGAATACTAGACTGTAATTTTTAATAATCAAAAGTACAAAGAATGCTTGAAGAGGTTGGTATAATCTGTAGACATAGAGAGAGTTGGAAATCATACAGTATCTATGTCAGCTCTTTTGGAATGAAGGATAGATGTTGCCCCCTTCTGAGTACCTCAGCCCAAGGGTCCAACCAAACCTGAGAAGAAACATCTTAATCTTTTTCTAAAATAGAGAAATGGAGTTCTTTGTGTAACATTCCATCAACCTTAGGGTACATCCCTAACTCTCCCAACCTGTGATACAATTAAGAAGTCCCTCAGTCTCTTAACTCCATATGCAAAAATTAATTTAAGATGTATCATGGACCTAACTATAAGCTCAGAAGCACAAAGCATCTAAAATAAGGCACAGAAAAGCTTTCCTGATTTCTTGAACATTCCTTGAACTGGACACAAACAGCGATAACTATGAAAAGTATCGCTAAATTGCACGTCATCACCATTTTAAATCCTGGTCATCACAAGAAACAGTAAAATGCAAAGAAAAATCACAGACTGGGAAAAATATGTACAACATATATAAGTGTTAAAGGATCTAAATATATGTATGTGTGTGTGTGCTTATGTACCTATATCTATAAGAAATAAGGGTACATATATATACCAAAATTGTCAATGATGAGATGAACATTCTGATTTAAGAAATGGGCAAAAACATTGAATAGATGCTTCACAAAACAAGATGTATAAAATTTCCATACGTACATGAACAACATGGTCTACAATGAATATTGTATCAGCAAAATGAAGAAACTACTGATCAACTACTGAACAACATGATAGACTTTAAAAAGCATTGTGCTGAGTAAGAAGTCAGATTCAAAGTCTACATAAACTGATTCACTCATATCAAGTCTAAGCTCATCCAAAACCATATATGAGGTTAGGAATCAGAAAGTGGTTGCCTGTGGGTGGGGCAGAGAAACTGACTACAAGGGGACAGGAAAGAACTTGTTGGAATTGGCAGAGATGTTATATACAGCATTTTCTTAAGTGTTGACTGCTCCAATTGTGAAATGTACAAACACAATCTATTATTGTATGTTACTTAACTTTGATTGAAAAATGACACATTGATAATTTTCAATCAGTACTTGAGCCCTGTTCACTGTAGTGGGCTACTCATTGAACTGAAAACCATCCTATCAGTGGTTGAACCTACCACCTCCTCCGTGGGAGAAAAGTCAGGCTAACTGCTCCCTAAAGACAAAATCTTGGCAACCTAATGGAGTGGCTGTGCTCTGTTCTGTAGGCTACCGTGAGTCAAAACTGACTAGCTGGTGGTGAGTTTGAGTTCGGATTCTAGTGAAAGAGCGCTCTATTCAAATTGAGTAGACAATTTTATCACACCCTCCATAGGACTTAGTGAAATTATTTAGGTTTTAATTATGACTGGATGCAACTCATGTTGTAAACATTTTTTCTTTTCTTGAATCATTTCTTCTATAAAAAGTTCTCACCAAAATACTGTACAACTTTCCTCTGGTTCCTAAATGCTTCCTCCCCGCCCCCACTATCATGATCTGAATTCTACCTTGCAAGTCTGGCTAGACCAGAGGAGGTACACTGGTACAGATAGGAACTGGAAACACAGGGAATCCAAGGTGCATGATCCCTTCAGGTCCAGTGGTGTGAGTGGCGATACTGGGAGGGTAGAGGGAGAGTGGGTTGGAAGGAGGGAACCGATTACAAGGAACTATATGTGACCTCCTCCTTGGGGGATGGACAGCAGAAAAGTGGGTGAAGGGAGACGTCGGACAGGGCAAGATATGACAAAATAATAATTTATAAATTATCAAGGGCTCATGAGGGAAGGGGGAGTGGGGAGGGAGGGGGAAAATGAGGAGCTAATGCCGGGAGCTTAAGTGGAGAGAAAATGATTTGAGAATGATGAGGGCAACGAATGTACAAATGTGCTTTACACAATTGATGTATGTATGGATTGTGATGAGTTGTATGAGCCCCTAATAAAATGATTAAAAAAAAAAGTTCTCACCAACACAGTGCTATTTCTTCACAAGCATAGATGTTGTTCAAGGTCACATGGGAATATCAGCTTTCAAAGAGGTTGCTGTAGTTGATATAAAATGTATGGTTAAGCATCAGCTGTAGGCTAGGTACTGTGTAACTTGCAGCATAGACAGGCACTCAAATCTTTGGTAAAGGATGGAATTGGCAAGAGATGTGGACCTTGGAGGACTGAATGAACATCAGTTACTAAATTTATAGATAATTTATATTTATAGATAGTTGTATTTATAAACGATTGAAAAGCAGTAACAAAAAAATTAAGAAGGAAGCCACATTTTTCTCCTTTTAAGGAACTATTGCTTTTGGAAGTATATTTTAAAGTTTCAGCAAACACCTTTTCAGAAAATGATTTATTTAAACAAATCATTATGCCAAGGTAAGGCTTATACCGGTAACATAGCAACTGTAGGCACACACTTAATTTTGGGAGAAAGATGGCAGGAAAACTGTCTTGAGTTTAAAATGAATGTGTAGTGCCAATTCAATAATGTTAAATATTTCACATGGAGGACAATCACTGGCAATTAGAATGGTTTCTTATAACATTTAAATTTAAATTATATGACTTTATCATTCACACTAAAGGAAAAAAGAACCATACGAATTGTTAAAGGATCATAGGAGTCACTCTTGTAAATTTTATATCTATATGACATTTTAAAAAGCTTCATCTAAAAATTTAATAAATGATGGAAACAGATGACTGGATTATTTGACTAAAGACTTACTCATACATAATTTCATTTAAAAGGAACTAAAGGTGACGGAGGAAAACATGTGGTTTGGCACTTGAATGTCATAAAGCAAAGTTAATATACTTTATCCTGTAAAGCATATTAAAACATGAGCTAATTCCCAGGAAGCTAAATACATTTTTGTTGTTGTTCCTCAAGGTGACTAGTTACTGTAAAAATAAGAATTCAGCTGAACTTTGTGAATAAATAATGGTTAATGTAACCAACACTAAAAAAAAATATCTAATAATTCTGCCAGTACCAATAAATAATAAAAATGGAATGGTATGTGCTAGTTTTAATACATATATGTGCGCATATTTTTTATTTATCAAAAAATCAACTCAGCCATTGAGCCGATGCTAATTCATAGCAACCATGTAGGACAGAGTTTACCTACCCCTGTGAATTTCCAAGACTATGAATCTTTATTGAAAGAAAAGCTTCATCTTTCCCATACACACACACACACACAACATGTATACATATATGATTTTCTTAATGTTAACTTACTAAGTTATACAGGTTCAAATCTTAGCTTCTAAAACACAAAAATTGAATAGAGCCTACATTTTGACTTTACTTAATATTGCAAAAATTTGCTTAAGATAAGTAAAAATATGGATGTTGTTTATTGACAGGAAACTGCCAAAAGTTTTAGCTTGATTCAGAAGAGGACTTGTGATGAGAGATGTCATTGCTCACAAATTCAGAAATACCAAAAAGTTGTGTACGTGTGCTTTGTTGGCTGTGCAAAGGCAATCAACTGTGTGGTTTCCTAACCCTTTACGGACCACATTTTAATGAATGGGAATTCAAGAATATATAGTCATGCTAACTTTACATGCAGATCAAGAGGCAATTGTTCAGCCAGAAGAAGTGTATAGCTAGTGTTTTAAAATTGGAAACTCCATCTCACTGCTATCAAGTGAATTCTGACTCCGAGTGATCCTGTAGGACAGAGTACAGCTGCCCGTGTCAACACCGGAGTAGAAACCTCATCTTGTCCTGTGGAGCTTCTCGTGGTTACACACTGCTGACATGGTGGCTAGTCACTTAACACATAACCCTCCACACCACCAGGGCTCCTGGAAACGGTGCATAGCAGGGTTTTATCTTCTCAACATTCTTATTCATGTTGGACAAATAATCTGGGGAATGAACTTTATGAAGAACATGATGTTATAATTGAAGACTCTGTGTCCTAACCTCAGATGTGCAGATGGCTGGCTAAGAGTAAAGGCAACTTGAAGCATTTACCGATGAAGGAAAATGACTGTAGCTTAAGATATCTGACACCTAAGCATAAGGAAAGCAGTAAACCATGGCCAGTAAACAATACCATAATACATGACAAAATAATTAGAAGTTGCCAAAGATTTAAGTCTACGTGGATAAGCAACATTCATGGAAGCAACATGATGCAGTGCAATGGGAAATATATGCGGGCTTCAGAAAGTCCAAGAAAGAGTGGAATTAAAAGACAAAGATGATTTATATAAAGTTGATTTGTCAAAGTAAGCTTCATCCAGGTCAAGACACTTTTATAGGAGATGATATCGGTTCATCTCTGAAGAACTGAGATTCAATATCAATAATGATTGTACAGCACAAAGTATAATCAATGGTACTGAATTTATACAGGCTGAACTTGTTGGAGAATGTTTTAGTGTGCATATTTTTGTCACAAAAAATAATTACATGGGGAAAAACAAGATCTGGGAGTCGGGGTCGGGGAGAACTCTTTAAAATGTTGCGGAGCAAAGATGACACTGTAAGACTCAGGTGCACTTGACCTAAATCCTGCTCTTTTAATCACCTCACATCCATACGCCTCTGGACAATGAACAAGGAAGATCAAAGGAGGTTTGGCACAGTTGAATCGCAGTATTCCTGAAGATTGTTGACTACAGTACATCACCTGGAGCCCAGAAGAACAAACAAAAGGTCACTAGAAGTTAGAGGCATTTAGATGGTTATGAACCCCAACAAAAGCTCCTTCAGGAGCCTTCCAGCTGCTCTGAAAGAAACTCTGATTCAAGTAGACTCCCTGTGTTTCCGCGGAGAAGCTTTCTAGGGTTTTCTGTGGTGGTGATCTTTGGGAAGTACAGAGACCTCCAAACTGTCTTCTGAGGACCTCTGGGTAGATTTAAACCATATTTTCACTTCGTAGCTGGACAAACACTTTACTATTTGTGATACTCAGGGACTAATTTTAGAAGTAAAAAATGTTCTGAGATCAGAAAATTTAACAAACACTACTTTAGAGTTTGGGTATCTGAAAGAAGAGATTTTAATTTATAAATAGTAACATTCTTTGGCGCTTTCATTAGACTTTGTTTATGGGACAATGAATTCTTATCTTACTACTGTTACTACTGTGTATAGTCATGTTATTTCCCTCTGTCCTAAGGTCTGCACGTATGGAATAATGAGGTGCTGTGTCAGACACCAAAAACTTAAGCTCACTGCCACTGAGTCAATCATATAGGACAATCATATGGGAACTGCTCTGGTGGGCTTTCTGAGACTGTGACTCTTTATGGGTGTAGAAAAGCACATGTTTCTCCTGCTGAGTTTAGAACACTGCCCTTTTGGTTAGCAGCCAAAGGGTACTCCCTAGGCCACCGGGGCTATGTTGAAAAGCACAATACTAATAGACAAGGTTTAGCAGGTGTCTTAGGAGAAAGATGGGGCTTTCTACTCCCGTAAAGAGTTACAGTCTTGGAAACACACCGGGATAGTTGTATCCTGTCCTATAAGGTCTTTAAGTTGGCATTGACCAAACTGTCTGTAACCAGGCTATATATACCATGTTCTACAGCACAATATATCATGTAGAACATATATTATTATACATAACAATGCTTTAGCTTTTATGCATACATTTTTACACATATTATCTCTTATTATGTAGTAAAATGTAATCAGACTCAACTGAATAAATAGCAAGCTGAATTTCAAGAGGGCGTGGACCAAAGTTGTACTTAACTCTGATAAATTTCATAGCATCAACCAGACATCAGAGGAAATCTTGGTGTTACTGCCTTAAGAACACCTATTGTTTAGCATTTTATTGGCTGTATTCAAAGTTATTAAATATTTTAAAAGGTAATAAATGTGTGTTTCTTTGAAAAATAATCCCACATTTCCCTCTTGGTTATATTGTGATGTGTTCTTTCAATCTATTTGTTTCTTGGGGGGTGGGTGTGTTTATGAAACACACCTATTACTAGAGCAGCGTGAATCTGAGAGGCTGGCGGGGCTAGCTCTGACTTTAACTGATCACAACAAAGAAGACAGGTGTGAGAATTAAAACCCAAATCAGACTCACTGCCACTAAGTCAATGCCAGCTCACAGTGACCCTGCCGTGGGTTTCTGAGACTAGTAACTCTTTACAGGAGTAGAAATCCCATCTTTCTCCCTGGGATCAGCTGGTGACCATGAACTATAGACCATCTGGCTCGCAGCCCAGCAAGTAACCATGACACCACCAGAGGAGAGTTTGGCAGAAGGAATACAGAATGATAGAGGAGCCAGGTAGAGAGAGACTCCTTTGTCCACTTCGGCCTGGTTGTATCTTAATGTAAGTCTAAGCTCGACTCCCACTGGCCCTGCAAGAAATATGTTGTGGCCTCCACCATGGGTCCTTGCCAAAGAATGCCTGTATGTCTGCTGCACATCTCTGCGTGGGGAGCTGACAGCAGGTAGAGTAAACATCTACTGGGTAGATAGCAACTATGAGCCTGTAGACAAATTGCTCTG
>NW_022111369.1:48115740-48131776 GCF_000313985.2 Echinops telfairi
TTAAAAGGTAAAAAAAAAAAAAAGTTGGCATTGAGTAAATAGATTTCTTGAGGACACTTTGTATTCCTGCAGGCCAGGAAGTGGGGTACATATGGGAGTGAGGCAGTGATGGTATTATGTATTTATTCGGACTTAACCCCACTCTAAACCACAATAGCTAAAGTCAAGCGAACAAGAAAGCAACCAAACACGTTTCTAGCAAGTCGAAAGGGCTGAAGCGGCTTCATCAAACTAGATACCAATCCTATTTAATTTAAAAAAGTCATTACTCGGGAAGAGTATCTCGATTTTTTTCTACCATTCAGTATTTTTGCCATTGATATTAGTGTGTTAAAACCAAATCAAACTGATTGCCTTCGACTCTCTTCTAACTCATAATATCCATATAGGACTGAGTCGAACTGCCCCATAGGGTTTCCAAAACCGCAAAGCATGATGGATGCGGACTGCCAAAGGGTCAAGGAGCAGCTGGAGGCTCAGATGACAAGCTTTGGGTTGGCAGCTGAGCACCTTAACCTCTTCACTACCAGGGTCTTCATTAGGATTTTGCCAATTGTTAATGTTAATGGATGTAGATATACTCTAACTCGTATTATGAAATGTTGAAGAATGGTTGTTTCCGTCTGGGACATTGTTGGTAGAATTAGAAATGATAAAACTATATGGTCCTGTGGACCACTCATCTTTGTCCTGCTTCTGGGGTACTCGCTTTTGAGGGACTGCTTCATAGTGGACCTAGGGGAAGGACTGGCTGAGAGCTTGGGAACAGGTGAATATTGCTGATGAAGCAATCTTAGCAGAGCAGCTTCTGTGTTAACTCTGCCACTTGCACCCTTACCTGCACAATGATGAATTGTGATAAAAATTGAATTATGATCATGGGTATACAATCCTTTATATCAATTCATGGAGAGAGATCCATGGGCAAAACACTAGCGATATGATGATTCTTTGTGTTGCAGTAAAGTGGTACAGAGTTGTGTGAATAACTTCAAATAAATGAAATGGCACACACAACATTTCTATGAGGTAGATTCAAGCACATCCCAGATTCCCAACCCATTCTCCAAGATGCAGTACCACTCCATCTCTGAGCTAGGGCCCTCTCCCTCCCCTTAACACTCTCTTCCCACAGTTGGGTTCGGCCACTTGCTGCAAGGACATATAGACATATAGACTTCACAAACCATGTTTACAATTACAATTACTTCCTTATTAAGGAAGTAATGGGGTATAACTCAGGATCAGGATCACTAAGCTACAATGCAGGCTAGTTCTCTCAGCTTCTCGTGACCTTGCAGGCTTTCTCTTTGCCCTCTGAGGGACAGGCTCCTTCCTCTTGGCCCCCTCGGGACTTGACCTTGCCATCTATCCCTACTGACTTTGCTACAGGACACTTTCTAGGCTTGGTACCAAAAGCTCTACCACGGAGCCCATTCCGGATCTGTCATCACAGACAGCCACTGAGCCCCTTCTAGGGTAGATTGCAGTCCTCAGTGTTACAACTCTTTTAAGAGGTTCCTTGCATTCTCTCTCTCTGCTTCTTGTATGTAATCTAAGGGCACTCCATTTCCATATTAGGCTATAGTCATTATATTTGTATAGTCCCTGGTTGGTTCATGTGCATAGTTCATTAACAATTCTCTGAAAGGCGCATGCCAGTAGCTGAGCAGGCTACAGCCCAGGAACAGAGAAAGGTATCACACTAACTTATTTAGAGCTCACCCAGGAAATGTAATAAACCCTCTATGGCAGAAAACAAGGACAAAAGCAACTCCTGGATTTAGGGGGAAATCTATCACCTCTATTTTCCCAAAGAATCATTCCAAAAGGCCGTATCAAGGACGTTATTTCACCATAAGAGCTTTCCTTTGTAAGTATCCAGTGACTTTGAGAATATTCTAGTTGACAAATCTTTGATATATTGGGTGAGTTTAGTGATATGGGTGCTTTCCAGTCTAATTCTCATAAAATAGATTCATTTTCTTTTTCACTAATTTGCCTTCTCTAACAAAATTCAGTGATAAATAGTCATTTCTTTGTGAAGGACTTTCTGACGACCATGTTGTAATGTTCCTCTCTACTTTTAATTATTATATTAAATACTGTCCCATACTGTGAACAGTTTGGGCCAAGAGCCATTGAGGGAATTAACTCAGATTAATTCAAAATTTAATTTAATTCAAAGTTTTTAATCAATTAAACATTTATTGGCCATTTATTTATTCGTAAATGTTATGCATTATCTTGAAGGAAATAACAACCAAATTGGAGATTTGAGGAGCCCTTGTGGCACTGTTAGGTAAGCCTTGGGCTGTGAGCTCCTAGTGCTGTGGGGGAAATTGGAGTGCCATTCGAAACCACCAGTGACTCCTGAGAAGGGGCTTTCTACTTCTGTAAAGAATTTTACAGCCTCAGAAATTCAGAGTGGGCAGTTCTTTAGGGTCACTATGAGCCTGCATAGACTCAATGGCAGTGAGTTGAGTGAGTTAACTGTAAGGTTGGTAGTTCAAACCCACCAACCACTTCATAGGAGTAAAATGAGGCAATATTTATTCTCAAAGAGAGAGACTAAGTTGATTCGAGAAATTCTAAATTTATTTCTGCAATTGTTTGACAGAGGGAAATCGTGGGGTTTTCAATCTCCCAAAAGTGCTTCAAAGACTCAGTAAAAAAATAAGCAAGTTAATATTGTAGCAAGTCGAGGGAGTATTCAACAGGTGTGTTGTATACAGTGAACAATTTTGAAGTAATGAGACAAAGGAGGCCTGGTTCACAGGGAACAAAGAAACATCCTTGGAATTTTCAGTCTCTAAGGTCACAGGTGTCCATTGCTTATCTAAATGACCTTGCTTGCCCAGGTGGCCTTGTTAACCTAAACTTGCTAAGTTTAAGAGGTGGGGGAAATCTAGATCCCAATCATGCTAAATTTCTGATAATAGATTAACAGCATGTTAACTTTGTCACCCCATCTATTGAGATTAGCAAATCCTGTTATCCTGTTGACCAACAAACTACAGCCACATTTTCTCACAATTTTACCAATAATACAGTTGCTTGGCTTCCAGATATGTAAGCATTTTCAAATCTAAACTTCAAAAGGTGAATGCTACATATTGACCCAAAAAAAACATCTACAGAAGGGATTAAAACAGACCCCCAAATTTATTTGACCTACCAACAGCTTTCAGGAAGACAGACAAACAAACTCAATGGCCGCTGGCAGTGGTACACTTTTATACTATGGCCTATACTCCAGGATCAAGTGTAGGTGTCTGCTTTTGTAGTTCCCCTGGATCAAACCATTCAAACCAGCAGGGACTGGTTTGGTCCACCTTGGGAAATGCTGCTTTGAAGCATGGCAGCCTATTGTTATTTTCATCTTAACTGAATTAGTAATGTTGCTTCCCATAGGCCCATGCTAGCATTATTTTGATTTCAGGTGGCACAGTGTGTAATACAATGGCTTCCAAACATTAGCATGTCTCATAATCACATGCAAGGCTTTTCAAAATACCGATTTTAGCACATATATATATCTATGTTTTTTTCTATTATGTAATGAATTATCATAAACTTAGAAGCTTGAAATTTTTTTTCAATTTATTATCTCACAGTTTCTATGGCCCAGGAATTCTGGCACAGTTTAGCCGGGCACCTCTTGTTTCACAAGGCTGCCATTAGGTGTTGGTTGGGCTACTTTCTCATTGAGACTGGGATTGATGTGGGAAGAGGCCACTTTCAAGCTTATTCAAGGTGTCAGTATTCACTACCTTTATATCAATGCCTAAATTCTGAAGACCTGGTTTGCAGAAGGCTATGGCTGATGGTGAAGCCCAAAATCCCTTTGCAGGGTTCCCATGAGGAGGATTAGCTCCTGACCTTAGCCGAGGAATGTGAATGGCCATGCTATGAGACAGAGGGCGTTGTAAAATTGATTGTGGCAGAGGAATTTAGGCATTGTTATAAAGATAGGGAATACTGACACCTTGAATAAGCTTGAAAGTGGCTTCTTCCCACATCAATCCCAGTCTCAATGAGAAAGTAGCCCAACCAACACCTAATGGCAGCCTTGTGAAACAAGAGGTGCCCGGCTAAACTGTGCCAGAATTCCTGGGCCATAGAAACTGTGAGATAATAAATTGAAAAAAAATTTCAAGCTTCTAAGTTTATGATAATTCATTACATAGTAGAAAAAAACATAGATATATATATGTGCTAAAATCGGTATTTTGAAAAGCCTTGCATGTGATTATGAGACATGCTAATGTTTGGAAGCCACAGAGGTTAACCTGTAACACCTTATCATTTAATCTCCATTTGGAATATTTTTTTATTTATTCCAGTTTTTAATATTCACAGCTTTCTTTTCTATTGAGGTTTTTCTCTTTTATTTTGTCACCATCCCCCCCCCCTTGCTTTTGTTTCGCATGTTTTCCTGTATATGAAATCCAGGATAACTAAATGTATGGAGATAATAACTGGATTAACAGTTAGGGGAATGGCAGGGGAGGCTGTGGAGAAGTGGGGAGCAAACAACGATTACGAGAAAGAAGAAAAAAACCATTGAGTATGGTGATGATGATTGCACAACTCTTCAATATGATTGAATTATTGAATTGTATGATGTGAATTATGTGCCAATAAACTACTTTTACAATTTATTCCTTGAGACTGTATAGCTGAGGTCCTTGGTTTTTTGTAAAAAACAAAACAAACAAAAGAACCATTTTGTTAAAAAAACGTAAATTGGATTGTGGCCTCTAAGGACAAGTGAGAAGACTCCATCAGTTCATAGCAGTTGAATGGCCAGCTTCTCTTTCCCTGGATTTTCACCTACCTCATTCTTTAATTCATCAATGAGCTGGGTATTAACAGCAAGAAAGGGAGGGCGGTTCATATATAAAAACTGTGCTTTGTGGCTGCAAGCAAATATTTCTAATCCCGCTTTGTAGCTCTGAGATCCTTCTATCTTTCCAAAAGAACAAAACATTGGTCTCTGTGGCATACATGTTGGGGAGTGCACATCTCCTCTTTTCAGAGATTTTGTAAGAAACAACAAATGCAAATGTTGGGAAAATTTTTTGCATAAGTACACAGTTTATCATGACATTAAGAGACATACTCATATTTTAGTAAGAACATGCAATGTAGTACATTTTTATTAGAAAGAGCATTGTGTGTGGCCTTTGAATTTTCCATAGCAGTGCTGTGGGAAGAGAGACTCCAGAAGATGAAATGCAGTGTGTGAAACTGTGCCTGGCGCTCATTAGATCAGCAAATGCAGCTACTCAAAATAATAAATGCCTTCGCGGCATATTATTGGGGTCAAGGCTTCATGTGTAACAAGGCATGGCTTTTTTCTTTTCTTCCTTTCTTCATTTTGGCAGATGTGCCTTCCCCTTCCTTAGAATTGTCCATATTAATGAATTGTGCACCGCAGAATATTAGGAGAAACTCAAGATGTGCAAGAAATGCTGCACAGCAATGGGATATTTAGGGGGAAACAGAAGAAACTGGAAAATGTCTTTCCATTTGAAGGCTGGTAATGGACATTTGCCGCTAAGGAACCTCTAGGGCTGACATGCTTTAGCATCCTAATGTGACTTGCAGGCAGGGTGTGGCTCTTGATCAGAAGCTCACATTAATGATCAGGGTCAGCTTTGGTTAAAGCTTGTTTTTTCCATCATAAGCAGATCATCCGGGAGAAAGTCAGCAGATTTTAATACTGTAAACTCCTCTGGGCCGGTTCAGCCTTTTGGCAGCCCTATAAACGGAGTTGAGTTTCATTGGAAGAATGAGAACGGAGAAATATATGATCTATGCTTTCCAGCTTAGGTGAATGCTGCTCCAGAGGAAAACGCATTTCTGTTTTCATTTGAAGAATTGTATCTTGTTACATTTTTCTTCTGAACAGATATAAATATACATTCTGGAATATAGCAGAAGTTTGGCTTATCTTGTACATTTTTTTGGTGGAAGTAAACATAACAATTATGCATTGCTGGTCTTTAGTGCCATCAGTACATAAAATGAAGAAAATCGGTTCAAGATGATTTCCAAGATCACTCTCAGTTCTGAACTTATTTCATTTTTATTAGTCTATTACAATACGAGGAGCCCTGGTGGCACACTGGCTACCTATTGGGCTGTGATCCACAAGGTCAGCACTTTGAAACCACCAACTCAGGAGAAAAGTGGGGCTTTCTACTCCCATCAGGAGTTGCAGATGACTCTGTAAAGAGTTCCCTTTGGAAACCCACCGGGAAAGTTGTACCCTGTCCAGCGTGGTTGCTATGAGTCAGCCTCAACACTATGGCAGTGAGTTTGGTTTTATCACAATCTTTATTCAATTTTTTTCATGAAGAAGAGTGATAAAGCTGTCAGGGGCCATTTAGCATATGATTTATCATTAGATTTTAGCATTCGATAAAAGGTTCTCTTGAAGAGAACCTTCTCATGTCAATCTCATGAAGATTAATAGAGGGGTGAACAGGTTTAAGGGAACCAGTATGGAATTATGAGGCACCATGAGCCTACTAAGAGCTAGGAATTGTTCTCTTCCCAAGAGTTCAAGTTTGGAAATGCCATTGATGCTGGGGTCCATAGAAGAGTATGCTTAAGAGGAGCTGGCCCAGTTACTTTCCTATCCCAGGTGTGAAAGGGTGGGGAATTCAAGAAATAAATACCCAACCTCTCTCTTCTCTAATTTGGAGGATGCTGTAGGAACAATTTGGGGGCCAGGGTAGGAAGTGGCATCTAAGCTATCTACCTACATCTTATTTCTGGACCCAGTTGAAGAGGAGTTTAGGGAGTGCAGGTCTACTGTGTGCCTAGAGGGAAAGCAAAACAATGACCTTGACGTTCACTCCAACCCCTGATGACACCATATTTATCAGAGCAGAATGTAGGGGTTTCAGTGTCTGCTTTTTTCTGGAAGCAGACCACGAGGACTTTCTTCCAAGATTCTCTCTCAATAGACTTGAATTATTCAATTTTTAACTTAGTGTGGGGTCATTAACCTTTTGAATCACCTGTATACTTAGCAAGAGAAAGAAAACATGTATTGATGAGTTCCAGCACCCTCTACTACAGTAGGACCAAATATGACTCTTAACTTACTTACAGAGCACCTAGTGGATTAACCATGATGTGGGCTTGCCTAGATCTGTCCACCGAGAGAAGGAAAAGAGATGTTAATAGACTGGGCTACTCATTTAAAGGTTGCACATTTGATTACATCAAAATGAGCCTTGGAAGAGCTGGTGATTTACTTCTAGAAAACTTGTCACTCAAAAACTTATGGAGCATAAATCAACTTTGACAAACAGACTTGATATGACTGCGATTGCCAATTAGAAGAGTTGAGCTGATCTGCGTGGAATTCTTATTTACAAACAGTAAGCCCGTACTTCAGATTATACCTGTCACCATTGATTTTTCATTCTCTCTAGTAATGCTGGTGTTATCTAGCTTCTTTCTTTGGGAACAGGGCCTGTTACCTTTTATATATCCCATCAATGGGTAGTATAATGCACAAGTCTCAAGTTGATAATTTTTAATCATTAATTTCCCTGACTCAAGAAGATTGGAAATGACCATGTATTTTGACACGTATTTGAATTCAATATTTAATCATTTCTAATATAATTACTTAATTATTTTGTATTATTTGCATTCCCTAATGTGCCAGTTTTTTAGTTGAAATGTCCAGAATGTTTCCCTCCACTATGATAGCTGGATCTTGGTAGACATTTTCCATTGAGTACTCTCTGTCACTCTATCTCATAAAACTGTTCATGTAAGACATTTTGATCCATTCTACAAACTCTTAGAAACCTGGAAAATGTATATCCATGTCTTTTAATTGTTGCACATGGCTTAATTCATAGGTTCCACTTATTCATGTTTCCTTTAAGCCATCATCTTTGTAAAAATTGTTTTGTAGTAAAGGAATGAACATCCAAAATTTCATTTTGATTGGCACATTATTTTTTAAGCCGTTTTTCTCAAGATATAATTTCCAGACTACTACTATTTGCAGGAACTGAAGTGCTTGTTAAAATTGCAGATTTCTGATCCCCATCCCAGTCTTTCTGAATCAGACTCTCTGGAATTGGAACATGGAAAAGTCTCTGAGGTTGGGACCTAAATTCTTTGGCATGCTAAAATTTGCGACCTACTTTCTGAAGGAGTTAATTATATTGGCCCTATAATATATTTCAAGTTATTTATTGTGGGAATAAATGGGTCTGGGGATGTTGGCAGGGAGCAGCTTTTCAAATTCATATCTTTATTGGGAGATGCACCAATAATTGAAATAGAATTTGAGTAAGGAAATAATTGAAGTGGGGGGAAAAAATCTTAGAGATCATCTAGTTAAGCCTTTGCCTTTTAAAAGATTATGAAACGGAGCCCCTTAGTGAGCTAAGCAACTTTAAAAAAACCTACTGCAAGGAGCAGAGCTATGTTCAGAACCCAGGCTTTGTATCACAGCTTGGGTGCACTTTATCTTTAAACCTTGCAATTAGGTATCTTAATGCCAGGGTTGTAAAAGAAATCCTGCGCACTAGATCAAGAGGGATGTATTGGTTTGATGAACTGAATGCGTTAATAAAGTTCAGACTCTGGTTATGCAGACCTTTTGTCCTCTGATATAAATCTTGAGATTTTCTCATCTGTTCTTGTGAACTTCTTCATGCCAAAGGTAAATGATCATATTTGGGTGTAACTTGGGCATGCATTATGTAAGTTTTTTCAAGCTGCGCAACTTCTTCATGCATTAGTTTTATGCACACCCTCTACATATTATATGCACGCGTGGAGGACTTACATGGGTGCAGTAGATGTGAAACCCATTATTCAAAATAACTTAATATGGGAAACCCAACATGAAAAACTAAACAATATGCACTAGGTCAGTGGTTCTCAACCATCCTAATGTCGCGACCCTTTCATACAGTCCCTCATGTTGTGGTGACCCCCCAACGATAAAATGATTTTCATTGCTACGTCATAACTGTAATTTTGCTACTAGTATGAATCAGGCAGCTCCTGTGAAAGGGTCATTCGACCCCAAAGGGCTAGCAACCCAGAGGATGAGAACTGCTGCACTAGAGGATGATTTACTTTATTATTTGAAAAAACAATGTTTTATTTCAATGAATTGATTATATTGCTACATTACCAAATATTTATGAGAAACAAAACCCTAAAACCAATCTCCCTGCCATTGAGCCCATTCTGACTTATATCAATGCTAAGTTATAAAAGTTTACTGAAGCAGATAGCCTCTTCCATAGACCAGCTGGTGGATTTGACCTTCAGACCTTGCAGTTAGCAATCCAACACTTTTTGGACAACGTATCAGCATTTATCCAAAGTTTTTAACTTTGTTAAAATTAGGATAAGGAAAATCCTCTCCCCCAACTCATCTCCAAATGTAGTTCTCTGCATACCCTTCTTTATCTCCTTTACTTCTTACCCCTCCTTTCCCTCGATATTTGTACCAAACACAATAGCTAGAGGAGTGACACTTTATACATAATTTCTTTTAGGTTGTTCAGTTAGACTGCTGACTTATATTGCAAAAAGTGCTGAGCACCGCCTGGTCCTGTGCTCATTGCTACAACCACAGTTACACAGGGTGTAAACTAATGGATACGTTGAACATTCTTTGTGTGTATCACAGTTTGTTTATTCAATGTTTTGGCAACATTCAAAAGCAATTGGCAAGTAAATTCATCCTTGAAGATTAAGAGGAATACTTGTAACATATATAGCTGTAATTAGAAGATCAAGTTTTAAAAAAATAGTGGACACAAGGCCGATAGAACTTTAAAGATAAAAAGGGAATCTTCCTTCTTTTTTTTTAAATCATTTTACTGGGGATCATACAACTCTTATCACAATCCACACATACATCAATTGTGTAAAGCACACATACATTTGTTGCCCTCATCATTCGCAAAACTTGCTTTCCACTTGGGTTCCTGGAATCAGCTCCTCATTTTCCTTTTTTCCCTCCCCCTCCCTCCCCGTTCCCCCTTCCCTCATGAACCCTTAATAATTTATAAAGTATTATTTTATCTTATCTTACACTGCCCGGCATCTCCCTTCACCCACTTTTCTGTTGCCCATCCCCCAGGGAGGAGGTTATATGTAGATCCTTGTGATCGATTCCCCCTTTCTTTCCCTGCTTCCCTCCCAGTAACCAATGATTTTATTGGCATATAGTTCAAATGTCATACAATTCAATAATTCAGTGATATGAAGAGTTGTGCAGTCATCACCACATTCATTTTTAGAACATGTTCTTATAGTTACTGTTCTTAGCTCCCTATTTCTCTAGGTAATTATCAATCAAGTTACTCTCTCTATTGATTCACCCATCCTGGATTTCATATCCAGAAAAACATAAATGACAAAAACAAGAAACCAAACCAAACAATCCAACAATGACAAAGTAAAACAGAAAAAAAACCTTCAATTGAAAGGAAAGCAGATAATATGAAACACTGGAACAAATTTAAAATGGGTCAAAAGGGAGATCAAATGATAAGGTGTTACATTTTAATCTAAACACATCTGACATAATCAATTTTACAATGGTCTCCAATAGCAAGGCTATTCACATCCGTGGACTATGGTCAAAGAGGTTTCACCGGACTTCAACATCGTGGAGACCTTGCTAATGGATTTGGGCTTCCACTGTTAACCTTAGCCTTCTGCAGACCTGGTATTGAAGGATTTAAACTCTGATACCTACCATGCCCTCCTCCAGATTTGGATTTCCATTCCTGGGAGCACACAAGCTGGTGGACTTTTTCCATGGGGACTTAAGTGATGGCCTCAGTAAGGTGACTGCTTGTTTTAAGGCAAGCCCTGAGAGGCTATTCTTTCTGATAGTCAGGACCATCTGATTTCTTCACACCACTGCTTTGGCACCCATACTTTCAAAGGCCTCTTCATAAACACATGGAGTAGGGCATTGTCCTAAAAGCTAATTGTTTCTTCCATTGGGGATAGAATTAAGTGTCAGACCAAAACCCATTCATATATGTATGGTTTATAAATGTCTCTGGTTCATTTAGACATGTCATTATCATTTTATTGAAGAACATTTAAAATCATCCCCATGGGGCATAAGGTTAACCTTTGACTGTACCATTAATTTAGCCAGTGGCATAGAATTTACAGCTTGTATTAGTCTGTGTACTTTGGAGAAACAAATCCATGGCGACTCACGTATAAGAGAGAGTTTTATGCAAAGAAAATGTGCATCACGAAAACATCCCAACCCAATGCTGCCCAAGCCCACAAGTCCAACATTAACCCATACACAACACCAGTCCACAAAGTCCTCCACCTCACAAAACAGAGGCAATGATGCCAGCTGCAGGCGGAAAGCTGAGTCCGTGAACGTGTAAGCATCTCAGCACTGGCAAGGGTCTCCACACAGCTGCTCCAGCACCCAGGGCTGCATCGGGATAGATCCATGCGGCTTCTCCTTGGGGATGTCTTGTAGGAAGTCAATCTTGCAAGCTGAAGCAGGGAACTGCTAAGGCAGCTGCACCCGATGCAACCATCACAAAACAAGAGACCCGAGAACTAGAAAGGTGAGGCTTCACCACCCATTTATCCCTCCGCCTTTCAACCAGCACCACATGGGATTATCGGCCAGGCTGGCACAATTAACTAACACAGCTGTTGAGAAAAAGAATTTATGTATGTATAGGCCATTAACTGCAATATATGAATTGTTGACTTGTACAGATGAAAAGCTTAAGTATACTTTATACACTTCAAGAAATTTTATTTTGTTCATTTTACCTGCCACAATGTTGTTTTATTTTATTCTGAAGTACAGGATTTGTATTTTCTTTCAGAAAATTCCTTCACCCCTCAATACAGTAATGAGTATGTGGTATTTTATATGCATTTATACAATAAGATAGGGAAAATGATTACCGGTAAGTTAGCTAGAAAGAAAAATAATGTCAAAGGAAAGTCAGTACCCAAAGATCCATAGATTAAGACTGCCCTAAAGATAGGATATAAATTGGACATTGATTTTTTTTCCTCTCAGATGTTAGATGAATATCAGTTAAATTTGATAAAACTTGATACAAGGGTCGAGAACATAAAAAAGAGCCCACTCTCTAAAGAAGCAAGACTCTTCTGGTACTCACACCTGAGGTGCTTTATTTCTTCAGGACTCTCAGGTGACAAAGGATGTGTGAGATTGACAGTGGTCTTTTTTTTTAGTAATGAGCTAGCTGCTCAGAGTGCTGGTTTTGTGTAATCATCATCATAGACTGATATTTTAGCCCTCCCTTACAGTGTTAATGAAAGCAATTCACTGAGACTTTCAGACAGCCTGGGCCTAGGCTACAGTGCTGATCCTGTCAATTAGAGGAAAGTGAAAGTAATTAGACTAGATTGATAGCAAATCCTTTTGCCTTCAGGAAATCTTCCTTGGATTTCATATTTTGCACCTTAGATTTTGAGAAGATCAGGCCAACAGGATTGGAGCCAATGCTCTTTAATTAAGGAAGTGAAATTGTGGTGACTAATGTTACTATTAAGGTTAAATCTATTTGCTGTAGCAGTTCATTTGATTGTGGGCCTAGAGGGTAAAATTTTTCTCTGCCTTTTTTTTTTCTGTTTAATTTAGGACACCAAGCATTATAACGATCTGACTGCAGGCCTCATTCAGCCCTTTCATAACAGGGATTTTACAAAATACACTTTGTGCTGTCTATTGAAGCTTTGCGGTTATGTTAGATATCGTTGAGGTATAGAAATGATCCTGAAAATTACTGCTGAACAAAATGCAAGCGAACCCCAATAAAAATCTGACATTTATTCAGTATATATTGATTTATATGTGGTTCACCTGACTTATTCAACATGTCTTAATTTCTAGGCACTTGTACCAAACCAGGGATAAAGATGTGGCTTTTTAATCTGAAAAGATTTCCTGATTCACCTCCACAGGGGGTGTTATGGTCCCTGGGAGCTGGAATTAACTCTGAGGCAGTGAGTTTATTTGTTTTGAAGAAGCCCTGGAGGGGCAGAGTGTTAACCATCAGGTTGCTAACTGCAAGGTCAGAGGTTCAAGCCACGATGGGAGAAAGAGCAGCCTGACTGCTTCTGTAAAAGTTTATAGTCTTTGAAACCCTATTGGGGTAGTTCTCCTGTGTCCTGTTGGATCACTGTGAGAGAGAATTAACTCAGTGACATTGGGCGGCAGCAATAAACCAAAATAGCCAAATCCATTGTTGTCAAGTCTGTTCAGCTAGAACTGCCCCCTGACATTTCTAAGGTTGTGAACCCTTGTGGAAAAAGACTCTTTCATTTCACTCCGAACTACTGACTTTTTGGTGGGCAGCTGCATGGCTTAACCACTGCATGACGAGGACACCAGGCACTGTTAACCAAAACGACTAATAAAAGGTTGACCGTAATAAGTACCATAGAGACACAGGTAAAATGTTAGGGACTCAAAAGGAGTACAAACTAATTTTGGCTATAGGATAAAGGATACTTTTATGAAAATCAGTCGCATTGCCAACCTTTGCTTTGGGAAATACTTTTGCATCTCAAAACCATTGCTGGCTAGTTGATTCTGACTCAGCCATTCTATGCGACAGAGAAAAACTACTTCGTATTTTTTCAAGTTTAATCTTTATGGAAGGAGACTGCCCTAGAGCATGGCTGGTGAGTTCAACCCACTGCCTTCGTCACTACCCCAGCAGAGCTCCTTCATTTTCTCCCTCATCTCCATGAAATGTATCCAAATGAACTTCAAATGTTTAAGCTTCTTCATTTTAGGTACAGGAATTGTGCCTTTGGTTTGCAGAGGTGGTTTCAAATCAACAACCTTTCCAGTTCTTCTTAGCCAGTATTGCCGTTCCCAACACCCACTCTTTAGGAACTTTGGCAATATCACGGACATACCTTTGAAATTCAAGAAAGATTGCAAATCCCCTTCAAATAATAAGAATCTGTCAGCTCCCGTGGTAAAATAGGAACACGCCCAAGTATTAGCACAAGTGTTTCGAGTAGTGGAACAGTGAAATGGTAATTCACAAAGTGTGTTCCATAGTAAGCTGAGCATGTGTACCATTATAACAATAGTCTTTCATGAGTGTGATGTTTACATTTACTCTTTCACACACACACACACACACACACACACACGCACGCACGCACGCACGCACGCACGCGCGCGCGCGCGCGCGCACGCACGCACGTGCACACACAGCAGTCTAAAGCAGTGGTTCTTAACCTTCCTAATGCCGTGACCCCTTAAATACAGTTCCTCATGTTGTGGTGAACCCCCCCAACCATAAAATTATTTTTGTTGCTACTTTATAACTATAATTTTGCTACTGTCATGAATTGGGCAACCCCTGTGAAAGGGTCTTTCGACCCCCAAAGGGGTCATGACCCACAGGTTAAGAACCACTGATCTAAAAAGTTCTCAGCCTCTCTTCTAACATGTGAAATTTATTACTGCTTTTCTGCGTCACCAGATGCCTCCCAGTTGCCGTCAAGTTGATTCTGAGTCAAGGTGACCTCACATGTGCAGAGTGGACTTGCTCTCCATAGAATTTTAAAGCTCTGACCTTTCAGTAACAAGTTGCTCAGCTTTTCTTCTGAGATGCCCATGGGTGGGTTCAGGCCATCAATATTTAAGTTAATAGTTGAACACAAACATTTGTCACACTCAGTGTCTCTTTTCCTATGTTAGGAACTGTAACCAACTTGGTACCCAATGATGGGTCTTTAAGTAGCTTCAGCTGCAATGACATAGTGCCGTGACATCATTGGCAAGGCTCTCATGGTGTTCCAGAAAGGGCTACCCGACGCTACTGCCCTTCTTCCCAGAAGCAACACAGTAAGACAGCATTTAGGTGTTACCATTAAAAGTGGAAGTTTTTGACATCTTAAGTTTTTTAGAATGTCTGGCACCAAATTTTAACATGAACCTTAGTAGGGTTTTATGTAAATCATCTTAAAATATCTTTTATGGGGATTTGTATATTAATTCGATCAAGCTAAGTGCAAATTCATTGTTTCTGTGTGACTGACGATTGTTATTATGGACATATAAAGATGAGTGTTTTACATTTGTTGTAGGGCTGTATAGTTTACAAAGCTCATTCATAGACATGATCTCATTTGAAACTCCTGGTACCATACGTCACTTGTTCTCATTTGCCATTTGTACGGTGATGAACCTTAGGAAAGCATCCCACCTACTGCATTACGACTGGGTGTCAGATACAGCTGTGAGGACTCCTACACAGTCAGGCGTGTAGCCTCTGTGATAGCTCTTTCCGTGCTCCGAGGCTATTTGGCTGGAATAAGAAGTTTGGGCTGTGTCCAGATTAAGTGAGGTAGCTGGAAGAGTTGAGCAGATGAGAGGAGAATTATGTAGCTGTATTTTTAGCATAGATCATTATTTTATAAATATCTCCTCCAACATGCTGTCAAGAGACCTGTATGAGGACTTAATCATAGCATAATAAGTTTAATGTAATGTTCTTAACACCACACTAAGTATAATAAATAGTTTTAAACTTAAACTTTTAAGTTTTAGTAAGTAGGTTGAGAAATACAGTGATAAATTCCTGTATTGGTGCATGGAATTATAAATAGTAAATGTGTGAAGAGCTGTAAATCATATGGAAGACTTGATATTTTATCTCAATATTATACATCACTTAAATAGCAATAAAGCTCCATTAAAGATCTGTGTAAACAGAATCCCTAAGGAGCAAATGTAATCTTACCTGTGGCATTTATAGAATTTCTGATTTCTTTTTTTTTTTAATAATCATTTTATTAGGGGCTCATACAACTCATCACAATCCGTACATACATTATTTGTGTCCAGCACATTAGTACATATGTTGACTTCATCATTCTCACAACACCTGCTTTCCACTTGAGCCCTTGGTGTCAGCTTCTCATTTCCCCCCCTCTCTCCCCGTTTATAAATTATTATTATTTTATCATATATTAC
>NW_022111369.1:48132764-48155720 GCF_000313985.2 Echinops telfairi
TGTTATATCTTTTGGTAGCCAAGCACCGTCCGCTTTCTTCACCACATTTTTTTGTGCACCCATTGTCTTCAGCGATCGTGCCAGGCAGGTGAGCACCTCAGACTGCCGAATTGTTAGAACAAAGTGTTCTTGTGTTGAGGGAGTACTTGTGGAGGGGCCCACTATCCATCTGTTTTCTTAATACTCAACCTATAAATATATGTATATAGGTCTATTTTCCCCTCATCATATATAAATATAATTACATCTTTATATGCCAGTATTTAAATCTCTATGAATTTCTGATTTCTAACTTAAAACTTTTAAACTTCTAGCAGCAGAGTACATATTTAGAATGCCATCATCTGAGAGTTTTTAAAAATTGGAATTTACTCCGATAGCTTATTATGGAATAAAATATATCCTATGAAATGAACCTGTGGTGTTTTGAGAGTGGGAGTATGATTTATGTAGTACTGTGTGTGTCAATTAAGAATTTCGGCATTTCCAAAAATATTCATCGAATGTGTGACTAGTAACTAAATGAGTATATTTCTCACTGGATAAAATTTCCTCCAATACATCATTGTAAGTACTGATTATTTTCCCTGCATTTTATGCGTGGAAATTTTGTCTGTAAACACAGGTGCTTGTATAGTCACTCTTTTTAAGTAGCTGCTGAGTGGGGTAGAAATCAGTGTAGTGCGGTAGGAAGAACAGTAGAAGAATCTGTCTATAGAGCTTACAAATATTCTAGGATCTAAAATATATGTGCTTTTTACTGTCTACCTTTTCTTAATTCTGGATTGTCTTTTCAGCCCCCACTGCTCTAGCAAAATGCTTTTGTTTATATAATTTTCTTTTTATACTTTTGTTCCTAGTTTCTTCCTCACTGAAGTTGTCTTTATTTTGATAAAAGTCTCTACTGCTTTGATGCCCATAATAGTATTCTCTTGTTTCCTATAACCTATTTTTTATTATTAAATTTTTTTTTCATTCCTTTCTGGTTTTCTTCTAAAGTGTTTTATCTTCCCATTTTCATTTTTTTTGCATTCATTTCCTTTCTTAACCCCCTCAATTATTAGACACCTACTTTGAGATAGGGATTACTTGAGGTCCTTGAATATAGCAATGAATAAGTCAGTGTTCGTGCTCACATGAAGCTTATGTTTCCAAAAGGTAATGCCTTGACAAGAAAAAAGTAGGTATATCAAATGAAATGGAGCTACTTCAGGTGGAGGTAGTGCTAGCAGTTCTAAATTATGGGTGGTGGCTGCTGCAGAGAGAACAAGGTATAAAATAATATAAGGAAAAGCCAAAAATAAAAATATACAGTTGAATATGTAAGACATTGTAGGTAATGGTCCATATTTTGGATTTTTGAAATTTCTAAGGATCTCTAGTGAAGCTGTCAAGTAAGCGTTGGGCTGCCAACGGCAAGGTTGGTGGTTCAAAGTCACCAGCTGCTATATTGACTTGACTCGATGGCATTTTTGGTTTGTTTTGGTGCTGGGGACATTTTCTATGATTCTTTGTTGCTTTTCAATCAAATCTCTTCGTGAATTTGTCATATACTTTTCACTTTTTTTTTTGGTCATTTCTTCTGAGGAGGAAATAAAAAGAACAAAGCTCAATGCCATCAAATAAATTCCAACTTATATTGATCCTATTGGACAGAGAATAACCGTCCCTTTGGGGATTTTGAAACTACGAACCTTCAGGAAGTAGACAGATTCATCTTTCTCCCATGCCGTACCTGGTGGGTTTGAACAACAGACGTGTGGTTGGCTCATGGAATTGCCTACCACGCCACCAAGGCTCAGTTCATGTTCAGTATATGTGTGGCTATGATATTTTTTTCTGAATAACAGTTCTCTCTATCCCTGCTGTATTTGGGGCATTTCCACCATTGGGCATTTTTACCTCAAGTAAGAGCAACTCTCCCTTTCTTTCACTGCCTTCTGTCTTGTTTTTCCTTTCTGCACCTCTGTCTCTGTGAATGGTGACATTCATTTCCCAATCATCCACCTTCAAATCCTAGGTAGGACTTGTGGTTGTACTTCCTCCCTTCTGCAATTTCTGGTTTCCTTTATCTATTTTTTTTCCCTTTTTCATTCAAAGCTGAGAGTAAGAGCAACTCCTGACTAGGCGGTTCAAAAACAGAGCACGATTTTAAATTTTCAAGCTCACTGAATCGATTCTGACTTAGTCTGACCCAATCAGACTGGTAGGATATTGTTTCTGCTCATGGTGACCCTTCGGTCCAACAGAATGAAACACCACCTGGTCCTGCACCAACCTTACAATGTTCGTACATTGGAGCCCATTGTTGCAGCCACTGTGTCAGCCCATCCCATGGAGGGCTTCCTCTTTGTTGCTGCCCCTCCACGTCACTACACATGGTAGCCTTCTCCTAATAGGTATAGCTGTTTGAATTCAGAAAATCTTTTCTGGGTTACTAAGCGAAGGTTGGTCATTCAAACCCACCCGAAAGTGCCTTAGAAGAAAGGTCTAGCAATCTGCTTCCAAAAGATTACTGTCTTGAAAAAACGATTGGAGCATTTCTACTTTGAAATACATTCTAACATCAAGAGTCAGACTGAACTTGACAGCAACTGGGTAATATTTTAGCTCAGGCCAGCAATAAAAGTAGCCAGCAAAGGTGTCATGTGGTGTGGGAGTGGAATGTTGTGAGCAGAGTGAAGTGCACGTTTAAAGTTTTGAGGCTTGTTTTGCCTTATAGCCTCAGCAAGATGGTTTGACACCGGGGCTGCAGGAATGGTGTCATACATCAGGACAATTGTGAGGATGGCACAGGACCAAGCAGTGTTTCGTTATTATGTATGTAGGGTCTCTGTGAGTCACAACTAAGTCAATGGCACCTAGTAACAGCAGCTGTAAAAGACAAAAAGCTGCATGTGTGGTTTTCTATGTATAGTGAGATTGTGGTTAAAAAAAAAGAAAACTCACTTAATTTGACTCTCAACTGCCATGTTGGTGCTGCTATGATCCAACCGTTGAATTCCTTTGCATAGTCCATAAAGTACAAGTAAATACATTTTGGTAATCTGTACTTTCAGCCCAGAACCACCTGACATTAGTAATGATATCCCTTGTTGCATATCCTCTTCTGAATCCAGCCTGAACCTCTGTCAGCTCCCTGTCAATGTACTGCTGTGACTGTTGTTGGATAATCTTCAAAAAAATTTTACTTGCTTGTGATATCAATGATATTGTTTTATGAATTGTACATTCTGTTGGGTCACCTTTCTTTGGAGTAGGCACAAATATGGATCAGGTTGTCATTAATTGACAGTTGTGTTAGTCTGGGTAGACCAGAGAAACAAATTCATAGACACTCATATGTATATAAGAAAGAGCTTTATATACAAGTGCAATAGCCCTGATAGATGAGGCTTATGAAAATCACTGTGCATTTCTCAGTAGAGTAGGAAGAAATAATTGATTTGATAAGGGAAAAAGCTGTAAATATTGGCGTGTGCATCTAGAAGATATGTGTTACACACTAGCTCAATCTTCATTTAAGTGAAACCTCAAAGTTTGTTCAAGCCGCTGAGAATTAACAATAGTGAAGGAGCTCTAGTGATGTTTATTTTTAAAAGACCATATAGTCCTGTAGACTCAAGGATTATTGGGTACAGACGTGGTCTGTAGAGCCCATTTAGCTTCTAAGAGTTCCTTGCAAAGCTTGCATAGGGAGAGAGGGTGAAGAGAACACCCCATCTTACAAGTGAGGATGGAAAGGGAGAGATAGATTTGAACTCAACAGAAACAGTCGGAGGAGTATTTGCTGAAAATATGTACTCCATGGTAAGCAGTCCCTCTCTGTCACGTCTATTCTGCCTGGCACTTTGGCAGTAAAACATCCCACCAACAATTAGAATGGCTAAGAAACCCCTGCCTTGCCTATGCTTCATGAGGGCCACTGACTTTGTATGTTATGAAGTTCAGGAGAAAAATATGACTTACCTGTAATTGTGACAGATAGTTTTACCAGAATAATTCCACACGTTTTTATTACTTCTTCACTTTTGTTTTCAAGTAACCATATGATATTTAATGTTATATGTTAATGAACGACCTTTAAAGTAGCATACAAACTGAAAATATTTGTCATATGCACTTTATACTCGGAGATGAGTCCTGGTGGTGTAGTGGTTCTGCATGGTCAGCAGTTTGAAACCACCAGCAGCTTCGAGGGAGAAAGGCTGGCTTTCTAGTCCCATAAACAGTGACAGCCTTGGAAACCCACGTGAGATTGCAATGAGGCAGCACTGACTCGATGGCAGCGAGTATACTTGAAAAACACATTTTAGAAAAAAACATTTGTCTTTAACTATAGTTCCTGCATATGTCCTCAGGTTTGTCAAGTTGTTTCCAGCTTATAGCACCCTGCTATGTAACCGAAGACAACACTGCCAGTTCCTGTGCTATCCTTAACATTCATTGGTAGGTTTGAGTCCATTGTTACATCCACTGTCAGTCTATCTCCTTAACCGTCTTCCTCCTTTGCACTTAACAGATTGGCTCATTTTGATACATATTTGAAGAAGGAACAATGAAGTCTTGTCATTTTTGTTTCCAAGGAGCATTCTGTAAGCCTATGGCATATGGCATCTTCTTTGCCAACATCATTATGCAAAGGCATACATTCTTCTTCCTTCTCATTCATCATCAAGCTTTCCCATGCATGTGAGGTGACTGGAAAATACCGTGGGCTAGATCAAACACATAGTCTTCAAGGAGACATCTTTGATTTTTAGTACTTTAAATAGGTCTTTTTGAGCAGATTTGCCCAGTGCGTCATTTGAGTTTTCAATTGATGCTTCCTACGGTGTTCGTTGAGGATCCAAGTAAAATGAAATCCTTGACAAATCCAACACTTTCTTCATTTATCATGAGGTTGCGCATTAGTTCAGTTGTGAGGATTTTTGTTTTCTTTATGTTCAGTTGTAATTCACACTGTACTTTATACGGAAGGCTGTAGTCTGATCTTCAGCCTCCGTATGTTGTCTTCCTGACTTTCAACAAGCAAGGTTGTGTCCTTTGGGTGTCACAGAGTCATTCATCTTCAAATCCTCCCGCCATGCCCTTTACATAGTTCCGTTTCTCAGATTATTTGCTCAGCATACAGATTGAATAACAGGATGCAACCTGCATGAAAAGATACAATCTTGACACAGAATTTTCCTGATTTTGAATCACACACTATCTCTTTGATCTCTTGAAAGGATTGCTTCTTGATCTGTGTACAAGTTCTGCCTGAAAACTACTAAAGGGCTCTGGAATTCACATTCTTCTCAATGTTATCTACAAATCATGACCCATTCGCTCCAAGACTTGTGCATCGTTCACGGGTCGGGCTGTGGATTATTTAATGTGGCTCTTCTAACCAAACCCTGTAACTCCCTTCAACTGACCTTTCCCTGTAGGGTCTGGTAAGAAGGTGGAGGAAGATCCTGATAGGATTTGCCTGTGAGTAATTATGAACAGGATTCTCTCAAGTGCCACCTGTTGTGTATAAAATGAGCCTTCTCAGAAGCAGGAGTCGGGATTTCATTATCAACAAGAGCCAGGAGTAATGTGTCCTCTGAACCCAAGATCACTTCACAGTGATCTTTGTGGATCCAAAAGAGAGCATTAACATCAACAGAACAGCTTACACATCAAAAGAACAGCAGAAGATCCAGGAGTCCAGAGTGGTGGACTTCCCCACCCACTGAGCAAGTAAAGCTGAGTGTTTTTGTGAAGGAGGCTGGCTTGTGGAGTGAGGTGCCTCCGAGCCCTTAATTGAGAACATTGAACTTGCTGACCCATGGAAGTGGAGCTGAGTTGAGTGCCTTTGGGCTGAGGTTCACTGTAGTGGAGTGCCTCTGGGCACTTAATTCAGGGAGATGGATTAACTGACCCTTTCAACATTTATTAGCAGACATGAAAGAACTTTGTAACATGCCCTGATAAACAACTTAGCCCTGAGCATTTCTCACTGGCAGTACAACTTAACTTCCTTAATAAACCCTTTAATCATGAATTTTGCCTTTGAATTCTGTGTAGCCATTGCAATGGATATCAGAACCCTGAGAACAGGAATTCAGATATCACCATTGGCATCAGAAGTAGGATTTGTTGCAATGTCTCCAGACTCATAGAAGCATGGAGGTTTTTTAGTTCTGCTTTTGTTCTTTTAGGAGATGAAACTAAACTGGAATGAAGTCAATGGAGTAAAACATTTGATTCCTAGAATGGTTATTTTGGTTACTGTTATTTCTAATGGATGTCATGCACGATATGCTGGAGCTGAGAAGAGAAAAGCTGCTTCTGAAGTGGCCAGGGGGAAAAGCCTGACTGATTAAGGTTAATAGGAGCCAGTACCTTCTGGACCCATCCTGCCAGAGTCCCCAGGCTGTATGTAGTAAATACATACAGGCTAGGGGTGGAGAAGAGATCATTGTATTTAAATATTATTTTGAAAAGTAAGGGTCATATGTTTGATTTGGCTTCATTATTGATACTCAATGTTTCTCCTAGTTGATATTGTTTATAGGAAATCAATCATGATTATAAGAGCTTATAAGTCTGCCTTTAGCCTGTATTTGATTAGAATTACTAAAGGTGGTGGGGGTGTTATGAATTGCCTGAACATTTATAGAGGTCTAAACACAGGCATGTACATATGTAAATATACATGACGGTGGTGAAATAGATCTATGTACATATACTTAAAGGTTTAGTATTAAGGTAGCAGATGGACATTGGGCCTCCACTCAAGTACTCCCTCAATGCAAGAACACTTTGTTCTATTAATCTGGCATTCCATGATACTCACCTTCCTGACATGATCACTGAAGACAAAGTGGGTGCATAAGCAAATGTGGTGAAGAAAGGTGCCTAGCTATCAAAAGATACAGTGTCTGGGGTCTTAAAGACTTGAAGATAAACAAGCAGCCATCTAACTCAGAAGCAACAAAGCCCACATGGAAGAAGCACACCAGCCTGTGTGATCATGAGGTGTTGATGGAATCAGCTATCAGGCATCATCAAAAAACAAAAAATCGTATTGTGAAGGAGGAGGAGTGTGGCGTGGAGACCCAAAGTCCATCTGTAGCAATGATGAAACATACAGCTTTCCTCTAGTCCTTTAATGTTTCTTGGCACTATTATCCAAATTATCCAAATTCTACCTGACAAATCTGGCTAGACCAGAGGATGCACACTGGTACAGATAAGAGCTGGAAATACAGGGAATCCAGGACAGATAAACCGCTCAAGACCAATAATGAGAGTAGCGATACCAGGAGGGTAAGGGGAAGGTGGGGGTAGAAAGGGTAAACCAAACACAATGATCAACATATAACCCCTTCCTTGGGGGACAGACAACAGAAAGGTGGGTGAAGGGAGACATCGGTCAGTGTAAGACATGGAAAAAAAAAAAGATAAATTATCAAGGGTTTGTGAGGGAGGGAGGGGGAAAATGAGGAGCTGATACCAAGGGCTCAAGTAGAAAGAAAATGTTTTGAGAATGATGATGGCAACAGATATACAAATGTGCTTGACACAATGGATGTATGTATGGATTGTAATAAGAGTTGTATGAGCCCCCAATAAAATGATTTTTTTTAAAAAGAATTGCCTGAAAACAAGGCTTTTGTTTGAAGCCATGGTAGAGTAAGGGACATAGAAAGAAAACCTGAGCCCCAGTCAGAACTACTAAGAGAACAGTAGTTTTATTTTTGAAGGGAAGACCTGCAGAACAAAATTAAATAAGTAAAACTGTTTGGGTTTTGAAAATGTTAAGCACACGGTTTTTGTCATTGTTTGTATGAACGCTTGAAAGTTTGTGCCCTGTAGAAAAGGTTCCCTTCTAGGACTGACAGTTAAAGGGAGGTTAGGGGTTAGATGTGCTCATGATGGGGGCCGCTTGGATCAGTTTACTGGGTAGAAGTGGGGGAGATGCAAAAGAAAAGCCGTTCCCATGGATATTATCAGAATCCTGAGAGGTAAAATAGCACTAATTAAAACATCACACATCGTCAGTATAACAATACCAATTTTAGTATTCTCTGTTTCAGTCAATATCTAGCTGACATCAGCAATGGTCTGTTATTGCATGTCTTATTTTGTATCATGATAACATTTTTGACAGTTTCATATCAATGTATTGCATTAACTGTTCATAAATTCTCTTTAGAAGAACTTCACTTGGGTCTGATATTAATTATATTACTCAATAATTTCTTCACTGTATTTTCATTTTCCTGGGACATATTGCTAGCAACTGATCTTTCTAACTTTGGTATTCTACTCACTACTAATTATCACAGCAGCTTGACTGCATGTTTACTCAATGTTAAACCATAGGACTTGGAGTAATCTTCATTTCATCACATGTGACATCTATATTTAGTATTTAAATTTGAATAAGTCATATTGATTGTTTTTATTTGTAGGCATATAAGTATTATCGTACTGTTGCACTTCAGGATAGATCGTGCATGCTTTTGTACCATGTATAGTCCTTATCTAAATAATAATTTTAAAAAAGGATATGAAATAGAATCATAAAATGAAAATAAAATAGAGGTGGATTGACTTGAACTTTTCAGTATTGGTGGATAAGATTTTAAAAGGGAAAAATTATGTGTTCATAAAGTTGTTTCAGGACAGGGAAAATGTGGTGTTCGTACTTCAAATGAATAAATATTAAAACTGTGGGGTTTCTAATTAAATATTAAGAAGTTTGTTTAAAAAGCAGAACTGCGTGTATGCTGATTATAATATGCTACTCGTTCCATGGGAAGCACATGTAAATTAGTTAAGAGACTGGTGACATAGCACTATCTACAGACCAGTACAGGAGGACATGGAGTTTGTGTCCCAGGAGCTGTCTTTTAGCGATCAAGTTCTACATGGAATACACAAACAGTACTGTCAGTGTGGAGGAATGCTCACATTCTGTTCTTCTTTTAACCTACACACTTTTGATTTCAACTTTATGTGAATTTTAAATTTTCATCTAATAATGATTTCTCAGTTGTATATTTTACTATCCTGAATAACACTTATCCATTTTAAATGAGTAACCAAATGTGAAAAAGAAGAAACTTAGTTATCAAAAACTGTCCTCTTTTAATAGCTTAAAAATTACTTGTAATTTATGAATATGATAATGTTTAGAAATTAACCTAACTCATGCATCTTATAGGCTGGAATGATCAAGAGTGATAATGATGAGTATTTCATTGAACCCTTGGAAAGAGGGAAGCAGATGGAGGAAGAAAAAGGAAGAATTCATGTTGTCTACAAGAGATCGGCTTTAGAACGGGCTCCCTTAGACATGTCCAGAGACTTCCACTACAAAGGTAGGCATCTTTGACAATAATTGACAATTTAATTGTTGAATGTAATTTTAAGGTATGCAGATAGCAAACCTCCCATCAATTGTGAGGATGTGATTGCCATGCACTTTTGTATAAAATGGAGGTAATAATAAAAGTTTACAATGATAAATAAGCAAACATGGCTTGCTTCATTTTTTAATGCAAGTGTTTCTGTTAGAGGTTATTACTTTATTATAGTGCATTATCGTGTTTCTGTCATGTATTGTTTATGATTTATTTTTACGGTTTTACATCAAAACTATGTTTTCTCTAACTTACCTTAAAGCAGAAATATTTGTGTTTTCTAGAAGCATATATGCATTGTTAATTTTATTTTACAGTTATTTAAATGGGATATTGGTATGGCAAAGAGTTGCCTTTGATCCTTAGAGTAGTGTGATAGATGCTTTTTGAAATAATATTTGATTTTAAGCTCTATTGTGCCAAATTATTACATGTGGAGAAGGCAATGAGTGAAGTGGTCTGTTGATAATTATTTAAAGTGAGCTAGTGCCCTAAAGTTAAGAAAAGCATTAAAGTTTTCCTTTCCTGGTTGTCTATTTGTTTTAATATAATTGGATATTATTTTGGTTATGAGATAATTTAATAAGGTAGGTAGAGATATTTATATATGAGGTGGGAAATTTGGTGATCTATATTTCTGGTCAAAATTTTAAAAGACTATGCTTCTTTTGTCAGGCTAACTTTCTGAGTTAAGAATAAGGGGAACTCTCCCCTGGACCTCCCTAAACAATTGTAACTCCTTAGAAATTAAACTTTATAGAAATTAATTGAATAGATAATACATTTGCTTATTTAAAATCCTGTCTTTGATTTTTGAATAAATGTATTTGTTCATATACAAAGAGGCTTTAAAAAGTTCCTAGAAAAACTCCATTATTATTTTTGTTTGTTTGTTTATGAAAGGGTTTATTATTATTCTTTTATAGCAACACTTTTTGACTTTCTCTTTATTTTA
The DNA here is from genome assembly GCF_000313985.2 of Echinops telfairi. Classification (NCBI taxonomy): domain Eukaryota; kingdom Metazoa; phylum Chordata; class Mammalia; order Afrosoricida; family Tenrecidae; genus Echinops; species Echinops telfairi. The sequence continues at coordinate 48,143,121 of NW_022111369.1, forward strand.
TTATTATTACCAAAAAATTTTAAATAACTTTATTGGGGGTTCTTACAGCTCTTATAACAATCCATACATCCATTGTGTCGAGCACATGTGTACATTTGTTGCCATCATCCTTTTCAAAACATTTGCTTTCTACTTGAGCCCTTGGTATCAGCTCATTTTTAAAAAAATTTTTTTAAAATCAATTTACTGGGACTCATACAATTAATCACAATACATAGATCAATTGTGTAAAGCACATCTATACACTTGTTGCCCTCAACTCCATTATTTTTTTATTCCATTTTCCATGAACCTTTTGAAACCCCTTGTAAACATATTGTTAATACCTCCAGTAAATTCAAAAAGTATCTTACCTTTGGATGTTATGTATAATCTTCTATTTTACCTTCTTCTGGATTAATGATGTCTTATGTTGTAAGGGTTGTTGCCTATCAGTGTGATTTTCAGATGGCACCAATTTTCCTTAAATGCTGTACTAACAGAATATTTCTTGAGAAACTTTTTCAGAATTGTCTCACAAGTTTCTGCATTACAAAACAGAAATTAATTTCTAGCTATGTTAAAATGACATGTTTTCCTATCCAAGAAAGTCACCATAGGGTAACCAAAAAGGAATGTGCCAGAGTTAGATAGATGGCTCTGGGTACTGTCTCTGTCATGAACTGGCTGGGTTACTTTGGATAAGTGCATAATCTTCCGAACCTTTCTGCTTAAATTGAATCTCTGATTAAATCCCTTCTGGATATTCAGTATGTCCTCTAAAATATATGTTCTGCAATTATTTTCCTAATTATCAAAGTAAATGCCTTATCACAATTCTTGCTTTGGCAGCTAGCTCCTTAGAACTGACATTCATTTAAGTGCTGTGTCTGTGTTCAAACAGATTGGGAACTGGTCTAGATGACCAGTGGTGATATGGAGGAAAGGAGCAAATGGGTAGAGCTTGAGCAAGAACAATGAGAATTTGTGATGGCTTAGATGCTATGGGTGGAATGAGGAATAGGGATCAAGATGACTTGGAATCCTGAACTGGGTGTTAGCTTTTCAGAATTTAGGTATAAGATATAAAAGAAAATACAGAAATAGGTTTCATCAAGGATAATAAGTACAAACTGTTTTTGGCATATTAAGATCGACAATACATTAGAGAGAAATGAAGCCTGCTTATTCTGTTTTCATAATCATGGACCAGAGTCCAAGTTGAATGACTTCATAGATTTGAGGGGGCTTCAAACTGTTCGTTGAAAAACTGAAATTAAGAGAGCACAGAATTTTCCCTTTAGGAGCGCTTTTGTATGTTGCGGTAAAGGAAGGTACAGGCTCCCCTGGAGGTCATGCTGTAGGTACCGGTTTATGGCATTTGGAGTATTTCTGCTTGTCTTAATCTCTCATTCCCAAGTCTGTGTCACTGAATATCTGAAGGCATGCATTGCTCATAACGGAGAGTGCATCAAAGATGGTGGCTTTCGTGGATGAGAGCATTAATTCCTTAAAAGCCAAAGCCAAAGTCAAAAGTAACAACAACAATAAGAAACTGCTTCTTCCACACGCAAGAACCCTAACTTAATCCACTTGGCCAAACACAAGTATCTATCACCACCCTGGTGGTGTGGTGGCTGGGTGTTGGATTGCTAACCTCAAGTCAGTTCAAAACCACCAGCTTCTCCTTGGCAGAAGGAGTAGTTTTCTACTCCTGTGTAGAGTTGCAGTCTCAGAAACCCACAAAGGCAGTTCTCCTCTTTCCCATAGGGTCACTATGAGTTGAAATCAACTTAATGGTAGTGAGTCAGACCTCCCAGCGTTGGTGTTTATGCGAGTTCTCAATAAAAGTCACCGTTGGAGCCTATTGAGAGTATGATTTATCATATGGGACACTAGAGCATAGAGTACCAAGCAATTACTGAGTATAATGGAGGATGAGACACCACACAACTTTTCATTTCATTTGCCATGGAGTCATGATTCTGATCCTAACAATCACAAGAACATGTACAATTTGGGTACAAAACTATACATACGACAGGCATTAACCAGTCCCACACAGAACCCGGATGAGCTTTCCTTGACACTTAGGAGGGAAGTTGTATTGTTTTTAAAAATGTGAAAAACTGGAAAGAGCTCTTTAAGATTTCATTGAAGTTGTGAAATCACACATTCAGTGCTCTGCTTTCGAATTCCTTTGTTTTAAGGCTACGATGGAAAGCAGCTCTACTTTTGGCAGTGTGCACTGATCTAGTGCAGTTCTGAGCTGGCATGTGTCCATACCACATAGCATTGCCAGTGTCTGGCAATGGAATACTATTCTTTGCAGTAAACAGCAAACATTAACTTGGCATGCTTATGATAAAGACATTTTCTACTCCATCATGAGGAAACTTTAATTTGCTTCTGTTTTTTCATGACTTCAGCTTAAAAATTTTAGAAATCACACATTTTTGGCATCTTTGATTTAGACAAAATTATTTCACACTTTGTTCTCTTTTTAAAACTTAAATTAGTAACTACATGGTGAATGTAATATTAAAGGATCATGAAATATACATCTACTATTAATAATCTGTTTAAACTAAACTGTCTAAAAATGGCAACTATATCCCTTACTGTCTGTAAAAAATGTCTGTCTTGTCATCATTAAACGAGCTTTAGGTAGTCCATTTGCGGGGTTTGGTGGGGTGGCGGGGGCAGGCTATACTTGTATGATATCAGTCAGCTTTTCATATTTTATTTAATCCCCAGGCCCTTAGGCTTTTCCCCTCAAATGACAAGCTGTTCATTCACTAGAAGCTTAGTGTTGAAATAATTTTTGTAATTACTTCCGACCAGTGGGAAACAAGGAATAGTAAGCCTTTATCTTTTAGCTTCCTTTCAGAATTTTCATTTTCCTGCGTGAACCCAAGTTCTTGTGTAGCAGCTGTGGTTGCCATGGTGCTGCGAAGGAGAGTCTTTGTCCCAGGTGGGAAACATGTAGAAGTCAGAAATGATTTGGGAGTTGCTCCTGGTTGCCCGGGAATGGTGCTATGAAATAAGAACTAGAATAATGGAAAACCTCTGCCTTATTTTAGTGATGCTAGGAGTTCCTCATCCACAGAGCCCTTCTTTGAATCTATAGACATGTCAGTAGGTGATCTAACCCTTTGGATCTTGAAGTTCCCATGACCTATGCCCTGATCAAGGAGAAACATTGGTGGGATTTGACTCCATGAAAAAAGTAAATGTGGGGAAATTAATTTTAACAGATATTTTCTTATTAAATGAAGGATTGGATATAATGTCACTAAAGCATTAATATCTGTCAAATAGCTACTCTCACCCCAGCTCCCTCATAGGTGTTAACTCATAAATATTTCACAGTTACATAGTTTAGTTTATAACATAATCTATGAGTAGAGCCAGACATTCATTAAAGCTACTGTTTGTAGAATTTCATTTCAGATTGGTCTTATTTATTTCAATCTGTGTATTATAACTGCTAGCAAAATGAAGGCATTTGAATTCTAATATTAAGTAAATAGAGAACAGTGCAGGTGAACAAGCTGTTAGATATGAAACATAAAGAATACTTTCTTTTCTATCAATAATAATATTAACATGCCTCCCTATGTCTAGTCTATGGTTACCTGAATAGGTTTAATGAAAGGAGTTTGCTTAGGAAATATTTAGATTAATAGCTGGAAAGCATTTTAGACTTTTTTTAAAATCCAAAAATAACTGCAGATGGAGGAACAAAATTCTTTATTGGCAGTTTAGACCAGCTGGGCTGTTAATTATTTATTAATGTGCTGTGAATGCACAACGATAATAGGAAATGCTTAGCTATATTGTGTTAACTGACATGAAATTTCAGGCATTAAAACTTATGTAGGGTAGAAATAACTTAGGTCCGGTATTGATTTGTAAACTAAAAGGAGATGTACTCAGAAGAAGCAATATCAATTGTTGACTTGAGGGAGCAGTTCATATTAAGGAAGCACGATGTTGATATTAAAAGTCATTTTTCTTTTTGAATATAAAATGTGTCCTATTATTAAATATATTTAATATTTGTATTTCGTTCATTTATTTCTTTTAATATTTATATTTCATTCAGGTCAACTGCTGATGTTTAGGTATATCTATGTACATAGAAAGAGACCAAGAAATGGCTCAAACTGTTGTAAAATTGTGTAAGTCCAGTCCTGATCAAGCCTGTGGCTCAGATGAAATCTGTAGGCTTCGCCTGATGTGTATAGCTTCAGGGGACTAATGAATAGGAAGACTACAAGCTCATGGATGGAATGCTGAATGAATCCAAGGTTGACTCCTGGAATAAGCAGGTGGTATCACAGGAGGTCAACGATCCAGATCCAGCAATAGAAGGGAGCTAGCTTCCACACATTATCAGTCTATCCTAAGAGCAGGCCACACCTCCCTTAATTATATCAAGACAGTGCCTAGATTAGGGACGTAATGATGTTAGGTGCCCTCCAGTGAATTCCGACTCATCATGACCTTAAGTACAACAGAAGGAAACATTGCCCTGTCATGCGCCCTCCTTACAATTGTTCTGATATCGGAACCCTTCGTTGCAGCCATTGTGTCAATCCATCTTGTCAAGGGCCTTTCTCCTCTTTGCTGCCCCTCGACCAAATATAATGTCCTTCCCTAGGACTGGTCTCGCTACCAGGAGGCGGTACTCTCCCCTCCTTTTCCCAAAGCTGCTTGCCTGCTCACAGAAGATTCCACCATGGAGCAGACTGCACTATGTTAGACCATGTGGTGAAAAAAAATCCCGGCCCACCCAAGTTGACTTATAAACCTATCAGAGTTTCTGTGGAGGAGGCTGCAAATCATGGTGGCCTGTGGGTAGCAGATTGGACTATCTCTGGTCTGCACCATCACCACAATCTTTTATTATTGAGGCTCTTGCTTGAATTCATCTCATTGAAGGTTTTCCTGGTTTTTGGTTTTTGATGACCTTTTGCTATATTTTACAATTTCACTCTGCTCATATCAAATGTGCTTAGACACAATTTAAAGCATGTGCTTAGTTTTATTCTAGGTTTAATGACTTATGAGCGGTCATGTAAGTAAGTGGGAAGTACTTACATAGGAATACCAAGAGTTCCGCGAGCTTAGTAACCTTGTACTTCATCATTTGTATTTCCAATTCATGTAATGGATACTTTTTTGAAGGAGATAACTTGATGTAATTAGATTTATTTCTTTTTCTGTGTTTGTTTTAGTTTAGCTTTCTTGCTGGATCATTGATTTTAAATGTACACGTTTATGAAAATCAATGTTATTTGTTCCGGAAAGTGTTCATTTTAGTGTTTAGCAAACTTTTAAATCTTTTTATTTTTGTGAACCCCTTGAATCCCTGTGGAAGATTTGGGAATATTTTTCACTGCCAGCTCTCTGCTTGGTATCCTTTTGGCCTGTGGGCTCCAGGCTAGTGATACATGCTTAGAGAGAAAAGGAGCAATGAGAAGAAAGAAATATAGCACAGAAATAATATATATTTTAATTTATTTAAGATTAGCTGATGATAACGGTGAATTAAAGCATGAAAACTACATTTAAGCTGAAGTAAATGTTCCTGTGGTCCATGATGCTGTAAGAACCAAATACATGGTTTTATTTTTGGCCAGGGATTTTACTGTACCAGTTAGGTGGGGCTGGTATACATATAAAAAGTTTAAAATTACTCATGAAAATGCTCACATTTTAGACTTGGTATAATGCTAGAAGGATTTCTTTTAGGAATGACTACACTAGATAAGAATATATGGCCCTTGGTCACCTTTCAGGTCTGGAATTTAACTCGCCTCTAAGACAGAATAAGAAACTATTAAAGATCAAAAGGCCATATTTACCCTAGAACAAAGTTCAGAGGGTTAGGAAAGGGACAGGAAATACAAAGAGGAAGTGGGATAAATGGCAATACATTGAGGGGGTTGCAATAGATACGTTGAAACAAAATGTGTAGGAATTGCTGAATGTAAAATTGGTGACCTGCTTTGTAAACCTGCACTCAGGTTATAGTCAGTACAAGTTGTAAAATAAGTTTTAAAAAGGATATATAGAATTTACAGTAGATAACACATTATGTATAGTATATCCCTGCCATTTGAGTATCTTACTGCATAACTGGGGGAAATCTTACATATAGCTGACTGAGGAGTAGTTCAAATTATTTTTCTCATCTGTCAAGACTACTGAAACCATATATAAGCCTCTAGCACAGTGGTTCTCAACCTTTCTAATGCTGTGACCCTTTAGTACAGTTCCTCATGTGGTGGTGACCCCCAACCATAAAATTATTTTTGTGGCCACTTCAAAACTGTAATTTTGCTACTGTTATGAATCATAATGTATATATCTGATATGCAAGATGTTACTTTAATTGTTACAAATTGGACATAGTTAAAGCACAGTGATTAAAGCATTAATTAAAGCATTTACCCAGTAATTATAATTCATGAAGTGTTGTTTTACCTCCAAACTGCTGCTTTGTACACAGTAGCTGCTCTCTACACATGTGTGACTGGTCCACATAAATACATTATGGTGCCAACCCTTTCACCTCTATTTGTACTGGGTGTATGTGATGGAGTTGACGTGATGATGTCATCATGCTGGGTACTTGTATGTGGGTGTATCTGCATGTGGGCGGACCCGCCTGGAGATGGATAGAGGAGCAGCGGTGTCTCTGTTCCTAAGACCATTGGAAATGTATTTTCTGATGGTCTTAGGCGACACCTGTGAAAGGGTCGGTTGACTCCCAAAGGGATCGCGACCCACAGGTTGAGAACCGCTGCACTAGCAGGAGCCCTTAGGACATGTTGATTAGTATTGGGCTGCTAGCTGCAAGGTCTGCAGTTCAAACCCACCATCCATTCTCAGGGAAAAAGATGAGGCTATCAGCTCCTGTAAAGATTGACAGTGTGGAAATCCTTTATAAGGTCACCATAAGTTGGAAGCAATTTGATGGTAGTCGCTTTTATATGCTTCTGTTTTAATGTATTCCATGCTTTGGGACTGAGATCCTAATTCGTTAATTGACAACTCTAATCAGTAACTCTCAAGCAGAGTAAGCCTTTGCTTAGATTCTTGTTCAAAGAAGTCTTTAATTCTAAGTATTTGCCAACCAGTTCCTGAGGAAGCCTTTGATTGTTTCTAGTGTATTTTGCAATTTGCTGTGTGCTCTTTAAATGTTAAGGACGGATTGTGTGTGGTATGAAAACTCGTTGTTCAGTCCTCTGTTTCAGTACTTTGGCAGTTTATATTATGTTTTAACATTCTGGCAGGCTTTATCCCAATCACATGTGCTGCAGGCATAAAATCAATGTCTAAGCCTCTTTTGGTGAGATAATTAATGACAAAATTTTTTTTTTGTCCTGTGTCATAATACCTATCCAACTAAAATGCCATTAAACAGCTTTCAAATAGTAGGAAATTAGAACATTCAGATCAGCTTTTCATTTTCTTCACTTCTGATTTTCAGTGACATGAGAGGGGGTACCCCCCAAAATACAGAATTGCACTGGGTGGACCACAGCTCTCACAGTACACCTCTTTCTCGCCAGGCAAGCAAAGAGCAACTCGCTCTGATTTAGTGCAGTCCGTGGTGCTGCTGGGAGGGCTCTCACGGGTCACGGTGAATTCCTCATGAAAGAGTGTTGCGGGAACCTCGTTTTTTTGTGATGGACAATTTCAGAGAACAGCGTGCTGCTGTGAAACTTTGTTTCCTGCTCAGGAAAAATGCCACATAAACTGTTGAGCTCAGTTTATAAGGACAACGCGTTGGGAAAAACTCAAGTGTTCGAGAGGCTTTCTCGGTTCAGAAAAGGTGAAATGTTAATTGATGACAAGCCTTGTTCTGGACTTCTGCTAACCTTCTGAACGGACAAAAATGTTGACTTGTATTACATTTGGAGTTCATTCCACCAGGTCAGACTGTTAATCTAGCTTTCAATTGAGAGGTTCTGAAAAGATTGCATAACAGTGTGCCACAAAAGAGGCCTAATTCATGGCAGACAAGGGGACTGGTTTTGCCAGCACAACAACGTACCTGCTCACACAGCCACCTCAGTGTGCCAGTTTTTGGCAAATAATAGCATGCCTCTCTTGCTCCTAGTACCTTATTTACCTGACTTTCCTCTATGTGACTTCTTTTTGTTTTCATGAATGAAGAGGGACATGAAAGGACAGCGATTGAGGACATAGAAGAGGTGAAGATAAAAATGAGGGAGGTGCTGTCAGCCATCCAAACAGATGAGTTTGAAAAATGGAATCACAGATTTGATAAATGTATTAAGTGTGATGGAGAGTATTTTGAAGGTGATAAGGTTATTTTGTAAAAAAAAAATTAAATACATAGCTTTGAAAAATTTTTTCACTGGGGGGTATCCCATTGTATGTGGGTAAAGCCAAGATGTATTTTTGATGCAAATATACATGCTTTGTTCATTTTCATTTCATGAGCTTGGGCATGGCAGCTGAGCCGAGTGGGAAGTAGACATCGTTGGCAGGTGAAGTCGGTAGATCATTCTAAGTATGTTGAAATGCAATAGAATTGGGTTAATGAGATGGGGATATGCTGTTGTCAGCATCCCCGTGGAAACAAAAAACATTTGAAAAAGTACAGAAGCATTTGAAGAGAGTTACTTTCAACTAAGTCCCCTGAGCATGTTTCTCTCATTCACTTGAATGAGTTTTCTTAAATCTATGGGGAAAATATTCTAAAATGCTTTAATTTTAAACTTGTACATATTATTAATGGACATTTGGAATATATACTGTTCTTAGAATTTTAAAATAGATTTGTGACCTAAAGCATAGACATAGGACAAAATAATTGCTACAGTAATCACCCATGGTCTTATTCACCCATCCTTTGTGACTGTGTCATCTTTGACCCAAATTATATTGAGACTCAACCCCTCAATATCACCAGCCTTACCTCACGGGGTACACAGACCACTTCTCCTTTCTAGTTCTCCCTTTTGTGGCTTTACGGCAACTTTGACAAAGCATTTTTGATATTCAAAGTTAACTTCAAGTTTTACACCCTAAATAGGGATTAAGTAACCAGAATTTACTTAAGTGTGGCTATGAATATGTCTTTTATCATAGTGTGATGGCTCTGTGGCATGCATTTTTTTCATTCTAGATAAGTAGGGGGTTGACATTTTAGATCATCAAATTTGTAGTCAACAATCTAAGACACCAATCAAGCCCACCTACCCTACTAGTTTACCTCTCCCCTTCCCTTGATTGTTCTCTTCCCTCTTGTAGCCCATCCTCTTTCACTTCACCCAGTAGCACATTCACACCTGACTGCCATCTAGTCCAGCAGTTCTCAACCTATGGGTCGCGACCCTTTTGGGGGTCAAACAGCCTTTTCACAGGGGTCGCCTGAGTCATAGCAGTAGCAAAATTACAGTTATGAGGTGGCAACAAAAATAATTTTGTGGTTGGGGTTCACCACCACATGAGGAACTGCATTAAACTGCCATGGCATTGGGAAGGTTGAGAACCGCTGATCTAGCCTATTGCTTTAACTTTCCCCCTTGTGCACTGCACCTCTTTCCCTCCAACTCCAAAGTCTATTCCCGTTGGTAGGAAAGTCCCTGTCTTGGGTGTTCCCCCTCCCTGAGTCCCATCCCCTTATTACAGTGGTCTTATACAATATCTGTCATTTTGTGATTGCCTAACTTCATCCAACACAATGTTCTCCAGGTCTATCCATGCCATGAGGTGTCTGGTGGTTTTGTCGTTGCTTTTTAGTGATGATTATCTCACTGTGTGTCTACACCAGAGTCTCTTTGCATATTCTTCTATTGCTGGGCATTTAGGTGGTTTCCATCTTCTTGCTATTGTGAACCATGCGGCAATGAACATGGGTGTGCGTATATCTGTTCGTGTTGTCCCTTACTGGGTAAGGATATATATCCAAGAGGGATTGATGGTGTTTATGAAATTTCGACTCCTTAGTTCTACACACAGTGTATTAGGGTTCCACTCTCTTAGCCTCTCCAGTATTTGTTATTTTCTGGGGTTTTTTTGTTTGTTTTGTTTTTTACCTTAGCTGTCATTGTCTGTGTAGGTAGTATCACGTTGTTTGCTTTGATTTGCATGTATTGGTTATTTATAAATGTTCATGGACAAACCAGAAGAAAAAGAGGAAAAATATTATCTCGCTATCTTATAATATAGAATCCTCTGGCCGAGCGTGAAAGGCATCCATTGTATTTGGTTCTGTGTCAGCCCATGTGTGAATGTTCTGGCTGCCCTAAAGAACACTTCCAGATGAATATTTCATGTCTGCCTGCTTCTGCTACTCTGCTGGCATTCACTAAAGATATTCTGATATGCAAGTGATGTTGCTGAATTCAGGCTGTGACTTCTATTCCACCCAACCAGTGTGATCTACCCTTTAGCTTTCTTGGGGACCCACAGTAGCCTTGATTGAGCATCCCTTTCACACAGGTTCCAAGGAAACACAGGTGTTGCTGTTATTGCTGTCCAGATTAAGGAGAATTGAACGTCCTGGACTGTAACCAGATTGAACTCATGAGTGTTTTCTTGCAAGGGTCCTCCTAATAGAGTCGTTAGAAAAGGTTTGTCCCTTGGGAGTCCCCCAGATACTTCTGCTTTAATCTCACATCCTTGTCTTTCTGAGACTTGTCCTTCAGGGAGCTGGGAAGATACCAGAGCCACTTTCTACCATTCCTGTATGCCTTCCTTTTCCCATAAGAAGCCCTGAATTAAACAAGATAGACTTACTTTTTACCTGCTCTAACTACAAGATGTATTTTCTTCATTAATTATTCCAGCTGAATGACTAAGTTTTATGGTCTCCAGAACTTTCTCTAAGCTGAAAGAAAACAAAAAACAAACAGCCTTTATGGCCTGGTCCCCGAACTGGCATTGACACCGTATGTGAAAACTAACATGGCATAGAAAATGTGTTCTCTTCCCGGACAGTTTAGCTTGTTATGTCTATTTTCATTTGAGAAGTCTTATTTTAATATCAGCTGTTGAGTGTTGAGTCTCCAATTTGTATTCTTGCTGTAACATTATTAGGGGCCAATGTTTTTTGCTCTTATCTTTCTCTCCCTTTCCCCAAGACCTCCTAGCTGGTTGCTACAAAATAATTAGTGAGTAGATTATATATCCATAGGGCAGAGAGGAGTGCACATTAGAAATTTCAGAAATATGATTCCTATGTTACAAATGCTATATGTTTCTGTAGCCAACATTATCATCGATCTATATTATAGTTTCAGAAATTACATATTAAGAGGGTGTTGAAAGGGCATATAGGGTTGTTGTTTTTTTAATCTGTTTGATATATATAATTTGGAATGAGCCATGTAAAATGGCAACAAACAAGCAAACAAACAAGCAAAACAGGGTTACACATGGATTTACTGCCAGAAAAAATAAATATGCATCATTTACTCTTAGTACATGATTTAAATTGCACTCTAAAATAAATTTTAATAATCCAGCCTTGGCAGCTAGAGCCACAAGGCAAACCTTAGAATTTTGCATTTTCCAGTGTTAAAACATCCAATTTTGAAGACTAAGCTATATCTATTACTTATGAATGTTCTTTTATGTTAATATCTGCAAACACAGAACCTTATTCCAAATTCTAAAGAATTGGTATGAATAAATGGAAGATGATACCAAATGTATTCTTTTCGTTCATTTAGAAACATCAGAGCTCCTTTAAGATATTATTCAAAGCACCTAGTAATTTTATGCAAATTAGAGAAGATATTAATTATATCATACAGTCACTGTGTGACCGTATACTTACTTTTGCAGATTTTTCTAACTTTGATCCAGGGGTTTAATAATGTGTTGAAAGAGAGGAGGTAGCTTGTGCAGTACTCCTTTAGCACAAATAGGGAGGTCATCTGTTTTAGTCTTCTTCTATTCTTGGCAATAACAAAGGAAAAATTAATAAGGCCAATCATGATGGCAGTACCTTACCTTAGGTATTCAGATCCAGTGAATTAGCTAGAAATTACTACGGTGCCTTAAGAACAGCTTGAATGTGATCTATAGCCAGAAAAACAAATGGGGCTGGGAAGTTATAGTACTCAGTATTTAATCCTCTGAGAATAACCCTGTTATATTTAGGTCTCAGGGCAGAATATAAGTGACTACCTCAGAAAGGCATTTTGATTCATATGAAAACAGTCTGAGTTAATATGGGCTCACACATATTCAACCTCCGTTCTCTGTTCAACCACCTTTTCCCTATTCCCTCTCACCTTAATTAGTATCCATTCCTCTGAAAGGAATTTCTTAGCCGGAGGAAGATCTTCCAACTGTGTTAAATTTCTTAAAGTTAGCCAAGGATATCCTGTAAAAACAGCCTCATGCATTTGGACCTGATCTCCTGAGCCAGTTTTAAAATTAGATCTTCAACTGGATTTTTAGAATGCTACCATCCATAATCTAAAGAGCAACTTTTAAATATATGCAAAAGTATCTTATATATGCCTGTTTAATAACTTATTTAATATCTCAAGAAGAAAAGAGAGCTCATATTCCTTAAGTTTTTTTAAAAATCATTTTATTGGGGGCTCTTTTTTTTTTTTT
>NW_022111369.1:48157554-48163724 GCF_000313985.2 Echinops telfairi
AAAAAAAAAAAAAAAGAAAACAAAAAACTAGCAGGTAAAAACAAAAAAGGATACATATTTCCAGGTCTGTCCACTGACCTTTATGACTATCTCCCCACTGGTCCTGTGGGGATTCCACAAACTGCCCCTCCTAGCCTGAAGTCTATTTTGGGGGTTCCTCAAGGATTTTTTCCCCCCTCAGGGATGTTTTGGCTCGTCTTTGCTCCCGTTATTGGTTTGTTATGTTCCCTTCTTGGTTCGCCCCACTGTGGGAGTGTTCAGACCGGACACGTGCCCCACCATGTGTCCCCAGTATTGTCCTCTGTCTCGGTGTGCTCCAGTAAGGGGACATCATGGCTTGAGTTGTTGTCAGCCCTACAGTCCTTTCTGTACCTTAGCAGGTCCGTACAGGCTGTCATCCTCAGGGTGTGGTGTGCCAGAATGGGTGCTAGTGCCTTGCTCTCTCTTTTCCCTTTTTGGTTTGCTACTGTATGCACGTGGCAGACCAGCCCCCCTCCCCAACCTGCAGGTTTAGTGTTCTACTCTGTAGCACATATTTCTGTGGGGGGCTTGGAGGGATAGTGCAAAGTAATTACGGTAGTCTAAAGTTTTGGCGCACTGTGGTGGGGTCTACACTCACACTCCCATTTCAGTGGAGACAAACAATGCCCACCCCCCAGGTGGATTAGTGCCCCACTCCTCCAGTGCTATCGTGTCCCTCTTTTTTTTCTACCCTCCCCCGTTTCCCCTTCTTTGTTTTGGAGTGACATGTACAGCCTTGAGTTTGCTTTTGGCTATTGTGACGGGTACTGCCTTCTTAATCTCCTGTTCCATGGTTTTGTCCGATGTATGTAGTAAACCCATAGACTTTTGTTTGTTGATCTTGTATCCCGCCACTCTTCCATATTCCTCTATCGCTGTCAGTACTCCTGTTGTAGAGCTTTGGGTGTTTTCAATGTATGGGATTATGCCATCTGCAAATAGTGATAATTTGACCTCCTCCTTTCCCAGACAGATATCTTTAATGTCCTTCCACTGTTAGCTAGGACCTTCAGTATGATGTTGAAAAGAAGTGGGGACAAGGGGCAACCTTGTCTGGGCCCCTTTTCAATGGGATAGTTTCCGTCTCATTTCTGTTGACTGATGTTGGCTACTGGCTTTTTATAAATAGCTTGCATTAACTTGAAGAATTCCCCTTCCATTCCTATTTTATGTGTATCTTAATTAGGAATGGGTGTTGGATGTTTTCAAATGCTTCTGCATCTATCGATATTATCATGTGACTCATCATTTTTCTTATCAATATGGTGAATATTATTGATGAACTTTCAGATGTTAAACCATCCCTGCATCCCTGGAATGAATCCCAACTGATTATGATGGATGATATGTTTTATTTACTTTTCTATTCTATTGGCCAATGTCTTATTAAGGAATTTTGCATCTATGTTCATTAGAGATATTGGTCTATAGTTCTCTATTTCTGTGGGATCATTGCCCTGGTTGGGTATCAAAATTATATTGGCTTCATAGAATGAGTTTGGGAGTTTGCCATCTTTTTCTATGCTCTGGAATCATTTGTGGAGAATTGGTGTCAGCCCTTCCCTGAATGCTTCGTAGAACTCTCTTAAACTGTCTAGTCTGGAAGCTTTTTTCATTGGTAGTTTCTTGGTAACCGTATCTATTTCTTCTTTTGCTGTGGGTCTGCTGAGGTTCTTGACTTCTATCTGGGTTAATCTACGGAGGGATTGTTTTTCTAGATATTTGTCCAGGTCTTCCACATTGTTGAATTCATTAGAATACACACTTCCATAGTGCTTTGAGATTATCTATAGTGCGTTGTGATTTCTCCTGTTTCATCCTCATCCTGGCTCTTGATATTTGTTCCTTTCTTTCCTTGGTTAGCAGATTGTCGATTCTGTTGTTGCTTTCAAAGAACTAGCTTTTGGCTGCGTTAATTTTTTGCATTGTTCTATTGGCTTCCTACTCCTTTAACTCTGCCCTGATTTTTATTATTACTTTTCTTTTGCTAGTGCAGGGATTGTTCTATTGACTCTGTTCAAGTTGCTGTTGGTTTTGTGACAGCGTATCTGTCATGTCTTTCTGCCTTTTTCAAATATGAATTAATTGCTGTCAAGTTTCCTCTGATAAATTCTTTTGTTGTGTCCTGTAGGTTTTGGTATACTGTAGCCTCATTCTCATCAGTTTCTATAAACTTTCTAAATCCCTCTATAATCTGGGTCGGTACCCATTTGTGTTGCAGAAGATCATTATTCATCCTCTGGTTGTTTGCACTTGTTTTTCTGGTTGTCCTTTTGTGGATCTCCAGCTTTATGGTGTGGTGGTCCAAGAGGGACATCTTTATGATCTTTATGTGTTTGCATTTACTCAGGCTTGACTTGTGTCCCTGCATGTGGTATATTTTTGAAAAAGATCCACATGCACATTGAAAACAATGTGATTTTTGTTTGCATTTTGATGGAGAGCTCTATAAATCACTACCAGGTTCAGTTGCCTAAATGTAGTATTTAGCTCTGTAGCCTACTTGCTTCTTTCCTATTGAGCTTTCTCTGATAGTGGTTTATTAAAGTCACCTAATATGATTGTTGAGGCTCTGATTTCTTTTATGATCTTTCAAGCAGTTTGGCGAATTTTGCAGGTCTCTCATTAGGTGCACATATATTTATCATGCCTACTGGTTCCTGGTCTACTGATCCTTGAGCTTTATATAGTGCCCATCCTTGTCTCATGTTATGGTTTTCACCTTGAGTTCAATATTGTTGGAGATTAAGATGGCAACCTCTGCTTTTATTAAGTTGCCTTTTGCCTGGTGTATTTTCTGCCAGCCTTTTAATCTTCGTCTATTTTTTTGTCTATGAGCTTAAGTTGTGTTTTATTCAGGTAACATATTGATGGGTTATGTTTTCTTTTATTTTTTAGAAATAATTTTATTGGTGGCTTTTACAGCTCTTGTTACAATCCACATGTACATCCATTGTGTCTCCAGCACATTTGTGCCTATGTTGCCTTCATCATTTTCAAAACATTTTCTTTCTACTTGAGCCTTTGCTATCAGCTCATTCACCCCCCTATACACTCTCCTTCCTTCATGAACCACTGTTAATTTATAAATCTTTTTTCCAGGTTTTATACTGACTGCTGTCTCCCTTCACCCACTTTTCTGTTGTTTGCCACCCTGGGAGGGGGTTATATGTCGATCATTGTGATTGGTTCCCCCTTTCTCCCCACACCTTCCCCTGGCCTTCCAGGTTTCACCACTCTCATTATTGGTCCAGAGGAGGGTATCTGTCCTGGATTCCCTGTGTTTCCAGCTCTTATGTGTGCCAGTGTACATGCTCTAGTCTAGCCAGATTTGTAAGGTAGAATTGGGGTCATGATAGTGTACCCACCACTATCAACTAGCATTAAAGAAAAGTTGTAGGTTTTGTCAGTGCTATACTGCACCCTGGCTGGCTCTTATCTTCCTTGTGACACTTCTGTGAGGGGATGTCCAATTGTCTACAGATGGACTTTGGGTATCTGCACTCACCCTCATTCACGTTGATATGATTTTTTGTTCTGGGTCTTTAATGCCTGATATCTGATCCTATTGACACCTCATGATCACACAGGCTGGTGTGCTTCTTCCATGTGTGCTTTGTTGCTTCTCAGCTAGATGGCTGCTTGTCTATCATCAAACCTTTAATACCCCACAACTATATCTTTTGATAGCTGGGCACCATCAGCTTTCTTCACTGCCTATGTTTATGCAACCATTTTGTCTTCAGTGATCGTATTGGGAGGGTGGGAATCATGGAATGCCGGTTATTAGCACAAAGTGTTCTTGTGTTGAGGGAGTACTTCAGTAGAGGCCTAATGTCCATCTGCTACTTTAACACTTAACATATAAATAATATATAGATAGAGTTATTTACCTATCATTATATATAAAAAATATTTACAAATGTTCATGCCTATATTTAGACTTCTATAAATGTCCTTTGCCTCCTAGTTCTTTGCTTTACTTCCTTTTATTTTCCTCTTGTCCCATTATCGTGTTCGACCTTTGTTTGGGTTTCAGTAATTTCTTTCGGCTACATTACCCATAATCAACCTCCAGCATGCTGTATATTTTGTCCTCCTCACCTTTGATTTAAGATCACTCTTGTTCCCTTGTCCCTGGTTGGTTGGCACCCTTTTTCCCTTCCCCAGCTTCTCCCTCTCCCATGTTCTCCTGGAACGAGAACATCCGCAATGACTATATGGGGGAAATCTTGAACAACTTCTGCATGATGGAATACCACCAAAGTACAGGCACCCTCAGTACCCACTTCAGAAACATCTCCCTGAATTGGATTAAGCAGTCTGACCACCGAAGAGAAGAGTCTGTGACTGAAGAAAAATTCACCATTCTATTTGAATTGTAGTTCAGTGTCTGTCGGAATGAGCTGGGTTTGGGGGTCATGATCCTGTCCCTCCCAGTCATGGTGATTGTTCATGACAGCCAGGACAACAACACAATGGCCACTGTTCTCTGGGGCAATGATTTTGAAGAACCTGGCAGGGTACCCTTCACCATGCCCAACGAAGTGCTCTGGCCGCATCCGTGTGAGATGCTCAACATGAAGTTCAAGGTAGAATTGCAGAGCAACTGGAGCCTGGCCAAGGTGAACCTCGTGCTCATGGTGCAGAAGATGTGCAATAGCAACAGCAGTCACCTGGAAGAATACAGCAGCCCTGGTCCTGGTTTAATAGGGTTAATTTGCCAGGACAGAACTACACTTTCTGGCAGTCATTTGACAGTGACCTAGAGGTACTTTAAAAGCACCTTGAGCCTCACAGGAATGATGGTACCACCTTGGGTTTCATGAACAAGCAGCAGGCCCCCAACCTCTTCATCACCAGGCCTGATAGCACCTTCCTGCTGAGATTCAGCAACTCTGAAATCAGTGGTATCACCATCGCCTGGAAGTTCAACTCTCAAGGAAGAAAGTTTTGGAACCTGATACCCTTACTACAAGAGACTTCTCCTTCCGGTCCCTGCCTGACTGCCTGGGGGATCTGAATTACCTTATCTATGTGTTTCCTGACCGGCCCAAAGGCAAAGTGCACTCCATGTACTACATGCCAGTCTCCTGCGAGCCTGCCAATGGGGATTTCGATCTGGATGAGACCATGGACGTGGCACGGCAGGTGGATGAGCTCCTGGGCTGACCAATAGACACTCAGTGGATCCCCCATGCCCAATCATGACCCCATCAAGATGACCACCACTTCTCCATCCTCGCCAGAGGCACTGTGCTCATGGATGTTTTAATTCCATGTTCATTGTTGCATTGCTCCATGGGGACATTTGCTTCCAGGTATTCCCTCGCTAATTTAGCTATAGCCTTCTTCATTGAGTCTTGTTCTGGAAGACCAACTATTCAGATATTGTTCCTATTCATAGTATCTGTCATTGATCTCTGGCTTTCTTCAGCCTTTTTGATTATCTTGTTTGACTACCTTTCCCTTTTCCTGTCTGCCTGATTGTCCTCAAGATCTCTGATACGATTTTCCTGCTGTTTTAGTCTCTTAATGAGGTCCATTATCTTGTATTTTGCTTCTGTAACCTGATCCATTAGTTCTTGTACAGTAGAATCCCGGACCTTGATGCTAATCCGCTCTAGAAGGCCCATTAAGATGTGATGCAATTGAATTTCAGATTAGTTTTTTTCCATAAGAAATAACTGGAAACAGATTAATCCATTCCTGACCACCAAGTTTTTGCCCTAACCTTGCCTTTTAATACAAAACATTACACAGAAATTTCAGAGTAAAGATGTCCAAGGAAGAATTGAATTCCTTAGATTATTTTGTTGGCAAGACATATTAAACATATCATGCACTGCCTGAGCAATGAATAAACCTGTCATGCAAGAGAGACAGCCAGAATGCTGCTTAGAGGAAGTCTAGGAAGAATTGGTCTCATATACTTTTTGAGTGTCATTAAGAGTTACAAGTTCCACAGGGAATACAGGACAGATAAACTCCTCGAGACCAATATTGACAGTAGCCATACCAGTAGGGTAAGGGGAAGGTGGGGGAAGAAAGAGGGAAGCGATCACAATGACCTAACTATAACCCCCTCCCAGGGGGATGGACAACAGACAAGGGGGTAAAGGGAGACATTGGACAGTGTAAGACATGAA
>NW_022111369.1:48163824-48180365 GCF_000313985.2 Echinops telfairi
GGTGAAGAAAACTGATAGTCCCAGCTATCAAAAGATATAGCATCTGGGGTCTTAAAGGCTTGAAGATAAACAAGAAGCCATCTAGCTGAGAAACAACAAAGTCCACATGAAGAACCTCACCAGCCTGTGTGATCATGAGGTGTCTTTGGGATTAGGTATCAGGCACCAAAGGCCCAGAGCAAAAAAATCATAATGTGAATGAGGGATGGAGTGCAGAGTGGAGGCACAAAGCCAATCTGTAAGCAATTGGACATCCCCTTCCAGAAGGGTTGTGGCGAGAAGATGGGCCAGTCAGGGTGTAGTATAGCACCAATGAAACATATAAGTTTCCTCTGGTTCTTTAATGCTTCCCCCCTACCCCACTATCATGACCCTCATTCTACCTTACAAATGTGGCTAGACCAGAGCATATACATGGGTACAGATAAGAGCTGTAATCACAAGGGATACAGGACAGATAAACTCATTGGGACCAGTATTGAGAGTAGCCATACCAGGAGGGTAAAGGGAAGATGGGCGGAGAAAGGGGGAACTGATCACAATGACCTAACTATAACCCCCTCCCAGGGGGATGGACAACAGACAAGGGGGTAAAGGGAGACATTGGACAGTGTAAGACATGAAGAAATAATAATAATTTATACATTATCAAGGTTTCATGAGGGAAGGAGGGGGGGAAAATGAGGAGCTGATACCAAGGGCTCAAGTAGAAAGAAAATGCTTTGAAAATAAGGATGGCAACATATGTACAAATGTGCTTGACACAATGGATGTATGCATGGATTGTGATAAGAGTTGTACAAGCCCCCAATAAAATGATTTTTTAAAAAGGGGTGGAGAATACAAAAAAAAAAAAAAAAAAGGAGTTGCAGGTTCCTGGAGAAGGAAATCATGTTTGTTAAAGTAAAAATCAGTGAAAAGGAGGAAAGCAGCTCATTGACAGGCATGGTAACCACAATGATGGGCTCAAACATAACAATTGGGCTGCGGGACCAATCAGTGTTTTGTCTGGTGCTATAAGTGAGAATGAACTCAAATGCTCCTAACAATAAGTACAACATAAATATATTAGAAGGTCTACTTGTTCTCCATCTTACAGTCAAATTTTTGAGTATTTTCTCAGTATACTTCATTTTGGAGAATGCTACTTTTGATTGAAGATATTGTGATATTTTATGCTCTTGGGGAATTTGTACATAGATAAAGAGGCAATCACTAACAGTAAGAGACTATTGTGTAGTTTAAAATCAGGAGAGGTGTGTATCAGGGTTATATTCTTTTCCTATACTTATTCAATCTGTGTGCTGAGCAAACAATTTAAGAAGCCAGACTATATGAAGAAGAGCACAATATTAGGATTGAGGAAGGCTAAGTGGCAGATATGTGATAATAATAACCTTGCTTGCTGAAAATGAGGGGGACTTGAAGCATTTGCTGGTGAAGATTAAAGACTGCAGCCTGTAGTGTGGAGTGCAACTCAATGTAAAGAAAACAAAACAAAATTTGGTAAGGCGAGCAATGGATAACATTGTGATACACAGAGGAAAAAAAACATTGGATTTCATTTTACTTGGATCCACAATCATTGCTCAAGGAAGCAGCAATAAGGAAATCAAAAGATGATTGCATTGAAAACAATCTGTCGCAGAAGACCCCTTTGGAGTGTTAAGGAACAAATATGTCACTTTGCAGACCAGAATTAGTCTGACTTAAGCAATGAGCACTGGGGAATGAATAAGTTAAAAAGGAAAAGAAATAATGCATTTGGATTTGAGTATCGATGAAGAATATTGTCAGTATCGTGGATTGCCAGAGGACAAATAAATCTGTCAGGAGGAAGTACAGCTAGGATGCACATTAAATCGAGGATAGTGAGACTCTGATCCACATCCTTTGAATATGCTAATAGAGAGACCCATTTCTTGAGAAGGATATCATGCTTGGTGAAATCGAGGGTCCATGATAAAGATGAAGACCCTGGAGAGATGGTTTAACAGAAGGGTTGCCATAATGGTTTCATGTAAGAATGGCCATGAGGATGTTATAGAAAGAAGCAATTTTGGTTTGGTTTGGTTACACATAGGGGAATGTTTCAAACATATGCCTAATGATATTTTGGGGGACAGAAGAGAGTTTAGGTTTAGGTTTAAGAAGGCCATCTCGCCATCTCTAGAATCAGACTGCCTGGGTTTGAGGTCTGGCTCTATTTATTAGCAAGTAATATGTGGGTGATTCTCTGTGAGTGGGAAGTGGCTTGAGGGGACCTAAGGATAGTGATATTTGTAAACTGAAGTACTAATTATATTATAGTTTAGTCTAGAATTCTTAAGCTGCTATGCACTCCCTATTGGACAGAATATAGGTATTTTTAACAGGCCTCTGTGACTCCGAATCTTTCAATTGTAGCTCTTATCTTGTTAGTGACAGCTACTCCCCAGTATCCTCCACCTTTCTGACTGTAGCTCTGCTGAACCCCGACTTCCCTAAACACACGTTATTTTCACCTTCTGTTTTTGTTGTTATATGTGCTATTTCTTTTGGAATATTAAATCATATCCATAAATCCTCCTTTACCTGGCAAATACTAGATTATCTTTTGAAAATAGAATTAATTTTTGCCTTGGCTTTGATGGAATATGAAATACAAGGGTCAAATATTTGTGTTATACCTGAGAGTAAATAAGATAAGGCATTTAACCCCCCGACACATGTGGCCTCATATAATATTGTCTTTGAGAAACAGAAAAAGGGAAAAACGTTTTCCTTTATGCTGCAGTTTTTAAAATAACAATTTAAGGGCTGTTCGTGGGTGGCACAAACAATTACATGCTCAACGACTAACAGCCATGCTGCTGGTTCATATGTACCTAGATGCCCCTCGGAAGAGAGGCCTGGACATCTCCCAGATGATGCCAGCTACTGGAAACCGTAAAGAACGTAGCTCTGCTCTGAAGCACACGGGTCACAAGAAGTCAGCATTGACTGGAGAGCGACTGGTTTTTTTTCTTATTTTTTTGTTAAGTGGATGGGTATACAATCAAAAGAACTGACCTTGAGATATGTCAGAGGAAAAATTAGAAAATGCTTTGAAAACTTCAACCTCTTAAGAGACATGTTAGGTATAAATACTTTCTAAAGAACCGAACAGGAATTTTCTTTTCTACTGAAATTGTACTTTGAAAAGAAGGGTTCCTTACTCTGCAGGGGCTTCACAAGACCTGCACATCCCCTGAATCAGTACAGGCACAAACTCCTTGAATTAATGTGTATCAAATTTATGGTGGTTGCAACAATGGGCTCAAGCATACGAATCATGGTCAGGATGGCACGCGACCTGCACTATTTCCGTCTGCTGTACAGAGGGGCACTGCGAGTCGCAACTGACTTCACAGCGCCTAACAACCACCACCTTTTATGCATGTACATCTTTCTGGCTCCCTCTTGTTGCCAAGAGAATCCTTAGCTTTAATCAGCTTTTCAAAGTACCCTCAAGTTAAAACAAAGAAAGGGGAAGATAATTGACCCTTCAAACTCTTTTAGTGTTCTCTGGATAAGTTAGGATGCTTTTTCAAATAGAATATCCACATAGATTGAGGACGAAACTGGAGAAACTATGTCTGAGTCATGTAATGGTCTATGTTGCCTACTGAAGTACTGGACTTTTAATATCAGACTATTAACTGGAAAATGTACTCTTTTCTTATTACAAAGGAGAATCATTTTTAAAAGTTTGAGTAAACCATTCTAGTCCAATAGTATGTTCTACTCAACTTAAAAACATCTGTTTTGGTGAGAGGAGAACACGCTGCACGATGCTTTTTGAAAGTCACACGGACGATAAGATACCCCCTGACAAGTAGGATTCTCTGTGTCTGGAAGTCAGGAAATGTGTGGTGCAGAGAGCGGTGCTTTGGGCGAAGAGATCTTGATCTCAGCCAATGCTGGTTTTCAGACGCAGGGACGTCATCGTGGCTTCACTGCCTTCAGAGCCCAGCGAAGAGACGGAAGCCCGTGAACTTAGACAGCTTCTTTGTCAGACATGGCGTAGAAAGAAAGACACAAAGCGCGGCCCTTTGAGTCATGGCAGGCTTTGCGACTCCTTTCTTGGGCCTTTGTGAAAGCACATGGCTGGGCTTGTAGAAGATTAACCTCCTAACATTTCTGAAAGAAACAAAATTAAACAAATGCAAAGCAGCTCCCTCACCTCCTTTCCTCTCTTGTGAATTCAGTATTATGGTGGCCAGTGAATTATTTTGAATTCCCTCCGAGAGGCCAGGGCAGTCAATGGAGCCTGTGAATGAGGGCCCTCGGAAGGCTCAGTTGTGCGTTTTCTTGGGCTTTCACTGTTCTTTAGGGCATTATTCCTCGGAAAGAGTTCCCTCCAAGAGTGGGGTCACTCTAGAGACCTTTAGAGTGCTTGAAGTAATCCACCCTTTAATCTCTTCCTTCCTGTGGGAAAATCAGTATGGAAAACAGAGTGAGCTACTATTGACATCTGGCTATAGATTGCTTAGATTGTTTACATTTAATTTACCACCATTCTTTTCCTGAAATAGCTTTCACTGAAATTTACTTCTTCAGTAAAGGAAAAACAAAATATTCCACAGACTGGATACATGGCTTATACTCGTAACTTTGTCTGATCATGTTTCAGAAACGAAGAACGAATGTTCTTGCCTCAGTTTCCTACTCTAATGCCCATCTCACTAATCCAGCAGATAGTGTATGTTATCCTTATATAAATATACATGACTGTTATAATGTAATGCACAATCCCCATACCTTAGTTCATTTCCCTAGCTCTGAGTTTATCAAATTACACTGTGTATGTAAAGACTTGGTGATTTTGTGGTTGTTCACTTATGGGTGAAACTGTTGTGACAAAATTGGTGACAGTGAAAACACAGATATCTCTTTGGGGATGAGATAGTAATAGGGAAATGGGATGGAAATCTTCTGCTCATTTTTTATTGCTTGAGTTTTAAAATTTGTTCATGTATCCTGTATTCCTTATATAAATATGAAAAGTTAAAACAACAGAATTAGAGATTTTTATTAGTTTTTGAGACACAGTGAGCATTTAATTCACGTGCTCTTGCCTACTCTTGTTTCGATCCTGTATAGCTAGTATCACTTGCTATTGTTAGGTGCCCTTGAGTAAGTTCTGACTCATAGTGACACTTAGGTATACAGGGTCAGAACAAACCCTGTCCTGTCCTGCACCATCCTCACACTTGTTAATATGTTTGAACCCACTGTCGTGGCCGCTGTGTCAATGGCCTTCCTTGCCGAGAGCCTTCCTCATTTTTGCTGCCCCTCTACCAAGCACGGTGTTCATCTCCAGGGCCTGGCCTCAAAAAACAGACACACAAACACTATCCTAATTCAGTTGTCACCAGACCCATCAAGTTGATTCCAACTCAGGACGAGCCTCTATGTTACAGAATAGACTTTCTCTGAAGGGTTTTCCTGGTTGTGATGCTTTGGATGCAGAGCACCACGCCTCTCTTGGAACCATGTCTGGGTTGCTTTGAACTGCCAATATTTGGTGTAAAGCTTGACTGCTACACTACCAGGGCTCCTTCTGGTAGTTATACTTGGGGGAGATAGGTGTACACAGAGACTTAAGGGCCGTGAGCAGTTCTTGCCAGTGCTTCCCCATTCCTCGGTCCCTTGATGGAATGCGAGGCTAGAAAGATCGCTGGAGCTGCCTGTTTCAGGGAAGCTTCTGGATTCCCAGCAGCATTATACAGTGTCAAGAGCCCACTGTTTAGGAATCAGGGAAATTGAGTTCTGGTCCTCAGACTTTTTTTAGCTGTGAGATCTAAGGGCATCTGTTGAGCTTGCAGTCAGCTTTTAATGGAATTAGACTTTAAGATTCTTAAAATCCCTTTATACTCATGGTGTTCAACATACGATCTGGCACCAGGAATGTATGCTTAATATGCTATTTTTGGATAAAGAAGTGAAAATACATCATTTTTCTGATCTGCCAAAAAAGGGCAGTTAGAAAGTAGGGTGGTTGGAAAGGAGCCCTGGTGGTGTAGTGGTTATGCATTGCACTGCAATCCACATGATTACCAGTTTGAAACCACCAGCTGCTCTGCAGGAGAAAGATGGGAGGCCTTGTACTCCTGAGACTGTAAAGAGCTTCAGTTTGGAAACTCATAGGAGCAGTTCTACTCTGCCTCTGTGAGTCGAAAACAACTTGGTGGCAGTGAGTGAGAGTGGTTAGAGTTGCTTGTTATGTTGCCTAAGGTTCCTTCCAGCACCGATACTCAGATTTCAGGCCACCCACACCCAGGGTTTCTTTGTTTCCACTTTTCTATATAGTATCCTATTTGTCAAAGCCTTAAAAGGTTACCATCCAGTTTCTCTGTTTCACTAATATCCCTGCTATCAGCACACTATATTTTCTAGTTTGTTTAGCCGAAACTATTAAACAGCCTTGCTTCCATTTGGGAAATGCTAATTAGGTTGAATCATAGATAATTGCTATTTTTAAAAGACACCCCCCCCAAAACCAAACCCACTTCCATTGTTTTGATTTCAACACAGAGTGACACTATATAGGACTTCCAAGAATACAGATTTTTACAGGAGTAACAGCTTAATCTTTTTTTCTGGGAAGCTGTTGGTGGGTTTGAACCACTGACTTTGCTTGTAGTTAGCAATAGTCCAACAATTAACCATAGTGTCACCAGATTCATATAAATAGGCCCCATGTTTAGTATATTGACAGTTGAATATTGGTAATTTCAAATGGCCCAACCAAAGATTCTTCTCCCAACAGTAGACCCAGAGATTTAATCTTTGTATTAAAAATTTCAGTGGATTTCTGTTATCCCCACCACCTACCCCCTTCTCCTAAATCACAAGAGCTTTCATGATCTGGCCTTGATTTCCTGGCTGGCTCATCTGTGACCAGTCTCTTTCACTGTCTATAATCCAATTGCACTCAAATTTCAATGCCTAGACTGCTAAACCTTTCCTTTACTGCAAACCTTTGTAAGCAGCATTTCCTTTGCCAGAAACACTCTGCTCTTCTCTGCTTTCCCAATTCTCAACTATATGGCTTTGCTTGTTCAGTACCTATTTTATCAGTAAGAGAGAGACAATATACACATAAGAAACATATATAAACTTAGTATTTTAGAAGTGAAAATTATTATGAAAAAGTACTTCCTTGTTTAATACTCTAACTCTGAATTTTAAATGCTCCATTTAGTAATCCCTCATACACTCCCTGCCATTGACTGACTCATAGCGACCCTCTAAGACAGGGGAGTACTGCCTTTGAGGGTTTCCGTGACTATAAATCTTTCTGGGAGCAAAAAGGTTCCTCTGTCTCCCACAGAGATGCTGGTGGTTTCAAAGTACAACCCTTGCAGTTAGCAGCCCGACATATCACCCACTATGCCACCAGGGCGCCCATGACTGAACACGTTGCATAGATGTGATCTCATCACCGAAACTCAAGGGGAAAAATAGGTTCCCTTATGTGAAGCTCTGTATTTCTGTAAAAGTTCCTGAGCGGTGCAAATACTTTGTGTTCAACTACTAACCTAAATGTTGGCAGTTCAAACTCACATAGTGGTCCCACAGAAGAAAGCTAATTTGCTTTCATAAAGATTACAACAAAGAAAACTCTGTGAAAAAATCCTATTCTGTAACACACAGTTTTACCATGAGTTAGAATGACCTGAATAGGAATGGGTTTTTGTTCATTTTTTTAATAGTCCAACAGACCAGTGCTGTTCTCCAAGGTAGCTGTTTCTCTCTGTGAATTCAAGATGTCTTTCTGTCGCTCAACATCTGATGGGAAATAACAGAGTTTTAGACTAGGCACTTTTTTATCAGCCCAGAGGAGTCATCGTTGGTAAGGTCGGAAGACATAGCAGTTTTAAAGAATAGAATTTTATTTTTTAAGAGTAGATTTTTAAAAAATACAGGTTTAAGATTTTTATATAGCAATCTATGAAATGAAATTTCTCCAACAGGTGTTTTTGCTATGCTTTGGAACACTGGGAGGAGAGAAATGCTGCTGAAACTTTTCTTTTAATTCATACCCTTTTGCTCCTTTCTAGGTAAAACTGTTTGCCAACATTATGAGTAATAAACATAGGAAATGTAGTTATGTTTAGTTGACAGTTGTATTTTCATAATGAATGAGATAATAGGAAAGGAGGTCAGTGAAATAAGTAAAGTTAAAAATACAAGCTGTGGAGCTAGGGTGCCTGGACTATAAATGGTCACTTTCCTGTGCCTCAGATGTCCCTCATGTACATAGGTACAACAACATTATCTTCTTTGCTGAGTTGTTCTGAGAGTTAGATGAAACAAAATGCAGAGAAGAGGACCTGGCAAATTTTTATCATAATCATCAATAATGCGTATTATATTTGACAAAAATGGCTATGCAGAATCCGAGGGCTTGAGAAAAGTTGGTTGATATTTTACTAATTTGGTGCAAGAAGGGTTCTGGTGCTGTGGGCTAGGTGTTGGGTTTCTGAGCACGAGGCCATCCATTCAAACACACCAACGGGTCACTCCACTGGAGAAAGAAGAGGCTGGCTTGTGCATGAAGGTTTACAGTCTCGGAAGTCCTGTGTAGGTTCACTATGAATCACAATGGACTCACAAAGGCATTGGGTTTGGTTTGGGGCTTAATTTGTATTCATATATTCTCAAATTAATACTTGAGATATGTATGCAATTTTAGTTAAGGTTTAGCAAAATGATTAACATAATAAGCCCGAGACTGTTCATTCTTTTTTTCTAAATTAAATACATTTTTCTAGACATAGCTTCCTCATTCCATTATATCCCTTCCCTTCCCAACCAGTTCTGTTGTTCCATTGGGTGGAGTTATACAATCATCAATGCCATCAACTTCCTTCTCCCCTCCCCCCCTCATTTCTTGTACCCTCAGGAACCCATACTCCTGTCAGTGTCTCTGAGAGGTCGTCAAGCTTGACTGCCACGTACTGAGCTATCTTTAATGTACTAATGAATGTACACAAATCTAACATGATTAATGAGGTATATCACATAAAACCTTAATAGTAAGGGGAGCAATCATAAAGAACTATAGGATAGTTGTGGTTCCCCAGTGCCATACCGCACCCTTGATTTATCCTCTGTTCTGTGAGGCCCTTCTGAGAGGCTCTGTCCAGTTGTCTGGCTGGTGGACTTTCAGTCTCCACTACATCCACTCCCCTTTGTATCGGGTTGGTTGCGTGTTTTTTGAACTTCTAATACTTCTTCCTGTTGATACCTCCTGATCACACAACCTGACATGCTTCTTCCTTGTGGGCTTTTTTGCTTCCCTGCTAGATGACCACTTGTTTAACTACAATCCTTTAAGACACTATCGCTTTTGATCAGCTTTCTTCACCACATTTGCTTATGCATCCATGTTGAGACTGTTGCTTCTTAAAGAGGCTTGCTTACAGAGTTGGCTGGTATTTAAGAACTTGAGTTTTCTGAGTCACTAGCATTTGAACTCTCCACCATTTCTTAGACTGCCGAGACTGTTTGTGCAAGCACGTTGGTTGATGGTGAATACCTGCTGCCTTCAGAAATGTGCAAATGTTATATGTGCTAGGCAGAGAGTGTCTACATTACCAGCCTCCAATGAAAATAGGTACTCGGTCTCTAGTAAGTTGGCCCAGTAGAGAACATTTCACATGGGCTGTCACAACTCATCACTGGAGGAATGAAGTGGGTCTCCAGTTCATTAGACATCACACCATAGACCTTTTCCTTTTGTGTATTTTTCTTTATAGAATAAGTCCCCATAATGCCAATTTATGGACAACTCCTACTTCCTCTTTAAGGCTATGTAAACATCCCCTCTCTTTGAGCCTTCTTCATTAGCACCCCCTTTACTTGCTTTCGGTGCATCTTTTACGTCTAGAGGGTCAGCATTTGCTGACACTATTTTAGTTTCAAAAACACTGCAGTCGAGTCCAATAGCACTGTACAGGTTCCTGAGACTGTAACCCTTCACAAGGTTAGAAAGCCTCAGCCACTTAAGTGGCTGGTGCTTTCAAACTGCTGTCCTTGAGGTTAGCAGCCCTATGTGGAACCTCTATGCCCCCGGACTGCTCCTGTCCCAACTCACCTACAAGTCTTAACTTAAAGACACATTAATAAACAGGAGATTGTCTGTGGCCGTGTACGTCACATAATATTAACCAAGAAAATGACCTTGTGCTGAGTCCTGTGAATCTTCACAGTAAATCAGTGAACCTCAAAAAGAGTCTTGGGGACCAGAGGTACAGTATGACCTTTGTATTGCTTGAGATACAGGATTATCTGCCACAACAGTAGCAAAAAAAAACTAAAAAATACGATGAATGGAAAAAGGAAGAAATTTAATTTTTTTCCCCAACGTACAAGTCCAGAGATTGAAAGATGACTAGTCAGACAAAGGCACATATAGTAGCAGACATACACAAGTGAATGGAACAGTGTGCACAGAGAATGGAAGGTCTACAGAGATAACACTGTTAATAGGGGCACCACCCCCCTTTCTCATTGCATTTGAGTACAGCACAAATACAAGGGAGCTGCAAAAAGCTTATGGAACTATGGAATTAAAAGGTAATTTGTTCCAGACCAGTTTGAAGCCTCCTCTTTCTGTGCCTGAGTCTTTATGTCTTGTCCTCCTTTGGACATTAACATTTAAGCAAGCCCTTATTTTTGTGAAGTGGCTGCTATTACTAATTATTGTTCATGGTTTAATGCTCTTTGCTCACTTGGCTACTTACTTACTGCTTTGGTGTTTAATTCCTTTCTTGTCTACTACCTGATAATGCCTCCTTTGTTGAACTTCATTTTTTTAAAGTGTCAGTCATATTTTATATATCATTTCAAAATCATTCTCTTTTTTTTTGTGGAAGTTAAAACACAAAAGTTTCCAATAATCCGTTGTGGTTTGATTATAATTAGTGAGTTTGGGCTTCGTCTTATTCTTGTAAAAATCCATACTATACTGACATCCTAGAGTTTTATTGTGTTTATAAGCAAATTTGGGCAGTTAAGTAATGGAATACTCCTGCCCTGGTGACTTGGTTACAAGTCCAGCTGCTAACTGCACGACCAGCAGTTTGAAACCACCAGCTGCTCCTAGGAGAAAGACCAGACTTTCTACACCAGTCAAAGTTCCAGTGTCAGAAACCCACAGGAGTTAGTTCTCCCCTGTCCTACAGCTTCACAGGGAGTCAGAACCAACTTAATGACAGTGAATTAGTTGAATTTTCTTTGATTAATTTACAGCGAAAATACTGACTAAGTTATCAGCTTATTTCTAGCATATGGTGTCACAATCAATAAAGGCTTTAACATACCTTTTAGTTTTTCTTCCATTCCATCTTCACCAACTCATTTCTTAGGTTGATGTCTGATGAATTGCCCCAGAAACTCTATTTTATATCTTGTCTATGGGTTTGAAAGTGAGTGGACTGCTGGGGGTGGATCATAAAATTAGCTTGGGAAAAATGGTTATATAGTTTATTTAGATGTGACTACTGCAGGTACTTATTTGTAATCTGCTGCTCCATACCAAGATTAGTTATAACGTCATGTTGAGGAAAACCCTTAAGGAAAGTGTTATTTTTCAAACAATAGAGACGAGACCTTTATAATTAAATCCATCTACCTTGGTTAGAACACATGATCAAAAAAAATCCTACCTTCTGTTGTTTAAGAATAAACTACTACCTATATTTTTTCTTTCTGTTTATAATGAAATTTGGAGCTGCTAAATGCTAACTACAAATAAGAGTATTTATTCTGATAAATAGATTACTTAGACTCTCTTCTGTAAACACTGCTTCAGCCCCTGGCTCTGCCCAGCTGTCCTATAACATTACCATTTATTCCAGGGAAACACGCCTTGCCATCAAGTCCATCTGGATGGACTAGGACCATAACCTCTCATTTCAGATAAATATCTCAGAATGCATATGTATTTATTCAATGGTGGATATTATTCATATTGCCTGTATGTATAATGGACAGCTTATTTATTCAATAATAATGTTATTTTTTTATCCTATTGACAAAAGAGACACAAATTGCTTGCTAGTAATTAAAGGGTTTGACTATGAGTAGAGATCTCTGGATGGAACTAGCAATAACAACAACAACAACAACAACAACAAATTACTTAGTGATTCCCTGGACTTAAGTTGTTATACTTTGATGTTAGAAAATTGCTTCTTTACTCTGATGTTGCTAAATAACATTCTTTAGGTACTTGCAAAAAGTACCTTTTTTTCATCTTTTGTTAATTACATGTTGTGGGACAGCAATAGTAGCATTTTGAGTCTGAGCCTTTTAATCAGCTCTGGGAATAGACTGGCTGGATTGTGTTTTCTTCAGCACCAGTTAGTTGCCCTAAGCATTCAAGTTAATTTCAAGGGGAATTATTTTTTGTTTTCTTTATCTCTTTTAAAAAATATTTTATTGACATATAATTCACATAGCACACAGTTCAACAGTTCATCACATAAAATAACTGCACAATCATTACCTCCCCATTTCACTGCAATTTTCCTTCCATACTCCTAGTAAATTATTAATCCAATTATTGTATCTACAAATTTACCTGCCCTGGATTTCATATACAGAAAAATAGACAAAAGAAAAACAGAAGAAAAAAAACCAACACTGAGAAATGATGTACAAATGCGCTTTACACAATTGATGTGTGTATGGATTGGGATAACAGTTGTATGAGCCCCTAATAAAATGTTAAAAAAAAAACAAACCAAAAAAACTAACACAACAACAAGGACAAAATAAAACAGAAAAACCTCAATCAAAAAGAAAGCAGAAAATATAAAAAATGGAAAAAATAAAATGGGTCAAAAGGGAAATGAAATGATCAGGTGTTACATTTAACTTAACTACTTCTGCAGTAATCCACTTTCAGTCGCTCTCTCTGTGGCACCAAGGATATTCCTCTCCCTGGTGACTGGTCTGCGGTCCGAGGGCATTCTCTGGAGCTTTAGTACAAGTGGAACTCTGCAAATGGATTTTGGGTTTTCACTGTCATCCATAGGCCCTGCGAACCAAGTGTTCAAAAGTTAAGCTCTCATACCATTCCCTCCTATAAACCCTAGATCCATAAGGATCACTGATGAGAAGATTGTTACAATCTTAAGGGCCCTATTGCACAGCAGACACAGACTACCAAATATAATAAAAGAACCGCACAGTGGAAGACAAAATAGATGGTTGGAACCTGATAAAAATAAAATACTTATACATGGATTGGGAAAACATCCTTATGACACATGGAGACTAAGTAATCAAATCTCTAGAGTTCTGTAACACCTCAATAACAAAAATAAAAGTAATTCAATTAAAATGTGGGCAAATGACATGAACAGACCATACACCAAAATGACTAACAAACACATGAATATAATGCTCATAATCACTAGTTATTTGGGAGATGCAAATAAAAATGATAATGAGATATTAACATACCCACAATGGTAATTAATATATTTTGACCGATATCTACATTGAGTTAAGGGTTACCCATGATAAGGCTAGTATGTACCTTCAAGCCTAACCCTTTTCCTCAGGTGTCAACTTATAGGTGATTTGACTCTGTACTCTAACTTAAAAAATTCAAGCACAAGAAATGGCAGTTGAATAGCATCTGGCATCATTGAATTTACTAGGGATCATGCTAATGTATATTAATTAACATTGAGAAATTAGATTGTTTTCGTATTCTAGACTCTTCAGTAGCAAACCTTGGAGAAAAAAGGCTCTTGGGATTTTAAAACTGAACTGTGCCCTGCTGAGTTTAAGAATTCACTGCAATGGCCGCTTGGCCATGGGGCTTGTTAAGGAAATAGTAGGTTACCATTCAGGATCAGGAACAACTTACGTTAGTTCTTAGGTCAGGAGAGCTTCTTCTCACGTGCATAGACAGGCCCTCTCTGGTCTTTCACCACTGAGTTCAGCTTCTGCCCTGCTTGGCAAGTGTTAGAAAGCTCTTTAGCTATGTAGCTTTGCCGTTAAGGGCCTGGAAGCACGCATATCCTTCAGGAAGCTCCCATGGTGAAAAGGTACTCTGCTATCTTGTTCCATGGGTCAGCACACCCACTACAACCATCTTGTTCTCTGGACAGGGAAGTGCACTGTACCTTCGGATGCCAGTCTCCTGTTTCTGTTGTTGCTGCTTCTCTCTGACTGCTTCTCACCTTTTTTTTTTTTTTTTGCCATTGTTAGTGTTACAACTCTGTTTCTCTCTTCTTCTGGGTGAGAATGAGGTCCCCACTTCCTGCCTCTTGGATGGCACATTTTAAGCCTAGCTGGGTGGCAAAACTGAGCTGTATGTCATTCCTTGCATAGCCCTCTTCTCTGATGGGGATCAGAGCACAGTGGATGTTTAGAATTGTGTGGCCATTCTCTGTGGCTCTCTCTTTCCGGGTGTAGTAAATGGCATGGGGAGCTCCTATGGCCATGAGTCAGGAGAAAAATTAACCTTTACCCACCATCCTTCTTTATCGTATTCTGGCACCATCTGTACTTCTCCTGGTACTCTGCTCTGCTCCTCTTTGCTAGAATCGATCATTCCTTCTAATATCCTCACAATGAAGAGGGCTTCTTAGGGAAGGTCAGAAGTATCACAAGTCATCATCAGCGAACAATAGGGACACACTTATTGCTCCACAGCAGCACCTGTCCTCAGCCAGCAGCCAAGTCCTCTGTGGTCCTCAGCCTGCCAGCCACTTGGTCCCTTGGTCTTTGTCTCCTTTGGCAAAGAAACCAGCCCATCGGCAGCTTCTATGTCATAATCCCTTCGTTTTGGGTCACACGGGGAGAAGGTATCCCACAGTCTTGGTGCGGTCCTCTGAATCTCAGTGCCACAATCCCTGGTGCATCTGGTCTCACTGTCCCCTCCCACTTCAGCCAGAGATCTGGGACTTGCTCCTCCAATGGCCCTGGGCTTTCTCTCTATGGCCTGATGGCTCTTATACACAGAGGATTGCCTTTGACGGGGTATGGTTTTTATCTTCTAGTCAACCATAACCCCAAGGAAAATGAAGGATGGCGTCATAAGTCTCAACTTCGAATAAAGTCGTCTTAAAGATACCCCCAAGGAAGTGAAGGGTATGACTTGGTTCATACCCTCTACAAAGGTCAGGACTTAAGCCAGCTCCTCCCTCCTTAGTCATGTAATGAAACTCCCTCCAAGTTGGGATCATAACCACAGGCATGGAGCCCAGAACTAGAATGCATCACATAAGGAATTATGGCTAGAAGGACCATATTAATTGACTACATCTCATTGGGCAACCTCAACTTGGTTCTTTGAATGAGTATTTCTCTCAGTCAACTCTCAGCCACCTTTGTGGATCTGCCCTCGGGTTGAAAGCTACAAAATTAGGAAACTTACCCAGTGTGCTATTTCTTTCTTCTGAATGAGGATTCCCTTCTAGTGTTTTCCTTGGATTTTTCCATCTTCTAGTGACCTCAGGAAACAATTTTGTTGTATGTTTATTATAGTTGAATAAAAAGTACTCAGCAATACCAGACGAGGACTGATTCCATTGATTGTAGAATGTGTGATACCACCAACAGCAAATAAAAATAGTGGGGAAGGCATATAATTTTGAAACGGAAGAGCCTTTCTACTCATAGGATCTATTACAGGCCATAATCTTTGCTTGAGGAGAGGAACTATTTGACCAGCAGGAACTCATTTAAGCAAAAGTTAAACTATACTAAATTCAACAGCAAACTAGAGGGACTTTAACTGCCTAAGAAGAAATGCCTTATTTGGTATTGGTCCTCTTTGGATGTTTCTTTACATTCAAACCCATAAATTACACACAATTCCTAGTTTGGGCCTTTGGAAAACTAGTTTATAGAGCTCTTTTAATCCTTACCTATGTGAGATTAGAGTTAATGAGAGTAGGATGGGAGATTGGGGATATGAAACAATAGTCACACATTTTGAAATGGAAAAGTCTATGTGTGCGTAGCATAATATAGCATAACCATGTGATGTCCTTGCAAGACTGTGCAATTAAAGAGATGTCTTTAGTTGACTGAGAAATAATATGTGTCTTTGCATGTGTATGTGTGTGTGTGTGTGTGATTAAGACAGAAAGAGATGGTGAAGCAATACTAGACCAGAGAGTATTTCAGAGAGAGAAAAATGATTAATGAAACAATGCGAGGTTCTCTATTAGTTTGACATTGATTTATATTTTACATTACTGTTGCTTTCTTTTATCTAGAGGAGCTCATTTGAGTTGCCCATTTATAGTGATTTTTTATTTTCATTTTTGCCAGGTCTTCATAAAACTATCTGGCATACACTTGACGATTCTGTGTAACTCCTCCTCTAATAAAGACTATCACCTTTTTAAAAACTATGTAACAGACTAGAATCAAATTTTAAAGTATGTCTGGAGGCATCCTGGAATTTCATTTGCAGGGACTCAGGGAGATGCTCGCTGAACGTAAGGTTTTTGGATGACTTGATTTTAACAGCCTTCAGT
>NW_022111369.1:48185928-48194618 GCF_000313985.2 Echinops telfairi
CCCTCAGTGGATGTACTCGTGTGTCTACTCCTGTTTTCAGTTTGTTTGTTTTTTCGGTTTTCAGTTTTTTTAAAAAGGTCGATGCTTGGCAGGTTTTCAGAAATGACTACAGAGATACTGAGGATAAAAAGAGATTAGCATCAGACTCTGCCTGTTGTCTTTCTTAGGAAGTGTCTGCTAGATCACTTCCATCTCATCGCAATCCCGTGTGCACCAGAACGAAGCGCTGCCGGGCCCTGCGCCATCCTCACAATAGCTCCTACGTGTGAGCCCACTGTTGCAGTCACAGTTTCAGTCCAGTTTGTTGAGGGTCTTATTCTTTGCCGCATCAAAGCATCATGCTCTTTCTGGGGACTGGTTCCCCCGATGACATACCCAAGCAAGTAAGAAAAAGTCTTGCCATCTCTGGTTCTAAGAAGCCTTCCGGCTGTCCTTTTGCAACACAGATGCATTTGTTGTTCTGGCAGCCTGTTGTATGTGTGATATTCTTTACCAACACCATGATTTAAAGGAGCGGTTCTTCGTTGGTCTTTGTTATTCACTGTCCAGCTCTCACGTGGGTGTGAAACAAATGAAAAGGCCATGTCCTGGGTCAGGTGCACTTTAGTCTGAAAAGTTTCAGCTTTGCTTTGTAACACTTTAGCGTTTTTAAAATGATGTATTTTGGAAAATATTCGCTCAGTGAAATTTGTCTTCAATATCTTACTACTGCTCGTTGATTATAGATAAAAGTAAAATGAAATTTTTGGCAATTTCAATAGGTTCCTCATTTATTGTGATGTTTACTGGTCCAGTTGTGGAGACATTTGTTTTCTTTACATGGAAGTGTAATTCATATTGAAGTTCTTAGTCTTGATTTTCTTCAGGTAGTACTTTAAGCCCCCTTTGCTTCATGAAGCTAGGTTGTATAAATTTGAATTATGATGTCTCTCCTAAATATCATCCAGGTTACAAATTTTAGTTCTAAAGTCTATTACAGTAACTCTTCTGCATATTGTAGGTTGTTAATGAGTTTTTTCCTAATCCTAATGCAAAATTATTTTTCATATAGTCCATCTTCTAGTTTATTTGCTCAGACTGAATAAGTATGCTGAAAGAATATAAGCCTTATTTAAACCATTGTGATTTGAACCATGAAACTTACTATACATAAAGACTACTTATTGGACTATCTATAGGTTCACCATGTGCAAATTTGTAAGGTCAAGTAGCTATTAATGTCAGAAATTTCACTTACAGCTTATGCTGTTTGTTCTGTATTGTTTGTCTGCACTGCACATTGGGGTACAGTTCTTCAGCCTCTTATATAGTAAGACTATGACAATTTCCTGTTGAAATATTCTTCTTTTTGTTATAAAAATATAAAAAAAATAGCAGAACTCAGAATTTCAACATTGGTAGGAAAACTGGTATTTAGCCACTAGGTACAATTTTAAGAAAAATAGCGTCTTGGTCCATGGACCCTTATATTTTGACTACTGTGGAAATAATAATCATGTCACTCGCTTTCTCATAGCATGAGATATCACATACAGGAAATCAACCAAATTACATATAGTTTTGCTTCTTAAATGGAATTTTAAAAGGTCATTCCTTTTGGTACATAAGGAAAATAACTGTTAATATCTTAAATGTCCCAATGGGAAAAAAGATGTGAATGTCAGTTTCTTTAAATATTTAAAACTTTGGAAATCCTATGAGGCACGTCTATTCTTTATGATAGGAGCACTGTGAGTCAACATTGAATTAATGGCAGTTGGTTTGGTTGATCTCACTTCATTTTGCTCTGAGTTATGTATTGGAGGCATCATTGTATGAGACATGCAACAGTTTTATGATAAATTCAGATGGTGATGCTGGAAGACTCATACTAAGCAATAACATTAAATCTAAAACACAAACATGTTTCTTTCCAGTGAAGACCAATTGCTACCTCTATCACAATGTAGATAGGCAGCCTGGCCAAGGTGACCAGTCCTTTTAATCCTTGTTTTCCACATGGCTTGCCATGTGGTTTTCATGCCCTATAATTGATTGATTGGCTCACTATTAGAGCAAGCCCCTTCTCTTTGGCAGAAAGCATTTTTGTTTGATTGCTCCAGTGTGCCATGTAAATTTAACAATTGTCTATGTGTTCCCTAGGATAAAAAAATTGTATTGCAAATGTTGAACGTATTGCATCATAGTGGGTATGAATTTTGTGCTTGGCGAGGTAAGCAATCAACATAGGTAGAATTCATACTAGCCTTGACGAGGTTAAATTCCTGTCATTAATCTCATGCATGCTTTGCTAAACTCGCTTGTGGAGAGTGTCTGACATGTGCAGAAGGTGTTCGCCTACCCCTCTTCTTCAGGGAATGGATACACTCAGATTCTGGTCCATTTCAAAAAATGTATTCCAGTTGTTCTTTTAAAATCTCTGGCTCCTTATATTACAGTTTCTCTTCTTTCATAAATCAGATCACTTAAGCAGACAACCCAGGACTAGTGTCGATCCTAATGTTGAGCCATGTATTGTTCAACAGAAAGTGAAAGGTTATAGCCTTTATTCTGCAGAGTTTTAAAAATCTCACTCCTGAATGAGCCTGTAACACTTCCACAGTCCTTTTCTGGGTGATCCCTTTAGATTGTATAGAAGCACAAGTGTACTTGGAAAAAGAAATTATCTTGAGTTGGTTAGTAAAAGAGAACTTCCTAGGAGCACATAGGTGATGGTTGAGGGACAAAGAGACCTACTTAGAATCAGGCATTTTTACTTTCTAGGCCATGCAATCAGGCTTTCTGTGCTTGGATTTTTTTGTTGTTGTTGTAGTAGTTGTTGTTTTTGGTCTACCCCCCTCTTTGGATGGGGGGCCTAGATTG
Source organism: Echinops telfairi (assembly GCF_000313985.2). Classification (NCBI taxonomy): domain Eukaryota; kingdom Metazoa; phylum Chordata; class Mammalia; order Afrosoricida; family Tenrecidae; genus Echinops; species Echinops telfairi. Next base: position 48,188,791 of record NW_022111369.1, read on the forward strand.
CTGTTGGGTGCACTGTTGTCGTTCCTTGGATGGCGGGGAGGGGCTAGGTTGCTGTTGGGTGCACTGTTGTTGTTCCTTGGATGGGGGCCTAGATTGCTGTTGGGTGCACTTTTGTACTTCCTTGGATGGGGAGGGCTAGATTGCTGTTGGGTGCACTGTTGTAGTTCCTTGGATAGGGGGAGGGGCTAGATTGCTGTTGGGTGCACTGTTGTAGTTCCTTGGATGGGGAGGGCTAGATTGCTGTTGGGTGCACTGCTATACTTCCTTGGATGGGGAGGGCTAGATTGCTGCTGGGTGCATTGTTGTAATTCCTTGGATGTGGGGCTAGATTGCTGTTGGGTACACTTTTGTACTTCCTTGGATGGGGGGGGGATAGATTGTTGTTGGGTGCACAGCTGTACTTCCTTGGATGGGGGGCTTAATTGCTGTTTGGTGCACTGCTGTAGTTCCAAGGTAAGGAGCCCTGGTGGTTCCACTCATAAGCATTCAGCTGCTGACTAAATAGTTGGTCATTCAAACCCATCTAGTGAATCAGAGGTGTAAATATCTGGTGATATTTTCCTCTAAAGATCAGAGCAAGCAGACAAAAAACAAAATAAAACCCAGAACCCTAGATATGGAGTCAATCCAGATATACAGTAGCTTTAAAGTAGTTTGTTTCATAGGGGTTGCAAGGCTTTAATTTTTTTTAAAAATCGTTTTATTAGGGGCTCATATGACTCTTATCACAATCCATACATTCATCAATTGTGTAAAGCACATTTGTACATTCATTGCCCTCGTCATTCTCAAAACATTTGCTCTCCCCTTAAGCCCCCGGCATCAGGTCCTCATTTTTCCCCTCCCTCCCCGCTCCCCCTTCCCTCATGAGCCCTTGATAATTTATAAATTGTTTATTTTGTCATATTCTGCCCTGTCCGAGGTCTCCCTCTACCCACTTTTCTGTTGTCTGTCCCCCAGGAAGGAGTTCACATGTAGATCCTTGTAATCGGTTCCCTCTTTCTAACCCACTCTCCCTCTACCCTCCCAGTATCGCCACTCACACCACTGGTCCTAAAGGGATCATCCACCCTGGATTCCCTGTGTTTCCAGTTCCTATCAGTACCAGTATACATCCTCTGGTCCAGCCAGACTTGCAAGGTAGAATTCGGATCATGATCATTGGGGGAGGGGAGGAGGAAGCATTTAGGAACTAGAGGAGAGTTGTATTTTTCCTCGTTGCTACATCACACCCTGTCTGGCTCATCTCCTCCCCGACACCCCTCTGCAAGGGGATCTCCAGTGGCCTACAAAGGGGACTTGGGTCTCCACTCTGCACTCCCCCCATCATTCACTATGGTAAGATTTTTTGTTCTGATGATGCCTTATGCCCAATCCCTTCTACGCCTCGTGATCGCACAGGCTGGTGTGCTTCTTCCATGTGGGTTTTGTTGCTTCTGAGCTTGATGGCCACTTGTTTACCTTCAAGCCTTTAAGACCCCAGATGCTATACCTTTTGATAGCCGGGCACCATCAGCTTTCTTCGCCACATTTGCTTATGCACCCATTTGTCTTCAGCGATCGTAGAATGGAGGTGAGCACACAATGATATGATTTTTGTTCTTTAATGCCTGATAACTGATCCCTTTGGGACCTCGTGATCACATAGGCTGATGTGTTCTTCCATTTGGGCTTTGTTGCTTCTGAGCCTGATGGCCACTTGTTTACCTTCAAGCCTTTAAGACCCCAGATGGTATATCCTTTGATAGCCGGGCACCATCAGCTTTCTTCACCACATTTGATTATTCACCCACTTTGTCTCCAGTGGTTGTGTTGGGAAAATGAGCATCATAGAATGCCAATTTAATAGAAGAAAGTATTCTTGCATTGAGGGAGTAATTGAGTGGAGGCCCAATGTCCTTCTGCTTCCTTAATACTAAACCTATAAATATAGGCACACAGATCTATTTCCTCATCTTCATATATAAATATATTTGCATATGTACGTGTCTTTATCTAGACCTCTATAAATGCCCTTTGCCTCCCAGCTCTTTCCTCTGGTGGGTTCAAACCACTGGCACTTGGTTAGAGCTGAGTGTTTAACGGCTGTGCCACCAGGACACCTCCAATAAGGTTACTGCCTATAAAGTGCTATGTCTAAGTTCTATGTCACAGGGATCGCTGTGAATCAAAGTCAATTTGATTGCACCTGTTAACAGATGTTGAGTTAATCAGTACACAATTTAGACATGCAAGATAAATTTGTATAGTTATCTGGCATAACATGATCAAGCATTCAGCTTCATCAGAGATTAATAGGAACCAAGGCACTGTTTCTTTAACAAACAGATAAGTAGTTACTTAATCAAATGTACTGAGTGCTTAGTCTTTTGACTATGACATAAAATATGCAGAGACTCTGCTGTGATTCTTTTAAGGAGCCCTGGTGGCATAGTGGTTACATGTTGGGCTGTGAGCCCAGTGGTTAGCAGTTCAAACTATCAGCAGCTTTGCGGGAGTAAGACTAGGCTTTTTACTCCTGTAAACAGTTACTGTCTCAGAACCCCACGGGGAGGTCGCTATGAACCAGCATTGACTCAACGGCAGTGGGAGCTGCTATGCTTCTCTCCATAGAGCTGGTCAGTCTTTATATAATACTTCAGTCTATGCAGATATTTAACTTATTTTATTGTCTGATCATATTGTTTTCGTTAGGTACTCGAGTTGGCTCCTTAACTCTATGCACCGTGTGTACAGCAGGATGAAATGCTGCCTGGTCCTGTGCATTCATTACTATGTGTGAGCCCATGTGGCGGTGACTGTGTTAATCCATTGAACTGAGGATATTTCACTTTGCTGATTCTGTACTTGACCAAGCATGATGTCTTCCAGGGACTGGTCCCTTCTGTTAACACCCCTAAAGTATATAAATTGCAGCCTTGCCATTCTAACAAGCATTCCTACTGCTCTTCTTCCAAGTCATATCTGTGCAGTTTTCTAGCAGCTCACTTATACCCAGTGTTCTTCATATATACCATAATTCAAAGGCATCAGTTAGTCTCTACTTTCCTTATCACTGCCCATGTTTCACATTTGTTTAAGGGATATGAAAAAGCCATGGCTTGAGTAGGATCCTTATATATGCCATGGTATTGTGCTTTATGACTTTCCCAAGGTTTTTTTTCCCCTTCTCACTTTTTGATTTGTGTTTTTCAATTAACTTCCATACCTGCTTAACAAGAGTATTATTTCATAATGGAATCATATTTACATGTTCCTTGTTGCTCTGAACTAATTGACTAACCTTTAAAAATAAGTATATCATCTCCAACGCAGAGAACCAACAAATAACCCTAATGCATTCCCTGTAATGACCACGAGAGGGGAATAACCATTTTGACTCGGTGTAAACTGAAAATGTCTAATTTGAAGTACATGATGATATACCAAATGCGTATTCATTATAAAGGAGGCCTGGTTGTAATAGTGGCTAAGAGCTCAACTAAAAAGTTGACGGTTTGAGTTTACCAACCACTCCACAAGATAAAGATGTGGCAGTCACCTTCTATAAAGATTTATAAGGTTGCTATGATTGAGAACTGATTTAATGACAACAGATTTGGTTTTTTCTTTAGTCATTCTGCCCAGTGATTTGTCGTAGTATTTAAGGGAAATGCAAACAACACCATTCTTTTATGTGGAAAACATTTAAGGAACTTTGGTTAAAAAACTTCAGTCTGTTAATTGAAATAAGGTTTTTAAAATATAAATTTAGATGGAACCATTTATACAGTATTGATTTTAAATCCATGTATAAAAGAATATTTTTTCATAAGATATTTTTTAAACTGTTTTTTCATGTCTCCAAGCATATTCTATCCATTACTTGTCTGTCAGTTTGTTGTACTGACAACAAACTTATGTGACGCTGGCTTATGTGTTGCTATGATGCTGGAAGCTATGTCGCTGGTATTTCATATGCCAGCAGGTTCACCCAAAGTGAACAAATTTCAGGGGAGCTTCCAGACTAAGAACAGACAACAAAGAAGGGCTCAGCTTCCCACTTCTGAGGAAGGAGCCTTTATAACCTTATTCATAGCTGTGAAACAATTGTCAGGTATGAATGGAAGCAGAACATTACCTGAGATGGTGCCACGAAATGGGCGCCTAGGGTCAGAGGGCACTCAAAACATGACTCAGGAGGAAGTGATTTCCCAGAATGGAGTCTACCTTGGTGACATTAGTGGGGTAAAGCTTGTGGGAGTAGAGCTTTGGGGATCTTCATTTGTTGATGGGGCACAGCTCAAGGTAAGGAGAAAGAGCTGCAAACGTCTGCTAATGATTAGAATTTGAAATATGTGCAGTATGAATCTAGGAACATTGGAAGTTCACGAAGAAGAAACAGAATGCATTAAGTTCAATATGCTTGCCATTAGTGAGGTGAAATTGGCAATTTTGAATTAGTATGCTGGAAAAAGCAATCAAGAAGGATGGCATGGCACTTGTCATAAAGGACATTCATTGCCAAAGCAATCAGGAAGTACAATGCTCTCACTGATAGGATTATATCTATCTACCTTCAAGGAAATTCAACAATGCAATTATTATTCAAATTTATGCTACAACCACAAAAACTAGTGAGAAAGAATTGAAGAATTCTATCCAGGACTTTAGTTGTAATTTGATCAAAGATGTGATCAAGATGCATTAATAATTATTGGTGATTGGAATCAAAAGAGGAAAGAACAGTAGTTATAAAATATGGCCTTGGTGATAGAAAAGAGGCTGGAGATCTCATGACAGAATTTTGCAATACCAACTTCTTGTTCATAGCAAATACATTTTTTCAACAGCATCAAAGGTGCCAATCCATATGGACTTTTTCAGATGGAATCCACAGAAATCAAATTGACTACATCTGTGGGAAGAGAAGATGGAGAAGGTCTATATAAGCAGCTAAACGTGGGCCAGGGGCTGACTGTGTAAGAGACCAGCAATTGCTCATATGTAAGTTCAGGAGAAAGGTGAAACAAGACCAAAAGAGTCAAAATAGGACCTTAAATCCCCCCCCCCCCACCTGAATTTGGAGACCATTTCTAAGAACAGAGGTGTTGCATAGAACACAAATGAGAAAAGAACTGATGAGTGGTGGGAAGACATCAAAGGGTCATTTAAAAATAGGAAAGAAAGAGAAGATCAAAGTGAAGGTCCGAAGAGCCTCTGAAACCTGCTCTCAATCGTGGACTAGCTAAAGCAAATGTATGATATGAAGTCAAAGGGCTGAATAGAAAATGTCAAATGGAAGCTAGAGAAGACAAAGCCAAATATTTTAATGAAATGTGCAAAGACCTAGCATTAGAAAACCTAGCAAACCCAGCAAAAGAAAATATGCTCAGCATATCTTAAATTGAAAGAACTCAAGAAAAACTCAAGCTTCGAGTTACAACTTAAAATATCCAATAAGCAAAATATTGAATGATGCATGAAGCATCAAGAAAAGATGGGAAGAATATACAGAGTTTCTGTACCAAAAAGAACTAATTAGTCCACATTCCACCATGACAGGAGATATCATATGAATAAGAACCAATGTTGCCAAAGGAAGAATTTTAAGCTGCACTGAAAGCATTAGTCAAAAACAAGCTCCAGGAATTGATAGAATACCAAGTGAAATGTGTCAACAAGCTGATGAACCACTGTAAACACTCACTGGTCTGTAAATATATTTAAGATCAAGGGGGGAACGGACCTAGATGCAAATAATTATAGGTTTGGTAGTAGGGTGGCAGGTGGACATTGGGCTTCCTCATGCACACTCCCCTAATACAAGAGCTCCTTGCTCAGCTAAA